>NW_008795442.1:1925616-1972829 GCF_000699145.1 Aptenodytes forsteri
CCCCAGGTCCTTCTCGGCAGGGCTGCTCTCAATCCTTTCATCCCCCAGCCTGTGTTGATACCAGGGGTTGCCCCAACCCAGGTGCAGGACCTTGCACTTGGCCTTGTTAAACCTCATGAGGTTCACACAGGCCCACTTCTCGAGCTTGTCCAGGTCCCTCTGGATGGCATCCCGTCCAGGTCACACACAAAGCCCACAACAGCAAGGATTAGGGCTTCTCTAAGTGAGTGGGAGTCACTTGAGAAGGAGCCTCTTGAACTGACACAAAACAATGAAGACATTTAGCCACAGACAAAAACCCCTCATTGTTCTTCCTGTCTTCACTTCATTAAGTCAATGCTGTTCATTCAAACCTTTTCATTTTAGGCTGGCTACGACTTTTATTCAGATAGGCCGGTCTCTAAAACAATTCCTCAAGGGTTACCCAAATCAGGGGTCAGCTGCACTAGAGTATGGGAGGCAGCTCTCCCCTTCTGCAGGCACTCCTCGGCATGCAAAGGCATGACGGCCCACTGATCCATATCCTACAAAAAGCTACTTCCAAGACAGGAAAGTTGTTTAGCTTTCAGGAAGATCCCCTGACACCTCTTCCCCATTATGTGTTTGCTCCGCTTTGAGTGCTCACACGTTAAAATGAACTGAGGTCCTGGCTCTGCAGGGAGGTCAACCTATTTAAAATGTTAACTTCCAAAAGAAAAATACATCTGAAAGAAGGAAATACCTTTCCCTTTAGTACACAGGCGTACACCTCCATGTTTGATGCAGTTTACACTAATCAGATACATACAAAGCAGGCATTTGTTGGGGAGAAGGCTGACCCCATGCTGAGAAGGACACATTCTTACCAGCCAGTCATGTTGAAGTCACGGTAGAGCATCCTCTTTCCAACTTCCTTACGCTGCACCCTCCGTGGAAACTCTAAATGTGTGAACTCATTTCCCAGCAAGTGGGGCTGCATGTAAGCCTGTGGGCAGAAACCAAGCCACAGATACCACGTGAACATCATAAAACAAGACATCATCTATTTTTAATGAGGCAGCATTACCATCCCTTCCCGCTCCCTTCCCACACACATTTTTTTTCCCCCCTTTTTAAACAAGGAAGATGATGAGCTCCGTTTCAGCAAATGTGCACATACACCAGTTCCGACCCTGCCTGGTGTCTGGCAACAGTCTTACAGGGAGCAGTCCTCTTGCCCTCAAAATCCTTCACTTCTCCCTGCTTCTCAACATTTGCAATCTCTGAAGTACACCTCATCCACTCACCCTGAAGGAGTCTACAGGGCTTCGTAAAACAGAACACATCTCCTTTAGTAAGTCAGTGACCTGAGAGGAGGGAATGTTCAAAGGACAAAGCCACAGGGCAAGCAGAGACTTGGAGGGGTGTGTGTGGAGTGAAGCTCAAGCTTTTTGACTCCCCATTCAGCTATGCCAACAACGCACACAACCTCGTATTACTACCACACTTTAACTTTCACTGCCTTGAGAAAAATGTTCCCTTTTACCTGCTCAGTGTGCTGCACCCCGTGGCATGAGACACTGCAAATAAACACAAGTTGCAGGGCACTTTATTTTCTTGTTTTCTAAAAACTACTTCCTTTGTACAGAATAGACTAAGAAAAGCAGCAGCAGTTTTGTGTCACAACCGCAACTAATGCTTCTGACGGTGTTAACGTTCAAATACTGCTGCCGTCCCTTCTGGTGTTGCTGCTCTGCAGATGCTGGGATGCCTCTTTGCTAGAGCCATGCCCGAGGCTCATGTGCTTCAGAGCTGACTGTACTTGAGAGCATTGCGAGGCTCTTTGTCCACCACACAGGTTTTTGGTTTGGATTTATACACAGATCACCCGACACGATAGGTTAATCCTTAAACCTCACTCATTTTTCTTTAATATTTGCATAAACAAGCCTTTCCCCCTCCCTCCCCAAAGCCACATTGTGAGCGAGCTCTTCTGAAGACACAGTCAAATTGGCTAGGGAACTGAAAAAAAGTTGTTTCTTAACCTTTCTGCAGATAACTCTTTTTCCTTATCCAGACAGTTAAGGCAATAAAGTCTGTCTTATCTCCAGCAGCAGCTGCCGTCAGGGCAGACCAAATGAGCTGGCTTTAGTTTGTGGGTTTGTCATAAATCTAGCGCTCATCAAAGGTGAGCGGCAGGAAGCAGTGGAAGCCCTTATTGATCTACCTGGCAGCTATCATGCAGATAGTTCACAATAAAATATTTCCTCCATTTAAGGGCCGAGCCTGCTCCCGCTCAATTTAATAGGAGTTGGATCAGGCTCAGCACATCACAGCGCTAACCTTCCATCAGCTTGTCCCTGTTCCCATCGCCAGGCATCCTTCCAGAAAACACCTCGAGCTCGGCTGAAATGGGGCTGAGGGAGATTGCTGTGTGTAGCCGACAAGATTGGATTCTGCTTTCAAGAGGCGGCTTTCAAGCACGCAAATGTGATCTTGACATTGTGATCCCTTCCTGGAACAGGAGCTCCATCAAATTCTCTCTCCGTGTACAGTTAAGGGAATTACATTTTTTTCCTGCAGTCTACAGTCAGCCAAGGTCCCCTCCCCCACCCAAATATTGTTTTCAAGGACCCTCTAATTGGAACACTGTTCCTCATTACAGAAATGGTTGACAAGCACTAGTGACTTTTGAGAGGTCTAGCAGTATTAGTCCAGATGAGGCTTTCCATACTTGCAGAACTCTGGATTCTTTATTTAAAAGTACATGTAAATGTTTTATTTTTCTTTCTTTTCATTCCAGTCGTAAAAAAGATGGAACATCCCTAATGATTTATTTGATGTATTGCTACACATTGACAGCAGAGAGCTGGACTTTTTTTTCGTTTTTTTAAATTCTTTCTAGTCTATGATACTGTAAACAATGAAGTCTGCTTTGAAAGTGCAATTCAGTTCACTTCTAAAAATGCACAGCCTATCTTGATTAAATCATTACAAACCACTTCTAGCTAAAGACTACTGTTGCCTGCCTACAAAACAAGAAGCCTCATTTAAAGCAAAAAAACCTCAAACCTGACATCAAAATGAAGTTATTTAACCTTTAGATTATGAGATTACTTGTTAGGCTGGATCACAGGTCCAGAAGAAAGAAGTTACAGGCTTTTAGCATTTTTCCCCTTGAAAACAAGAATTTCCTTTATTGAAAAGGTAACGCGATTGGGAGAGACTGCATTTCATAAAGATTTACTCAGATGGAAAGTCTGAGGTCACAAGTGAAATAAGATTAATAAAGCTGGCAGAGTTACCAGTGGACTGCTAATGTTCAAATAAGATTTCTCTTCTGCAGCCAAGCCTCAATGCTTGATTTACAATCCAGGGATCTTAACTTGATTCTAATATTTTTGGCGTCAGTAGAACAGAGGGAAAAGAGCAATTTGGAAGCTTCTGGTGCCTGTGAGCTGAATTCTTATGTGAAGAAATGGGGACTTTTTGGGGCTTTTTTTTTTTTAATTTCTATATTTTTTACCCTTTTCTTTTTAACAGTTATTTTTGATGCTTCACTGGTAATTCTACAGAGAGAAGAATGTTCTACTATAAAATTCAGCTGCGACTTCCAGTTGGGTTTGTTGAGAACTGTTCTCCATTTACTATGAGGCAGGACTCTTCTCCCTCTCCACCCCAATCAAAATGTGCTGGGCAGCAGAACCAGAAAATAAATAAAAAGCAACGCTTTGAAAACCTACAGATCTTTCAAGTACATGTACAAGCAGACACCACAAAATCCCCTCAAGTGATCAAATGAGAAACAAAAACGGTAAGTGAACTGACTACCAGAATTTCATCTGTGATGAGACACCATATTTTCCATTTTTTCATTTGTTTAGTCTCGATTTGCAAGGACCTCAGATCAGAAACACCATTCAGAGAACTTAAAATTTAATAAGAAGAGTGACTATCAAACACTCTCTATATCCTTACGAGGTATGTTCAGACAACATTGTTATTCTGTGTTATGGAACTGGAATATTTGCCATCATTTTTCTTTCAGAAGCTATTACAGTTTTTTGGCATAAATCTGGCATAGTCTGCACCATGTGTTTTTGGCACTCTGCCATTTTATGGTGTGTTTTGTGGCTGGATGTATTACATTCAACATTAGTTGTTTAAAATGGAGCCTGCTCAAGGAAATATTAGTCATGTTTCTTTCAAAAGGCCATTTACTTCCTGCTGTGTTTCCTGGTGATCAGCAAAGCAAATATGAAATTAAGATAAACCTAGACTTACACACTAGTGTGTCAGTTAATTAGGTGGCAGGGAACACTGTATGTATCTTATCTTACCTCGATAAGGCCTGCTGATGCCTTTTCCAGCTCCTCCAGTATGCACTGCTCTGGGACACCACCAGCATTTGCACTTTCACTGTATTCTGTGTTATTTTCAGAATTGCTGTTTTCCCCTACGTCAACTATATCTTACAACTTTATCCTCTTATCATATTGTGCCATTTTCTCCAATAGGCTATTTTACTATATGGGACTACCGCTCACAACAGCATGCACGGCACAATGCATTCAGAAGTTTTGCAAATTACTCGGCCATTATCATATGGACACGTTTAAGCCAAACAGAGATTAAAACTAAAGGAGGTTGTGGTAGAAGGAAAGAGGGAAGTGGGAGCCAAATCCATCCCTGAATTGGTCTCTCCTCTTATGAAAGGCCAGGACCCTTTCCATAAAACCACACATCTCTCTTAGCACAGCATTGTGCAATGTGTCAGACGGCCAAAGCAATCCTGCGCTGGGTGATGCAGGGAGCCACAAACTGTAAGAGAATTAAGATGCATCTAACTTGTAACTGAAGCACTGAACTGACATTTAGGAGATCTATGTTCAGTTCCTCTTCAGGCTTGGGCTCCCCAAGCATCCTTCAGCAGATAAGTTATTATCACTTAATCCTCACCTGAACAATGAGATAAGAATAGGTCGTCTTTGAACCCATGCCTGTCTGAGCTCATGAACTTTTATTTGAATGGTGCCAAACACAAAGAGCATCCACGACTCACTGCCACTGATGACCACCCAGTCTCTACCAGTAGTAAAGCCTGCCCTGGTAGCAGCAGTGCACCATCTTTGGTCTGAGCTGTGAACTTTTGGGGCACTGCCTGGCTACACACATGGACACGGTATGCAGGAACACCACACTGACCTCACGTGACATCTTCGAAGTGCAACTTTGATAACTAATAGAAATACACCCATCTGCAATACACTCATTCATCATTCATTTTAAACACTTTTTCCGAGGGAATAAGTAACAAAATCTACCCATTTACTGTTGCAAGTTAGACTATCATGACTGAAATTAATAGTCTCCTCAGAAGATGAAAGGAAAATTGCCTCTGGCAGTCGTTGCCTGCACAACTGCTGAATGTACCAGAGCAGTTCCCAGGCAATGCTGGATTTTGTTCTCCCTCAAGATACACTGATACAGGAAGCCAGAGCTTTCCTGGAGTAGGCGCTTAGTGAGCTCTCCTGCCACAGTGCTAAAAAGAAAAGAAAGACACAAAAATTCAAAAGAAAAGGAGGCTCATGAACACCCGCCAGTGGAAGGGAAGCAGTGTGCTGCACTGAACCTCTACAGAAGCCGAAGGATCAAGGGAGTACTGGTGCAAGGCTTTCATGCTTTACATCTTAAGAAGTGCTCTCTGACTGAAAGATTGATTGCCTTCTGCAATACTCTCACAAGTCCCCTGACACAGAAGTCTGTCTCTGCCATATGACCTGCCTGAAATCTGCAGCTGTATGCTGTCCTCCCACTGCAATAAAAAGGGGGTGTAGGTGGAGACAAAGGGATGACCATGCTGCTCAAAAGTCATAATGACTGGGTAGTCAACTTGTTCTTTTGAAGTTGCCATGCCAGGGGCCTATACCCAAGGCCATTCTTGGATACATGGCAATAAACCTGCATTAAAATGGGAGCTGGACAGGGAAAAAATTTGTTTCCCCTCCTCTCTCAGTTACTCAACCAGTACTAGCTGAAGCACAGTTTTGTCTAAGACTAGGCTGGAGGACTTCACATAGAGATGCTCACATGACCTGTGAGCATGATTTATCCTGCAGATTTCTTTGCACATGGAAATTAGGGCCCAGAAAAGGGGACGCGAATCCAGAAGATGCCAGTTCACCTAAACCAACATCCTGTGTGGCTGAAGCAATCAACAGGCACTAAAGGCAGAGGAAAGCTCCTTTGCCCTGACTGTGCTAACAGTGTCTGCTGCACAGGGAGCCAAAGCTCAGTAGCCTGCAGGCTGTAAATCCATACCGTCCCTTTGCCTGTGCAGTAGCTTCCCCTCAGTGAACAGTATCTCTGCATTTGCCAAGTAAAATATTAATGCTAAAATGATGAAGTGATTTTCTTCCTATTGTGCAGGAAGAGCAATGCAACATGTTTGAAACAAAGAAACTCAGCTTCAACTGCATATAAGAAAATAAATCCAAAGTAACTAACTTTCAAAAAAGAACAGCAGAAGAGAGATGTTGATGGTGCAATAGACTGATAGCAGAACCTGGGGACAGCCAAGGTGAGTAAGGAGAATTACTTGGGATCTAATCAGCAAGACAGATGCAACCTTTGGAATGTAATGTTTATGCCAACCTTGTAAGAAATTTGGGGTCTTTTTTTTTTTTAACCACTATAGTAAAAATGTTACTTACTGAATGTTATGTTTGAAATTATCTCTAATTTTGTTTCACGCTCTTTCTGTCTTGCATGTATTTTCTTTGAACATGATACCCATAGCCCTGGCATATTTGTTACATATAGAATTAAAATAAACAAACAAAGGTAAAGGAATTTTCCAAAGGAAACAGCAGAAATGCTTTTCAGATCAGCTGCTGTTTTCAAATATAAGCCAGAAAGGACATCAAAGGAGAAAAAATCCCTTGTAGGCAATGCTTTATCTCGTATTTCCTACAGAAGTAGCAGACTCCCTAGATACCAAAGATACCTTTTATTTTAAAGGCAAACAAATTATTTTAAATGTAACTGAACTGTAAATATTTATTAGGCCTCTTTTCCATTTGGTTCTCTGAATATGAATACTCCCAAAGCAGTATTTTCTCTGAAATTTTCAGCTTCAAGCTGGTGAACCTGACTAAAAAAAAAAAAAAAAAAAAAAAAAAAAAAAAAAAAAAAAAAAAAAAAAAAAAAAAAAAAAATCAAACGTGACAACTGTGGAAGCATTTAGAATTTTTCTTTAAAACCTTCCACCCCCACTTTCAACCACTGGCATTTTGCCTAGTTTCAAACCACAGTGCTTGGGCCAGGCTGAGGATAAGAGACACCTTAAGAAGAGGGAACACCACCACCCTGGCCTATCCACCTCATGTCAGGCAAAGTGAGCCTGCCTTGGCTTAAGCTTAAATTTCTAAGAGGAAAAAGTAGGAGACCAGAAGAAGCACAAAAGAAATCCCTCAGCCACGTTAGGAACGATGTTTTGACAAACAGCCAACCAACTTCAACCAACTGATCTGACCATCGATGAAAAACTTAGAAGTAACAGGACTGTGTGCATGGAAAATAACACCATGCATTTTGACTTATGTTTCTTGGGCAGCTTATCAGCCAACGCAACTTGGCGTATAAAGCATCCCACAGCTCCTCAGCTAGTCACCCTGTCCCAGCTTTATGGGTACTGCTGCACTAAATAAAACAGTCTTTCTTCACCCATCCTATCCTGCAGCTACTAATGCTGACTGAGATCACCTCTAAGTCGGATATCTTTTCCCTGGTTGAGATACTATTGGCATACTATTAGAGCAAATGAATAAAACCCTGCAATATTGTTCACACGCACACAAAGAGCAGTCTGTGGTATTTTATACCGTCACACAGTAAACACTGGGATGGATTGAAATACCTCTGTGGCTTGTTAGCTCTATGTCTGAGCTCTCATTATTCAACACCAATGAGCTGCTGAAGGTCTGCAGCTGAACAAGGTACACAAGCACAGCCATGCTAATCAACGGCCTCCACAGAAGAGCTAAGACTCCTTTCATCGGGATTTGCACCACCAGGCTTTTCTCCACGCTTGCTGATGGTTAAAAGACATATGGTCAGTCACTGGTGTTCAGTGGACACGTGGTCCTTCACTGAGCCACAGTAACTCAGCGGCATGTATCTGAACCTTAGATATTACCAGGCAATGCTTGTCATCAGCAGCACCTGATTTGGTCCTCAGGTCTCTTACCAGATACTGAAGTCGCTGGCGTTCAGTCTCTGGAGTGAATTCTGAAGACATTGGAATGACTTCGCCATTTCGGATTATTATAGCCCTGTAATAGTAATAAAACATCATCAGTACAGAAAAAAAACCTGTAAAAAAATACCCAGAAAACCCACAGGTTACAGTCACACTCTTACTCTCTTCAGAGTCACAGTAAAATAAAGCCATTTCTTTTCTACTGAAGTTGTCAGCAGAACAGGATAATAATTCCTGCCCTGCATCCTTTAGGCTAGGTAACAAAGTATATTTGTATATGCCAAGTTCATTTCAGAGCTCACAAAAACATCCAAGCAACAAAGGCAAGAGTTATTTCAGTTGATGTCTACAGGGTATCCTTATTAAGTGAAATGCAGACACCCAGAGGAGATGCTGCAGAATCACTGACTGTAGAACAACTCTTTGCAGGTTTTAATCCCAGTTGTGGCTTACACTGTCTAAACTACTGGCTTCAAATGACTCATGCAAGCACTTTCCAATTATTGATTGGTCATATGTCATGTCAGAACACTTCTACTCCAACAGCAAATGGAAATGGCAAAGCAAATCCTGTTTAACACAAATTTAACTAGTTACCTGCCAAAAGATGACAGGTAATGGCATGACTATAGATCAGCCAGGAGATTTCACATACGCTTCTGCAACGGCAGAGAGGAAATTCTCTCAAACACCTGCCTGTTGCCTCTTAACAATCTGCTATGCTGCATGCAAAATACAGTCCGATTCTTCCCTGGTGTAATGCCCCTGGCTGAAACACAGTCACAAGGGGGAAGAATTTACCCAGTATTCCTACCACATTCAGGGGTCATGTACTCACTCACAGAATTGCGTTCTTTTATCTTTCCATTATTTACGTAGCTCTGTAAGTATAGTAATGCTTGGCGCTTTAGAAGAGCTGGATGAACTATGTATCATCCCAAAGATTTTAATGCCTGTTCTGGAGCTGTTTCTTAACCGTAAGTAGATTAATTCAGTGTTTGGATAGTAGCAGTGTACCAGCTCTCCTCTTGAATTGGCACAGAATTTGGTGTAGATAAAACAAGCAACTGTCACTTGGATCCCAGTTTCTATATGTTTGAAATGGTCTCCTTTCTGTGATCTTTTCATCCTGTTGATGTGATATTTACGCACTAGCTTACTTCTCTTGATTTGATCAATTTTCTGGCATTGCTTCTATGCCAGGTATTCTGATGGCACTGCAATGCATCCAACAAATATGGTAGGCACACGAAGACTGAAAACTTAACCTCTAAATTCAAAACACAGGCATCTTGAGAAAACCAGCCCGGGTACAAAACAGCTTTGTAAAATTAGTTGCACTGGATAACTTTCCAAGTCTTCTGGATATGATATTGGACTAAAATTGTCTCCAAATGATCAACTACTATTGCTAGTATGCAAAAGGAAGGAGCATTATCAAAGAGGAAAGGAACTGTTCACATTTCTGAGATTCATGTGGCAAAGAACAGACAGGTACAGGATGGCGCTACAATGGGAGAGGTGGGAGAAGGCTCTAGTGATGAGGGGAAAACAGCTCTGCTTTGACCGGTAACAAACTTACTGCTCCTGGGCTTCCAGCACTCCCTTGCAAACAATCCTATGTAGAAATTAGAGGTGGCAAGAGTGCAACCTACATCCTGAAGGCTCCCACTGGCCCTCCACTGCTACAATTAAAAACAATATTGTGTGCTTGAAATGAGACAGACATGGTGGTTGTAACTCATTAATTTCTTAAGAGAAATTTGTGCAGAATTTTTGATGGATTTTTTTCCCCTTTATGGGATCTGAACATATTACAAGTTTACAAAAATGCCAGTCCAATTAAAAATAATAAAGGTTTGCTGAAAATTTTTCATTTGGATTTCCAACAGTCATTTAAGAATCAATTAAGAACTCCACCACCTCTTTTTCTGCACAACACCTTTGCTTTTTTTTTTAATTCAATTCCTAAGGTATTGGGCTTTGAACCAGAGTCATTTACTCAAAGACAGTGGACAGTTTTTATAACCTTTTCATATGTAATTTGACTCACTTGAATAGGCCTCCATTTAAGGGGTCTGTGGGTTTAGTACCAAGTACTCTAGCAACAGTCTAGACTAGACTGATCAAAGGAGCTGATCAGACACTAACCAAATTTTACACGCTAGTTTAAAAGAGTCATAAGGGATCTACTGATCTTGTGCTTGTCTGAAAGAGCTAATATAAGAACACACATTGATATAACTGCTAGGGCATCAGGCTAATTTTTTAATTATCCTTTGCTTCCCCTTTAATCACCATTTCACAGGAAACCCATATTTTAAAGACCACTCAGACCAGTCTGAGGTTCACCTTTTTCTTTGTGCACACTGACATACTTCCTATATATGTGATAGCTATCATTCTCACTTCTGTGGATAGAATTGGGCCCTGAGGGACTCACATCATATAAAAAGCAATTCAGAGGCAAGTGGGTCAACCTTTCATGGCTCAACTTATTTTCACTAGAAATTGCAGCCACCTGGGATGAAAAGCACAATCCAGCACAAAAAAACCCAAACACCTTTGGAGGGGAGGAATTAAAGCAATGCTGTTGATACCTGATAAAACAGAGCCTCAGTTTTATGTTTTTCATTAATGTTTTCAGAGGTTGGATTTTATTCAACTTGAAAGTTATAGCTGCTCATAAGAGTCAAATGATTTGATCCGAGGAATTAGATGGCTCTAGATATGAGTAACGGGAGGGACGCAGACATATATATACAGGTCACTGGTCTGAATTCAACTCTGGTGGGCTCATTATCCTCTTACCAGTCTCTACCTTTCCACACCAGCTGCTTAGCAGTTTCATGACAGCAAAGGGTATTTCTAACAGCCCAAGTGACAAAAACGGACACATTTGTCAGCCATCTCACTGGAGAGGCTGGGTGCGAAAGCCTGGCCTGGGAGCCACCCTGCTCAGTGGGATTTTCCCCTGTGATTGAAGAGGTGCCGAATCAGGCCCTAATTGGGTTTGGAGACTGAATTGCCCTTTCCGTGACCTCGCAGTGACAGAGCTGCCAAGCACCAACTGAAGGCTTTTCCCACCAAGCAACCTCCAGAGCCCTGAATTCAATAGCCCAAAGTCAATAACTGCTCATGGGGAGGGAGCCTGGCTGACGTGGCAGCCACAAACAACCCAGCAGCTGCTTTTAGAAACCCACTCTATATGGTCCTGCAGAACAATTAATTTTGACTTTACACTTCCTAATGGACTAAGCAGCAACATGGCGTTACGTGAGCATTACTGCTTCTGTCATGCATGAAAGATGCATGTATGCAATGAAATAGTGCTCTGAAAGCATTTAGCCCCCCGTGCTCTGTGGAAATATGAATGTATTATTTTATACCAGAATACAGCTGTCCTATTAAACCGTCAGAAATAGCTACAGAGGAAGCAAGAAGAACTCAAAGAGATGCAGTGCCCAGAGAGCATCTGATTCTGCCATGTTTAATAGTGACATTTTAATTTCAGCCACGCTGGTGAAACACATTACAGCAGAGCCACAGGGCGAGCCTGCCAAAGGCAGACGGATGATTCATGTTTGCAGGGAACAAGTATGTCAACACTAACCAAATATTCTCTGATGACAAGGTTGCTTCAGACCAGTACTAGTCATTAATTTATATCACCAATGAAGTAGAAATTAAAAAACAAAAGTTTTTTTGGCAGGATAGGAAATGGGGATTCACAGATCTGCAGCCCCCTTGGTGTATAGCCCTCCAACGCTCTATGGCTCTGATGCCCTCTCCATGCAGCATCATCCACAGCGCCCAAACAGGAGAAACTGCTCTTAAGTCTTGAGGCCACAGAGGCCATTAAGTCACTTATTTTGATCCCTTCTAAAAACAAACTACAGATTTCCCCAAGTCCTCTCCCCTCTTTTGAACCCAGCTACCTAACTCCCCACCCACACAAACTATAGGATTGTACTTGCCCTTGTGTTTCACAGATACATGCTCTGCATGACAAAGAAAGTACATTCCCTAATCCGGAGCGGGTAAATATTCACAGAAAACTGGAATATATTGGGAAAAAAAATCCCCAAAACACAGCTGAAGTAGCCTAAAATGGAACAAAAAAAATCTGATTTTGTATCTCTCTTCTGGCCACTTCACCGAGTATTTTCTGATCCAGAGAAGCCGTGCCCTGAACAACTAAATGTGGAGCCAGAGATGTGCCAGCGCCTCAGTGCGTAAGGCGGGACTGGCAGTCACAGCAAATCCTGCAGCGGGCTACGTCCACTCAGTCACACGCAAATGAAAAGAAACACCAGGAGCTTAAAAGGCTGCATGTAAATCGACAGAAAATACTACATTTATCTTTTGGATTGACATAACTGCATAGTCCATGATGATCAGCTAAATGATCTTTTGAGTATTTCAGCATTCACACAGAACCTTAAGTATATTGTTATTTTCTACATTCAGATTCAATACTTTAAAACAATATTTGGTGCTTTAGTATATATGCCCTTTTAAAACGTGTGAAGGAGGCAACAAAAGGGTAAAAATCTGCCACTGTGTTGTACTGCTGCTCTCACACTCAGGATGTAGCAACAACACTGGCTTAAGGAAAATGTCAATATATCAATTGCTTTTGCATTTTTAATATGGATAAAACAGCCACCTCTCCTTGAATCAAGCAGGGTTTGGGGTTTTTTTTCTTTTTTTTTTCTTCTGTGGAAAACACAATCAGCAGAGAATTGCACAGCATCCTTTCTGAGTTTCTTATAGAAACAAACAGAGGGAAACTCATACATTTTAGAGGAAGCTATTGTTGGTTACTCTCATTTAATCATACAGAGAAAGAAACACTTTAGTGATCAAGGTCAAAAGTGTAATTTCACTGCTGTCATGGGTCTATTGAGATTCTAGTGTTCAAAACAAAGAGGCATCTCCTACTGTTAGGAGTATTCAGGGGACACCCTGATTCCATTACACACTTTTTCAGCCCAAAATGATTTGAAACGCAACATTAAACTGCACATTTCTACAACAGAGGATAAAAATCTAGTAAAGGTGACAAAGAGAGACCGTTCGGAAAACCCTTTTTGACAGCGTGTATCAATTCCAAGCCACAGGGAGGATGTATCCATTTTGTCAAAAGGTGTTAAGCATTGTGGATTCGGTACAGATGAAGCAGAAGTGTCTGGCCTGTCTGAAGAGGTATTAGAAATATGTCAATGGAAAAGAAAGAGGGATTAAACTGACAGAAAGAATAAGGCAGGGTTTTACTACATTCAAAGGAGAACCAAGCAGTAGATTTTAATTAGGTGTGTCACAAAATAGCTGAGAAAAAAAAAAAGTACATCCTAGAACTATGGAATCAGTCTAGATAGGTACTTGTTTACTATGGTAACTAAATGCATATATTTAAAGAAGCCAAGAAGAGCAATGCTAATGTCTGGTGAGCTTCAAAACAGTTTTGTTTATTTACCTTTTCTTAATTGCTAAGAAGTGAAAGAAGAAGTGATTATAAAAAGATTAAAAACACATTTCTCTCCTCTCTAAATGAAATACTGGAACTTACAGCCATTACGATTACTGATGACTTTTAATACATTCAGCCCTGGCACCTTGGTTTCACTTATTACGAAGTGAATTACTCTCCCTTAGTCCCACACAGACTCATTTCTCAATGTTTCTTTAGAAACCAGGTGAACAAACACCTCACTGCACTGGCAATAATCATGGAACTATAGTGCAAAGCTTTTAAATGATTTCCTTAATTTTATGAATTAAGGCAGACTGGGGATAGTGAAACAAACCATTATATAACATTTAGCTGGCACTAAAACAGGTCCCAGCGATGACATATCCCTCACCATAAAACTCAGAGGTGAAAGCAGCAACCCTCAGCAACAACAATGGAAAAAAACCCTGGCTGCCTCCCACCCGTAATACCCAAGAGATGTTTCAAAAATGGCCCAACTCCTACTTGGCATCTCTACCAAGAAGAAAACAAGCAACAAACTGGTGAGAGGGTAGAGCCAATGAAAATCGCCTCTGTCCTCATTTTCCATCTATTGCCACTCAACAGTCCTGCCACCCTGGCTTCTTCACATCTTCTACTGCAAACATCAGGCTGTCCACAGAAATATTGTGACAGAATAGAAACACGGGATCATTTTTCTTTCAGCCGAACAAAGCCAACGTTAAGAGGGAACGCACTCTCCCTGCGACAATGTAGTCTCATCGTGTATGCCGTGATTAAAGCAGGCTGCTCAGACGCATTTGTTCATTCATCACTTGGGAGAACTTCAGCTCCCTCAAGCCAATAAAAGGTGCGAGAACTTGCCTTGGTGAAGTATTGCACAAAGGCAGGGTTAAAGCAATTCCCTACAGGAGTGTGCTTTGGCATTTCCTGCAGGAACAATGAAGAACCTTCCCAAACTTCTGCTAAAGGCCTTTTGCAGACTGCCAGCCACCCTGGCTGCTCGGAGGATTAACATCTCAGCAGCACAACTGCTGAGTACAGCCCTGCTCCTGCTCTGGCAGGACACCGATGCCGGGAGTTCCCAGGTATTTAATTCAAGGGCCTCTTTTCATGTCCTCGCACCAGCACAGAGCCAAGCGTGCTACACCTCTCCTGTGGCAACACGAGAACCTCCTCCTGCCTTTGAAAAGAACCAGGGAAAGAAATTATGAAATCCAGTCCCTGCAAGAAGCCCTGAAAGTCGTCTTTCAGAGGCACCTACAAGCACGCGAGCTGTTCCTGTGCACACGTGTAGAGCTTTACGTTGTTTCCAGTTACCCGACTCACTCATATTTACATTTCTAATGCTTATTTAGTGATTCCTGTGGAGAAGGCCTCTGGGCAAAATAAGGCTGCTGATATACTCTAAAGCCACTGTTCTGGTAGTCTGTTTTTGACTAAATGAATTGTATGATTTTTAATAACGGATCACGAATGGACAAGTAGAAGCTGTTTCTCAAAGCAAAATAATATTCACAGAATTCCACAGAAGGGCTTACTTCTCATCTACACTAGCACCTGAGCCAGTCAGTATCTTCCTTACTGCCAAAAATAATAAAAATCTGAATTTTTAGAACAGATCTCATGTTCCATCCCATGTATTCAACTAACAATAAGCAGCAGTTAAAGGGATTTTCTACTCCTGGCAGCCTCTCTCTACCCTACATATTGCATCCAACGGTGAGAAGCACTTGGCTGTCACCAACACTAAGTAAATTACTTCAGTTGTTTCTGCATCACTACTCAACTCTACAGTTTTAAATTAAATATAATACTGAACTTGCAGGTTGTCCACAGAGGATACAGCTTGGAGAAGTCACATTGCCCGGTCATTTTTGACCCCAGGAGCTGCATGCTTCTAGTTCTCAGTGCCTCTTTGGCGGGCTGCAGCTCCATTCCCATGGGACTCTCCCATGAATTCCCTGCTCTAGTTTAGGTCCTCAAGTGTATTGCTTGTCTGATGCAATCTCAGTATGGAGTTATTATTAGCAGTTGGCTTATTATTAGCAGTTGGCTTTATTAACAGTGTTTCATTTTAGGGCTAATTATACTTTTTTTTTTTGTCCTCCCACCCCATCATCTCAGTATAGTTATTATTAGCAGTTGGCTTATTATTAGCAGTTGGCTTTATTAACAGTGTTTCATTTTTTTTTCCCACCCCATCACTGGCTAGCTGTATGCAATTTTTTTGTTTGTTTGTTTATTGTTTAAAGTAACTTTTGCTATTGGCTAGCTGTATGCGATTTTTTTGTTTGTGTGTTTAATCAGGAAAGTAACTTTTGCTATTGAACCAGTGGTGACTTTATATGTTTACCTATACACTTCTAGTATTGTCTACTCTGGTTCCAGTAGCACTAAACCAAAAGCCAATGAACTAAACTAAAATGCTCTGTAATTAATTGTGCATACTTTCCTGTTGGTTTACATCTGAACCCACTGATCTTTCTGAGAGGACTTCAGCTGGCAGCTAAGAAGCTATTACAAGACAGTTTACAGTGAGTTTATAGTGACACCGCTAGCACACGGAAACTGCCCGCCATCAGTTCCAGCATCCTTAGGTTGGAAATCTGCCACCCTCACGGGATTCATTTTGCCCGTGATCATTTCAGTGTATTCTTCATTTGAACACAGCTAAGTCCAGGGCTGCAATGATGATACACCACCGCATTTCTGTATCACGGCTGAACAACATGCCACCAATTACTCAGGCTGTGCCAGGGAAATGAACAAAGAAGTGCAGTCACGTCTCTGTGGCCAGCTCTGAGCATCAGGACTGGTATCTGAGGAATCAAAGTCTTTTTCCCTGCTGTCTAGGATATCACATTCATCTCCAGGACGAGTTACTATGGCAACTAAACCTGGGCTTAGTGGATGAAGGCTTCGCTGTGCAAGTCAGTGTTTATTTTGCCAGTAATATGGCTGACCATGTAAAATGGAAGAAGCACGGATTTTTTTTCCCCCTGCTCCTCACTGTCTTACCATTGAGGAAGTCGGAATGACTTTTAGCACCTAAAGCATCACATCTACTTTGATCTCAGCTTTTCTGCTTAATTCAGCGGCAGCTGCAGAATATTGAAACAAGCTGGACCGAGAAGTAAAAGCAGAGTGAAAGTCACACTCTCTGCTCACTCTGCATCAGTGAATTTTTACCCAAGCCCTGCTTCATTCACCCATGCAGAAGTGACAAAGGAAGACCTCGCTAAAAGCCCCAGGAGCAGGGCTCAAGCTGCATTGCGTAGCTGCTGCTGAGACTGAACGGCCTGGGCTGCCTGGCAAGCTCATTGAATTCAGGGGATGAGAAAAGCTTTCTAACACAGTAAGGACTGCCACAGACTTGAAACATTCACCAAGCAAGCCTGAGGTGCTCCCCCTGGCCCTCCTCCCACAGTACGGATGGGAGCTAGAGGTCCAAGGTGCCCAGCCTGCCTAGTGTGCCTTGGCCCTGGCCCTGTGTCCTGGTTTCGGCAGGGATAGAGTTAATTTCCTTCCTAGTAGCTGGTACAGTGCTGTGTTTTGGATTTAGGATGAGAACAAAGTTGATAACGCACCCATGTTTTAGTTGTTGCTAGGTAATGCTTACACTAGCCAAGGACTTTTTAGCTTTCCATGCTCTACCGACTGAGAAGGCCGGAGGTGCACAAGAAGCTGGGAGGGGGCACAGCCAAACTGGCCAAAGGGACATTCCATACCATGTGACGTCATGCGCAGTACATAAACTGGGGACAGCTGGCCGGGGGGGCCGCTGCTCAGGGACTGGCTGGGCATCGGTCGGCAGGTGGTGAGCAATTGCACTGTGCATCACTTGCTTTGTGTATTATTATTATCATCATATTATTATCATTTTATTTCAATTATTAAACTGTTTTTATCTCAACCCATGACTTTTTCTAACTTGTGCTCTTCCAATTCTCTCCCCCATCCCACCGGGTGGGGGGGAGTGAGCGAGCGGCTGCGTGGTGCTCAGTTGCTGACTGAGATTAAACCACGACACCCTGTAACACTGGAATGAAGAACCTGCGGGCGTCTCTGTGGGCAGCTACAAAGGCACAGATTAAAAAGATGGTTTTGAGCTTAATGCACTGCACTAGGAGATCTGGATTCTGGTATACTTGCTTATACCACAGCTGCCTCTATTACAGGTCACAGGTTCTTTATGCATCAGTAAAGTACTGGTAAAAGACTAATTAAAATTACAACTCGGTACCCTTTGTCCATCTTGCCTCAGACACTACAAGCTCTACAGGCTACACATGCAACATACACGCAAAGATGTTATTACAGTGGGAATTCTTCCTTGATCAGTGCTTATATTCACCAATAAAAATAGGCAGCAGGGGAATTTTTACTTGCAGTGGCAGCAACCCACTTTTTTTGTCTGGCTCGATTAGTTCGCTTGGTTTTTGTTGGTTTTGTTTTTTTCTTTTTTTCTTTTTTAAAGGCTGAAAACCTATGAGAATTAAAGTTAATAGAGTTAATCACTCCTGGAAACTAATACCAATGAACTGTGGCTTTCTAGTTTACTGGTATTACTTGAATAACCAAAATTCCTCTCCTTCCTCATAATCTGGAACATAAGGACTTCATGGGTCTGTGTGGTTAGGACCAAAGACTTAACTGAATGTACCACTCAAAAATGTTTACAATGGCTTCAACACCTGCTAGATTGCCATAGACATTGCTATGACATACACTCTCCCAGGAAAAAACAAGAGTTTGGAGAAGAGGTAGGACATTCGTTTTGTCTTCAAAAGCCTATGAGCATTTACTGCCAAATAAATTGTTTCTGCCAAGTCAGTGCTGGATATGACATGCCAGTACCCTGGAACCTGTCATCCACTGGATCGCTAGAAAACGCTCTTCCTTATCACTGCACTTTGAGTGCAACAACTTATTTCTGATCCAACACCTTTTCTCCACACCTCAGTTAAAGTGTTTCCTGAAGTGCCTCCGAAAGCTTTACCCAGCACAAAACCCTGCAATACCTGAGGTTGCTGCTATTCCTATGAATCTTGTGCTCTTGCTTCTCCCTGGAAGGAGGCCAGGAAGGTGAAGGGGAGCAGAAGTGCTTTCTGCAGGCCTGCAAGTCAGGCTTCCAGGAAGAGAAGCAGGGGAAACAGAGAGATGAGACTTGGCCATATCTCCTGAGTGCGACTAAGACGCCACACTCTTTTCCAACATTTTCGGCTAGGCAGGATCAGACTTCGCCATGTACCAAACTGCAGTCAGTGAAGGAGAATGTATGTGGGAGAGGCTTGCTTCGTCTTGAATTCAGCCTCTGCTCACTACACAGGCTCCTGAGAAGACCAGGCTTAGGTTATCTATTGCCCTGAAATGATCAAGCATTTATTATTTTCAAGTGATTCCGTCGAAGAATTAATAATAATCTAAAAAGGGGATGTGCACATAGCTTGCCCAAAATACAGTCCATAAGTGTTGCTCTTGCCTCCTGGGAGGCATCTTTTGAAGACCTGGAGGAATTAGAACTTCAGAGGATGAAAAGAAGTCACCACAGATTGCATGGTCCCAGGGTGAAAAGGCCCTGCAGAGGTTTCAAAGATTTGAAGCTCTTTTTGTCCCATCTTTAGGAGGAGACAGGAAAAAGAATGCTTTTCCAAATACTGCAGACTGGAGAAGCTTAGTAACTGAGTTAGTCTTTCCTCTAGAGACCTCTAAGTACTAAGTACGAAGCACAGTTATTGTTGTTTATGCAGACACAGATGTAAGGAGACAGAAGGCTTAGGCAGACCACTCAAGTAAAACAAGGAAAATATACACCATTTAGATTAGAAGATGGGTAGTTAAGAAAATCAGAAAATTGAAGTTTGTTAAAAATACTGTAAACCAAAGACTAAAGCAGACTTTTTGGTTTCCATCCTTACACAGTGTTAGAGCTTCTGGCAAAAATCACCCTGCTGGACTGCCTTGAGGAAGAGGTCAGATACCATGAACCACAAAAATGGGTCAGACTCATCAATTCAGACTTCTCAGAAATTCTATTTAAGCTACAGTGCCAGTCAGCAGATACGTGGCTGTATCCATGCCCCTCTCATTTACTTCATAAAAGCAGATTAATCCCCCAAATTTGACTTCCTATGATGAGAACTATGCATGAGGGAAGCAGTTGACAAGCACCATGACACAGAAGAAGAGGAAGTATAAACGTAGTGAGATTCAACACAAGCAGCAAATCTGGAAAGAACTGAAACAGTAAACAAAGTAGAATTCAATTTTCAATTCACTATTTTATTACACTGGGAGAAGTCGGTGTTATAAACACACTCTCCCACATCTGGGCACCTGAAGCACCAATGAAGTTGCTTAACCTGCACCCAGATGGAAGCACCACAAAAACATTCACTCAATGAGCTCCTAACATTTAACAATACCAAATGCCTCAGCATTAATTCTACACTTGCAAAAAGGAGAAAATCTATTCTGGACATGAGGATATATGTTCAAGCAGAGGGTGAATATACCCTGAAAACATAAGCACAGGGAAGCAAAAGCAAGGAAGCAAAAAGATGATTAAAAAAGCTGATGAAGCAAAGCAAAAAATCCAGTGACCCTGCAAGTCTGTGAAGCCTCTGAAACATCAGGCTCTTTGCTTTGATCCCATCTTCTGCCAATAAATCAAAAAAGCCCAAGAACCCATTTGCAGATTTAGTGAGAGTTTCAGGGCCTGTGGAAAAGTCAAATCAACTTGTGGTGTTCTGCTTTTCGCATAATGATAAAAGCACAGCTACCCTACATGGCTTTAAGCACAGCACAAAATGGCAGTGCCTGCAGTCTCCGAGCAGCTCCTTAGCCAGACAACATGAAAGCCAGAAGAACACTCATGCCCAAGATAGTTAATATGATCATATTGCATTACAGTCACTGTAGTGATGTTGGGCAAATGTTATGCTGCATGAGGCTATACAATAATTGGGCAGTAATCAGTAAAAACATTAAGTCCCTGTTTTACTACTGCTTCATCACTAGCTATAAAACAACATCCTAATAAAGAGTATAAAACTAAAAAGAACTGAGATTAACAAGGCGTGTTATGGCAGTTTAGAAGTAAAAGTCACTTTAGCAATATAAAATTGAACAACACTGTTTAAAAGAATGAGCAGAGAAGACCCTATTCCTTATTAAAAAAAAGCAGCTATTCAGAGAGCCTGGCCTAGTTACCACAGTGTATATGTCAAACTGGTAAGCAAAGCACAGCACATCAATGCTCACCAGAAAAGCACTATATATTGAATAGCTGACTATAGCACTATCAGTCCTTAATTAGATAACCTTTCATGGACAATCCTAACCTCTGAGAGGTTAGAAAGAGAGAGAAACATTAGAAAAAGCTTTGGCCAATATTCAGACATGAATTTTGACTGTACAAGTAGGTATATTTATGGCAGAGTCCAAGAATGATCAGACAAGCCATTAGAGAATGAAAGCAGCTCCCTCCAAGTTGTTTTTATCAGGCTCTGAATACGTCACCTCATTTTTAGTATGGTTCTGGTATCATGTGCAGTTAATGTATAATTATTACAGAACTGTGATTGCATCGTTAGCAGAAGTTTAATTATATCATTGACATTACTGATGCCATAACATCAAGCTCAATAATAGTTCATAACAAAACCTACAATTAGCACAATTTTTCCTCCCTTTTACACCAACCAGAAGTGTTCAGCTTGGAGAAGCCTAATAGTCCATACAGAAGTGAGCTAGGGCTGAACCTGAAAGGATTGCTGGCTGGTAATTTAGTAATATGGTAATTAAAGTCTTTTCATGATGTAATTACACATCAACTACAAAAGGACAGCTGCTATACAACACTGCCAGGGTACATGGCATGAAATGATCAGATTTGAGAGGCTTTGGTGGTTAAACTGAATACCACAGACATAAGTCTGAGGTATAGATGGCACCGCATAGCACATTATTATTCAAGTCTCACACTTGGTGTTTCCTTAGTCTCATTGTGATAGTAACAGTTTGTTGCACATACCTTGGTCTTGTGACAGCAGAAGCTGTTCAAAACCCACCTTTAAAAGCTTCTGTTGTTTTGAAGTTGCCTGGAATTAAAAGACCTAACCTTCTTCTGGGCAAGGCAGTACAAATCAGGCTTGCGTGAACCCCAAATGTTTATTTCCCACCCCTCCAGCCCAAAACCTCCTCTCACAGACTCGTCTGTGGGAAATGTAGCTTGATTTATTTGTAGGCTTTTTCCAGTGGGGGAGCGCAGAGGAGAGAAGGAGAGTGCAGACAGAGAAGAGGCACAAATGAGTAGGTGAACTCAAACAAACTAAAGCTCAACTGCAGAACTGAGGGTTTCGGCATCTAGTTCCAACAGCAACAAGCACAAGTGTCCTGTTTGGGTGAAAAAACAAACCCCACCCTTCTTCAAGAGCAGACAAACTTTTTTTTTTAAAGTAGTTTCCTTATTGTATTTCTCATCACCCCCATTTGTATCTGTACAAACCGTGAAGTTCACCATGCAAGGCATGAGGCAGCAAAAAGGAATATATTTTTCCAACTAACACGAATAAAACTTCTTGGCTATGTGACTGGGCTCTTAAAAATACAGGAATGCACTGTGCACCCTGGCAGTTGGCAGACAACCTCAGAGCTCATTTTCTAGTCCTAAAATGTCCTTTTAGTGATGAGGAGCAACTTAGATGTTTTGCAATAGCTGGTTTTCTCATGGGAAGTGGGGATTTGGTGGGAGAGAGGCCCAGATCAACTGATCTTCTGCACTTTAAACCTTTTATTTTCTTGAGCTACGAAAGTCTAGAAGTGGGATTATTTGAATGTGAAAGATTTTGGGAATCCAGAGAACTCTCCTCAGCATGAGGAAGGTTTCCATGAGTTCCATCTAGAAAGTGCAAAACCAAACTATTTTGGATCTGGAGGGACCCTGTTACCTACAAGATGTGAGGAATGAGTAGAAAAATTTGAGTCCTAGTTCAAACAAGACCCAGCCTTGCCAATGGCTTCCCTTCTAATTCTTGCTCTTCCTGTTTTTCTGAAGAGATGTTTTTGATGGGCTTGATGAACATTCAAAGCCTCTTGAAGACTTGGTGGCTTTAACTACAGTGGACACTTGGGCTAATTCAAGATCACCAACGATGAATTTCTTCCCGTTGGGTGTCAGAGGCTGCAATGGAGCTGAGGCTGCTCTCAGGAAGCAGAGGAGGAATCCTGGGGGAACTGGAAGCAGCCACTCATTTAAGAACAAAGATCTCAACTACTCAGAAGTAGGTCCTGCATGGCCAATCTTACACAGCACACTTAAGAGACAATAAAACAATTTAGCCAACCCAATGGAAGAGACTCAACTGTGCTTAAAGTACAATAGCACAGGAAAACATGATTATTTCTAATTTAATGGCAAAAGAGCTAAAATTTAGTGCAGCTAGTGGTTCTGGTTCTGATGACTAGACAGGTGGTCTACTCAACCATGTTTGCAGCTACCCTCCATGAGGACTCATTTGACATTTGATGTGAAAAAGATTCATATATGTCACTTGTCAAGAGGAATTGGGTGAGCAATTTGCAATATAAATAGCAAATTCAGCATACTAAGAACAATCACCAACATGAAAAGAATAGGAACTTTATGCACAAAGATTTATCCGACTTTCTACACAGTTTAAAGCAGCAAGAGGCAATAAAAATGTTAGGTTTAAACTACAAAACATTTTGTGGTTGACTGCTGTCTCTGTAAATACATTGTGCACACACAGTACAAACATGAACTGTGTGCGCACAAACCTCAAACACAAATGCATAACCGTAGCAGTCTTCACCTAAAGACAACGCAGTTCGGTACCTTTGCAGACTTTAATTTCTCAGCTGCTAAGAGAACACAACAGCAGTCTGTATCATGTGGGGAACTATTCTCCCTGGCCTGTTTATGCAGAGCACTGCCAAAAGAAACATGTGAAGGTCTAAAGTCTTGCAAGACCAGCCTCATTATCTCTCTCTGATGGTGTTACAGGCAGAGAGTGAGAGAGAGGAAAAAAATGCAAGTAAGAGATTTCCAGTATGCTCCTAGCTTTAGCTAAATCAGAAGACAAAGAAAATGCTTCTCGTCACAAGTCTTCAAGCATCCAACTTCTAAACAGAACAAAGCAACAACTCCTGAACAACAGCATTCAGTTCTGAGAAATGGACAAGTACACAAGCTAGAACAGGACACTGTAAAAATCCTAACCTGTGATAGCCCCTCTCCCTCCCCTCCTCTCTGTTGCAGGAGTAGCAGTTATTTGCTTACAGATGATTACCTTCATTTATTTCAAAATCTGAGAGGCAGGTGGCCTTCCAAGACTAAGGCTGAGGACAGGAGCTACAGGACTTCCTACTGAACCAGTCCAGCCCTACCAGCTGTTCCAGATGCAGTCACCTTGTCAGCGTTCAACACACAATTCTACTACACACCCAACATCACTTCTGTTTCAATGGCTCTTTAGCGTCTTTCCACTTCTCTGCAACCATCAAGTCATTCAGAAACTGCTACAGGGACAGAAGTGTCATCAACCTCCCTGTCTACATCCACCACTCAACTAGATACTGGAAGCCTATCAGTGCCATTTGCATTAATTTCTGAGAGGACCGTTAAAGAAACAGAATCCTCTTGTGATACTGTTTGCAACTAAGGAAATTGGTAACACCAGATCTGGGGAGTTTGGGATGAAGGAATAGTTGGGGAGACACCACACTTACTCACCTGCTATCACCAGCATTTGCCACGTAAAGCTTCCCCAATAAATACACCACCACAAGGGCTGTGCAGCCGCCAGAAATGTTATACACAGTCCTCTCTCGTTCAATTTGCAAATCCTATGGGAAAAGAGAACAAGATTTATAAAGACAACATTGCAATTAATGTTTTAGGAAATGAAGATTCCCCTAAAAAACCAAATAGAGTCTTTCTTAAACTGCATGTCCCACTGGCTTTCTTTACAGTTGCAGCTATAGCCACACGGTCAGGGAGAGGAATGGGAAGTGGAGGAGTACGTATTACTTATGATACAAAGATGCTCAGGAAAAATCAGGACAGGAGATTGTAAAACAGGCATCAGGGAACAAATGGCAACTCTGAGGATGCAAGGGAATTTGCTACGGAAAAAGCACAATGAAGGCAAAGATAAATGTAGCTTAACAACAGGTACCTGGTGGTATAATTGGAGAGTGCTTTACATAGACAGCAAATAATTAATGAGACCTAGCTACGACATGACTAACTACCTGCTCTCCAAAAGGGATGCTAGGATTGCGGAGCATATACCTTTACAAACAGCAGCAAGACACACTCATGCCACAAGGCTACCCTTCAGAAACACAGGGAATGGGTGGATGCTAAACTTGTTAAGGGGGCAGGGGTGGGAAGGTCAGTATAACAGTATTTACCGAAAAATACTAGGCATTCACAGACTTTCCAGGATGAACTACAGTATTTAACCCTGTGTCTCATCTCACTGCTTTTATGAGGTCCTGAAAAGACTTAATTTTTATGCATGTGCATAGGCCCAAATTTAAGGAGGTACGTACCTACTCAAATAGTTCTTCCTATGTTTAGCTTCCAACTGATTCTGCGTGTAAGAAATATTACATATAAAAAAGCCCTCCTGCTTAATAGAAGTGGAGAATACAAGTCACATCTGTCACCAACCAAGCCCAGGAATGAAAAAATACATACATACATTTTATAGATACATTTTTTTTTTTTTCCAGGAAAGCTTGGAGAACTTAAGACACAAGTAAATGAGCTATTTTCCAGTACTCCATACATTTTAAACAAAAATTGAAGTATATGCCAATGAATCCATTCTGCTGCCTCTTAGTTTAGTTTGGGGTAATAACACAGCAATGTTACATATTACGCTCCTCTCCTGTGTCCAGAATCAAATCCAATTTCAAACTGGTCTTTCCTTGTAACACTGGATTCAAACAGGGATCATCATTTAACATTGCTACTGCAAGTACCGGCAGATCTTTTCAGCTAAACCCTGCCTACTTGTATGTGTTTTTTATTATGAATATATTTGTTTGCCTCTGTGTGTGTGCATACACACACAGAGCTATACTTCAGCCATTTTCATATTTGCACTGAGTAACAAACAGCTCAAATTGTGCACGCCTTGGGGTGTGAGATTTAGAGCTTAATTTATCTGAGGAAAAGCACCACAACAAATGCAAACCATGACAGCTGCAATTTGATTGAAAATCTGCGGAGTTGGAGGAAGCCAGGGACCACGCTTTGTTTCCTATAAATTTCAGGAGAGGGAGAGTGACCTGGGGCAGTGGCGGGGATGCTCAGCAGCACTCAGCCGCTATCCTGAGCAGGCTGGGCAGAGGTGTCTGTCACAAATAATGTGAATCCTTGCTGGCCGGTGTACATAGGGACGGACCGATCCCGTTTGTGTCATGAATACAGTACTGAGGTGGGCGGTGTGGCAGGGACAGCAAGAAAGGTGCAGCACTGCCCGACACAGCCATCCTCTGCTGTGCAGGGGAACTGCACTCTGCTGCCGGAGAGACTCGGGGTTTTACTGCCGGCTCTTAGCCCATGCTCTCATTGACTTGTGGTTTTCCCTTTTCTCTTCTTTTTTTTTTTTTTTGTTTTGGTGGAGGGGGGGGGGGGGAGCAGCGATGACCAGGAGGAGAAAACCTCCAAGCTAAAAATCAAATCTCGCAGAACCTTTGGTCACAGACATGGGCCTGTTATAAATGCCACTTTATCTAATCTTACCATAGAGAAGCTGATTTTCCTCCCCATCGTTTCTATATATTTTTAAATTAAGCTGAAAAGAACAGTTCAAAGGAAGCAGACATTTCTAACCATCAAAATAATTTAAAATTACAAATACTACAGTGGATTTTCCAGACACTGCCAGGAATTTTAAAAAACCTTCACCTCCGCAGTTCAGAGTATCCTCTGAGACCTTCAAACAATGTACCATTCCTCACCTGGTTTCAGCTCTGTCATATATACACTTTGCAAGTGCTGGAATGCCTAAATTAAAATTTATTTCTTTCAATAAGCAGAATTCAGAAGCATCTATTATAGGAGAGAAGACGGATAATCCTTAGGGCCTCATTTTCAGAGTTTCCTTGACTTAAACTAGATCCGTGTACTGGATTTTTTCGAATCATTGCTGTTCATGGGCTCTTCCATCTAGTTGTTGTTCAGAACTTGAATTTACTACCATGACTTGCCAGAGTATATTCAGTGCCGTGTTTAATTTGATATTACATACTTCGTTTGACATTTCCTTTTTTGGGGGGAGGGAAGGAGGGGAAGGCTTTCCTACAGCTCAACAAGATCTGAAGGGAAAAAAATAAACCAAAATAAAATAAAGCCCACCATTGCCACTAACTCATTCTGATGTAGAGACACTGGCTTTTGATGAAATACTTCATAACAGTGCTGCTGGGAAAGTAGTAGAGCACAAACAGGGGCAGAAACCCCAAAATGCCTCTGAAGCCTTTATGGGTGTAAAGGGGCTCATTTTAGACAAAGTCTGAGTGTATACGAAGCTTTCCTCATTTTCCACCTGGAGAAAGATTACAGAGCAAGCTTTTTTCCCTTTCCTTTTTTCCTCCTCTTTTCTGTAGCATGCAGCTCATCCCCACAGAGCAATCTGTGTGCAGGGAAAGAGCTGAGCAATGCTGGGCAGAATCAAACGATGAACCTTTCAGCCCAAAGGGCAGCGTGTGCCACACACTCAGACCCTGACAGAAAAAAACCCAAGGATTTCTATATCCTCTGTTCAAAAGGCTATTGTTTCATGCCAAGGAGGAGGCTAATTTAGCCTGTGCTCTGCCCCCCTTTTTAGGATGCAAGTTGTAGCGACAGGTGGGAGCAGGGTGCCCACAAGGGTTGCCTCACGCCTAGTCACCCTGGTCCCCCTTCCCTGGGTGACGGAGCGCAGGGAGGATGGAGCAAAACCTGCAGAGGACACTACGAATTGCCACAGGGTACGTTTCCAGAGCGGGTGACAGAGAGCAGGGGTCGTTTTCTCCACAGCCCGAGGACATTGCACCATCCCCACCATCCTGACAGCTTAGGTCTCCTCAGAACCTGCCTTGCTAAGGCTCAGACCTGGTTAACCTGTGGTTTTGCCCTGGGAAGCCCACACTAGATAACAATCTCTTCCGAAAAAAAGAGGAAGATTATGCTACAAAGCTATTACCATCCTTCTCTGTCGGAGGCTCCCGGATCCCCGACGGCGGCTTGCTCGTGCCACCTCGTGGAGACCCTGCGGAGGGGCTCGGGCGCCTCGCCGAGCTGCAGAGCGTGGCGTGGGCTGGCGGCTCTTGGGGTGATGTGGAGCCCCAGCTTTTCCTTCCACCTGCCGTGACCCACACGTGTTGGGCACACAAAGCGCACCAGGACACTCGCCACCGACAGCCTCAGCAAGGCGGGCCTCCGTGCGCCGGTTGCTGGTGCACAGCACCGATGCAAGCGCTGCAGCAGCGGGGGAGACGGCATGAAAGCAGCAAGTGTGGCAGCACAAAAAGCAAATACCAGCTGTACCCGATGCTAAGTTTTAGAAATTTAGGACCTGGAAAACAGAGCTAGGTACATTCAAATTGCAGTATCATCATTACAACAAGTTAGCATACTGCAACAACAACTAAAATAACTATTTTTCAGCTATATCCTTCCTCAGAGTAGGGGCCTTTCCTCCAGGATCTCAATCTTGCTATGACAGAAAGCAGCTTTACTCCCTACACACACAGTATCAAGTATCTGCTTAAAAAAAAAAAGAAAAAAAAAATTAAAGAAAAATCATGTTTCAGAAGACGTAAAGACAAAATTAACTCCTTAATTTGCTTTACCTCTGTCAAAAAGGCATCAAAATGCCTGTAACACTGTTTCAACCCTCCTCATTTCTACTGGCTATTTAATCAGAGGAAGCTTTTCAAAAGGAAAACCGTACAACATATGTTGCTCTCTCAAGATTGTTCAAATTAAAATGGCACCAATCTTGCAAAAGCACCTGTCTAGATTTCATCCGAGTCAAAAAAAATCTCAATAAAGAAGGAAATCATCATACAACGTATACAAACTTATACCTTCCAATAAATCATACAGACTAGTTCTGTGCCATTTTTTCCCCTCCAAAATTAAACAGGGTTCAGTGTGGAATAGGTGCTCTCTCCCTTTAATCTTTCTTTAAAATACATACTACATCACACACATGTATACAAGGTTAAATACAGGGAAGGGATTATAGTTTGATGCTTCTATCCAGTACAGAACAGCACTTGGAAACATCCCTCCTGGCTCCCTAGAACCGAAGCTATAAATGCACATCTTAAACCTCAAGAGATGAAAATTAGAGGATTTGATTTATGATACCTTCAGTACTTGAGCTTATTTATTTCCTTTTAACCGGAATAACTGTGATCACTGACAATTACTGACATTGAGCATTTTTTATTTTTTAAACAGGACAGTAAATTGTCTGAGAACACAACACAAACTTACTAATCCCAATTCCAACACAATCAGACAACACCATCTAGAAGTACTTCAAAAAGGGGACAGCTTAATTGTTAAATTTCTAAGTTAGGCAATGACTTGGTCTGTGTCAGCTTTCCACGGTGTTTTACTGCATGTAGCTGTCGGACAAGCACTGTCCAAAGGAAACCACACCCAATAAAGGAAAAATAATTTAAGAAAAGTCTTTTGAAAGGGATGAATTGCATTTTATTTGAGACTTGAGGCAAAAACAGGGAGAGCTTAACTAGAATTCAAAAGGCAGTTGGGGAAAAAAGTAATGATATGCTAAATGCTCCCAGGAAAAGGGGACAAACTGTCAGGTTGGACTGTTTTAAAAAAAAAAAAACAACAACCAAAACAAAACCAAAAAAGGTTTCTGTATCTACTCAGCATTTTCACCAGGTTCAGAGGGCTCCTTTGCAGCAATGGGTGTTTCAGGAAACAAGAAGAAGTCTGCCTACGTCTCCAGGAAACATAAGCTTTCACCAAGTGCCAGGTAAAATGATACTCTGCTGGCAAAAAACCCCACGTGCATTATGCACATCTCAACTGCATTGACCTAACTTAACAACATCCATGACGTTCCAGTACAAAATAGGGCTGAATAAACAATGTGCTGTGGAAGAGGCCCAAAATCTTCACCCAAAGACTACTAGGAGTATAAGCTAGCAGGAAGTTAGGCAGAGGTAGGAGGAAGATCAATCATTGCAAGCATAGATGAGACTGAGGAGCATTGATCTTATGAACCGCTCCCTTACACGGATAAAAGAAAATACTCTTTTGCCTAAACAAATTATAAGCACAAGACTCCCGCAAGAGCTTAAAGTAGATATAATTATCTATTGCTTTTCTTCATCTGACCATTTTTATTAAGACTTCCTTTTAATGTAAGACTTAATGCTGAAATTGTATTGCATTGTGGTAGACACAGTCATTTATATAGCAAAGATGGGCAACGAACTTCAGCTCTCTGATAAACAGCAAAAGTGGGAATTAAGGTATCTGATCTGTAGCATATGAACAAAGGCACAGGGAAGAAAAGAAAATATTCTCTGGACTTCAGTTTAGAAAAAGGGATGACAGATTACTATGACCCGTACATAGAATACCCAGACATTGTATCTGTAGCGAGTTATGCAGGGTTTCTGCATTTGTCATACTCTATCCATAAAAGCCCTCCCAAGCAGCCAGGTGCCTGGACATGAGCTGAGATGGTCATCTGTGTGAACACCTACCAAACAGAGGTGTGAACTCAAAATAAAGCAGGGCAGTAACAGCCCTGCTCACTCAGATGTGTTCAGGAAGGCAGCAATGGGTAATGCATACGTTGCTCTCATAAGAAAGGTAGAGCACTTGAAATGGCCCTTCTTTCGCTCTCTTACCTTCACTTTCCAGTTCCATGAAACTCCATTTCTAATCTCTCCTGCACTTGGAGCCAGTTTCAACAGGGGGGGGAGAGAGAGAGAGAGAGTCATGTCACGCACTCAGAGCCTGGCACTCTTCTGGCCTGGAAATCGTCCCAACTGAAGCATGAAACCGGTGTCCCTCTCTCAAGAATGCTCTGAGCCCACTAGGGTGCAGTGGATGGGCAGTGTCATCTTTTCCCTCCTTGACAAAGAGGGCAGCAAGCTAGTCCTCCCTTTCTGAAAAGGGCATGCTAAACTGACAGGAGATTTTCATGCGTCCTCCTCTTTCTTTTCAGCTAGCAGAAACTGAGCCCACTAGCCACAGTGCATAAACCCGCTCACATGCCCCACACTGAACGATGCCTAAGCCACGGCTGTGGATCCCACTCCTGGACCTACCCACCTAAAAGTCAGATGGTGCTGTCCAAACCCAGTTGGTGGGTCTGTTGCCTGCACTTCCCCGGGGAGAAAGGACAATCAAGCAAGATAATTGCTATTCAGAATTCAAAGTGAAGCACCACTTCTTATAACAACAACTGTAGTCTCTAATTAGATTCATGTACTAATCAAAATTCACATGGATCAGGAAAAACAATGATCGAATACTTCTTTTCAGACAATAAAACCTCTGGGAAACACTCATTAGTTCAAAAACCTTCTGCTCAAGTAAGAGGCTTTTCTAAAAACAAAAAAAAAATTAAAAAAGAAGAAAATGAACAAGATCAGATCTCCCAAGACCTGATCTGCATGTTCTCACTGGCAGGCCAAGCCTCTGCTCTGCCTGACAAGAATTATTTTTAATAACATGGAGAAGTGAAGGGAGAGGGGTGCGGAGCAGCTACATCAATTACAAAAGAGAAAAAACAGCCTTCCATAGGGAAATTGATGGATATTCTGTTTCCATAGGGTAGTGATTTCCTCCCAGTTGTTCATGCTGTACACAAGTCAAGTGGGTGGTAGGAACATACTTCATGCCCCACTCGCCCACACCCAACCTGCCTCAGTCAAGAGCCGCACACACACTCTCTACAGTCGCTGCTGTGCTTTATGAGCCACTCCAACACTAACGTGAACTAGGTCATTGGATCAAGGATGCTGCCCCTCATCCATGTCCCTGATGTGACCTTTTATGACCTGTTTATGTAGTTGTGGGCAACACGAACAAGGTGTGTTGGTGGTGCAAGGAATGCTGAAAGCCTTTGCTGCTGCCCCAGTAGGGCAACGAGGCTTTGTAAAGTGCATGCCCATATACACAGCCCTGTGACAACAGCCAATGCTGAAATCTGCTACTGTGAGGCAATACTAATTTTTATCTTTGGGGGGGGGGGGGGGGGGGGGGGAGAAAGAGAGCACCAAGCTTCTAAGAGTCAAGTAATCCACAAACGTGTCATGGTGCTGCCTGGGACTTAAGATGCAGTTCCTGCTCACAGGGATGTACCAGGTAAGCTGTTGAGGCTCTTAAATAATTCTGTCCACACTCAGATGGTGTTTAAATAGGGGCAGAAAAAAAAAAAACAAAGGTGAAAAAAATCCCTAAACGTTCATCTTCTCCAGGCCACGTGACTCATTAATGTATACAACAAGGACTTCAGAGCCCTGAGATACACATACCATTTCCTTGAACGCACTTTCTATGGCCCCAATAACCAGGCACTCGTGTGGGATCTTCTTCTCGGTGAAGAAGCGTGTTGGAGGGGTGCTGGGTGAGCCTGGGGCGCCCACACCACCACGCAGGGAGGCTGCCCGTGTCAGCGTCCTGCTGTTTGTGGCCGGGTTGTCGGGCTCCTCTCCCAGGCAGGTGGGTGGGAGGACGGTCATGTTCCTCAGGATGTCCACGATCTCCTGCAGCTGCTCCAGGATATGGTGCTGCAGCAGTTTGGAAGCGACCACAGCTGCCCCCGACCCAGCGTGTCCATCGAACAGGGACCAGTAGTACAGGTTGATCCCATCTGTGTCCTGGAGAAGCAGAAGGGGAAGAAAGGGAAGGAAAAGAGATGATCACCATTACACAGCCACGAGTGAGATGACCGGTGGCACAGGGGCAGCAGGTAAAACACAGGTAACTTTCCCAGAGGTAACCTTCTTTCTGAAATGGAGAAATACCCACTGTGTTAGTACAGCTCTGGCAAGAAGGAGATGCTTATTTTTGCCACATATCCCCACCATTTTTTTTTCTTTTTTCTTTTCCGTAACCCCCTCAAAAAAAAAAAAAAGGCTGACCTTGCAATCTTTCTTACCTTACAGCCATCATAGGATGCACTGACCAAGCACAGCTAGCACTGTGAGACTAAGTTAATTTCCTAATGACTGTGTACATCAGAAGAAAAGCACTCAAAAATCACATCATTGGTAAATGATGAATCTACCACCATGGAGACCAAAATTCTACACGAGACAGCACCTGACACTTCTGTGACAGACCTTTTTTTTTCCACTAGGCATGAGATGAAGGACCTCAGTTTGACACCTAGTAACAAGATGTGATCCCCACTTCCACGACTGGTAGATAAGGTCCATCCGTGCTGGCAGATGGGACAGCTCAGGCTTTCCCTGCCTGTGCCAGCCCAGGAAACCGCGCAGCGCAGAGGTCCTCAAGGATGGCAGACACAAGTGGGATCAGCTGCACTCCACCTGTGCTAGCCTACACGTTCACTGCCTAGTTCTTCGCAGTCCTCTGAAAACTTTCACGTACAGTACTGGAGTTACATACCCTCTGATCAGAAGAGCTATGCAAGTGTTTTGGTATAGGTCTCGGCATAATAGTATGCTTTTAGATCTTATACCTTAGCTCAACTCCTAGCATGCCAGTCAGCACAACTGCTCTCATATAGGCAGAGTATCCAGAAAAAGTAAATTTTGTAGACCTCATTATTAAAATTAAGGTATATGTGGTAATGTTATGTATTTGTTCAGCAGTTATTGATCAATGATGCGATTTTCAAATATTTCTCTCCTTCTGCTCCACACAGTCTCCTCTGACAGGTGTCAGTCAGCTCCACTATTGCTCTGATTTGAGCAGAAACCATGTTTTTGCGGTGGGGTGCCCTATCACTCAGGTAGGGCCCATTAACTCAGGGCTGGAGGCAGACTAAGTTCTGGGCAGCACAAGCTCCGATCTGCCTGAAAAATACCAAGGAGCCATACCCTAGATAACCTCAACTTTTTTGGGGAGAAATTCACCTAGGAATCCTCAGGGAAGCATTTAAGGCATAACATTACCTGTCTTTGCACGACAGCATATTTGGCAGCAGCATGTGGAAAGAATCTTTCCAGTCTCTCCTTTCCCCTCCATTTCTTCTTAATCCTGCACCTTCTCCCAGCTATGCTGAAACAACTGTTTGTGGGGCTGCCTTGCAAGTCAGATGTGGGTGGACTAATACAGATTTAGAAATAAATAATTTTGCAAGGGACAGAAATCGGGCAATACTGTTGCAAAACACCTCATACTAAGAAAGCATAACCTAGATCTCACTGCAGTCAAAGAACTTAAAAATTGTATCTGCATGTCATGCCGACTGTGGTCTAATTTAGGATGACAGACGTGATTTGTTTCATTCACCCGAACACTGCTCCCTTATGCAACAGATCAGCATATAGTCTAGGCACCACCTGCACCCCAGCACCTCATGCCCAAAACACTGCTTATTTCAAGCTTCTGGACAGGGCTGTGAACTGCAGCTCCTTTTACTTTCTGCTTCCAGCTGCTCCACAAAGGTGCCAACCACTGGCTGCAGGACATGGCAGACAGGTTGGAGTAAGAACACCATGAATTGTCATTTGCAGATCCAAAAGACATCATTCGTTATTGCCTCGAGCTACAAAATCCAAAACCTAATGCAAAATGTCTCTTCTAGCAACATGTATATAGACCATCACTACAAGTTCATGCTGTTCAAAGGGCAGAATTCATTGCTGAATAAGCATTATTACTTATAACTTTGTTGAAATGCACATTTAAAAGCCTTGATTATAAAAATTACATAAAAGTCTATTATTTATTTTTTTTTTTAGCTTATAGCATTGCTGCTGTAGTAAAGTTCATACTCTTAACCAGTGCATTAACAATATAGTCATCTACACAGTGGAGAGTTCCTCCAAGAGAAGGAAATCAGCAGTCTAATGTGCACTCTTCATTTCATTACTGAAATGCTGAGAAAAGGGAGTATTGTCCTACTGAATTACTTACCACAGTAAGGATCATACAGGATAGATACAACCTGTAATGGTGGAAAACCCAACAAATGTACACATTTCCAAATGCGGCTCCTTAGGCAGACCCACCCACTTACCCAGTCTGGTAAATTCACCAAAAAAACTGTTGTGAAACTTCACCCCTGAAGGCATGACTGGCAGTTGTGCTAGCTTGCTCTGGGCTCAGAATCCCTCCAAGTTCACACAACAGTTGGCTGTAAAATTCTGTTTAAGCCTTTTTTAACGGATAACAGGATTACTGACTAAAAAACCTGTTTGTAAAAATAGATTGCTATTCATGCAAAATGTATTTTGCCAACAGAAACAAGTATCCCAAAGTGAAAATATTTCAGCTGAAAACAGAAATAATTTATTCAAAATAGCGACACTGTGCCTCCTGGGAGTTGTAGATCAAACTACTTCTGCTCCCATTCTTCTCTTAGGGTTTGGCTCCCTAGCCAAAATCCACCTCATGATGCACCATGGATAATGCTTCCACAGCTTATGTCCTCATGTCATTCGAAAGGTGCTACTCCTTTGGAGATGTGCTGCCTTTGGGGGAAAAAGCATAAAGGCATTACACCTCTGACTGAAATGGAAATATTTTACCTTCCACCTAGAGGAAGAAGATATTTTGTCATTGCCCTCCCCCTGCCCCCAAACTATAACAGAAACTTACAATTAAGAACAAGTTTAAACCCCTTCCCCCCAATTTTCTTAAGTTTTCCAAAGAAAGCCCCCACCAAAGTCTGTATTAGAGTTTTTCAGAAAATAAAGAACAGTTATTAACACAATTCACTCTCATTATTATGAGCACAAACACTGGATACGTCCAACATTGAACAAGCCTCATGTGAGCTTGGTAGCCAAATAAGGTGCCATCAGAGACCGGGAAGCCTTAAAACAGACCAGAACAATGGCCCATGACAAAAAGTGAAATTGAGATGTTACCACTTATTTCCTCTAAGCCAATGGGCAGCACAAATTAAGACAGAGAAGCTCCCATGGGCCTGAGCTGTATTCTCGGGCTGTCACTGACATGAACGCAGCATGGCCACGTCAGCTATGGTGGTTCTTCTGGAGTTCCCTGATCTTGTCCTTTTCGGACTAGTAATTCTTAAACAAGAGGGTGTTGCTACCAGTTCAGCTAAGTTCAGACATCTACATTGCACACCTCCAAGACAGTTCTCTAAATTGCCCTTATACTTAGCAGGGAGTAAGAAATCCCGTACTTTCAGACTATGCTCATCTCATTCCAAAGTAGATTTATTTCTCCCTATCAACTGTGGAAGTACACTAGATAACTGAGAGGTCTGTATTAAAAGCATATACAGTCAGGGGAGATGACTACCACAACACTGCTCTTATACACACATTCTGTGTGAGATGCTCCAGGGCCTTAACTTCAGTTGGGATCTGCAGGCATTACTGTAACCTAAATATTAGTCTCCAGAAACTTCTATGTATTCCTACGAAGCTTCATTTACTTTTGAACTAGCAAAGAGAGTATAACCATGAATAACCTATTAGCTGTCTAAAAAAGGAAGAAGAAACAAATTCGTTTCCCCCACCCTGAGAATAAAAACAGCTCCTCTGTTTGAAAGAAATGAATTCTCCAAAACCATACCAATTTGATGAGAATTAAATATATGGGGCAAATAAAGCAGCGACTTGGAGAACGAACCAGGGCCAGCAGTCAGGGCACACAGATGAGACAAAAAGCACAAAAAGGTCCTTGCTTTTCCTCCCACAGCTGAGATGACCTCCGCAGCCACCAAGCGATTACCTATTTTTGTATGCATATGCATGGCTGTTCTCTCTTTCACATTTGGGAGTTTGAACTTCTTCCCAAAAGTACTGACATTCTGCAGACTCTCAGAGAACAAGACATCTATTTCTACTAGGTCTGGCGGTATTCTGTCAAAAGCAGTCTTTCAAACATCAATCTTCATTTGTTCTTTTAACTGGACAGAGGCCTCACGTGAGAGTATGACTGGTCAACACAGTGATTTATTTTACATTTTCTTTCAAAAGATTCAGATTTAACAACGTTCTGAATAACTACCAGATATATGAAAAGCAAACAGATCCTTCACTGCACTGATCTTACAATTAATTTCTAGTATGTACTAGGAGATTTAATAAGCTTCAGGCTCCTCAACTGCTGACCTAGCTTTCAGGAAGGTTCAGCAGTCTCCTGGGTTTTGCAATTATAAAATATAATTAAGACATGCAAAGTTTTGGGTCAAGCAACGGATGAGAAATCATGAAAGAAAATGCATATATATACACACACACATAATTGGGGCTCAGTTATAGAAAAAAAATGGGCACCCTTAACAATATATAGCAATCAACTTTAAAAAACTAAACAAGAACAAGAATAAATCTTTCTTTTCATTGGACAAATACTCAATAAACTGCTTCCCTCATGCCGCCTTCCTTCAATATTTCTACAAGGTGCTTCACCACTCAGAGATTATTCCAGATCATGTGTTACGGTGGGATTTCCCTAGGAGGCATTTACAGAATTCAGCCTCTGGCTTTCTTACTAAATACTTGCCGGGATGATATTATACCATTCACTGGAGTGTCTCAAGTCTGTATTTCTACATCCTATTGATACAGAGTAAGTTGCACCCTTATCACATTTAATACCAACTCATACACTCCTTAAAAAATATTTGCTAACAACACTATGTGAGGGCAAAACACAATATTATACTTTACAGTACAAAAATATGAAAATGTAAAAGTATGATACATTATAGAAATGTGTACTTTTTTTTTTCTTTTTAAATGTATTCAACCAGCAAAGAAACGTACCAAGGAAAAAATCCTACTAATTGATAGTGTAAGACTGCCCTCTAGTAGAAAACTTTTTCCAGAAATATGCTGCCTGTTTTGGGAAAATATATTACAAATATAAATTCACAAGCTGTGGTCTAATAACATGGTAGAATAGGTTTTACACAGCTAAATAATGAGTGCTATAGCACTCGTTCAAGTATCATCTAGAAAACAGAAGTAAATCTGTAGATAAGAAGAGAACATATAAAGAACATGATAACAAGTAGCATGAAAACAGAATACTATATTATACAGATCAGCTGGCTCCTCACTTCAGACATTATGCTCATTTCTCGTCAAAATGTGTCAGAAATAGAAGAAAGAACAGAAGATTTGAAATAAAAATGTTTCAAGAAGCTTGGAAGGGAGTGGCCATTTATTCCAAAATCGAGATAAAAAATACAGAATCAAAGTAGGAAATACACTAATGAAGAGAGGAAGAAAAGTCAGAATATTCTACGAGATGCTTCTCATAACACAGGGCAATTGGATATTTAACAAGGCTGACAATCATTAAGTTTAAAATGGATAAAAAGAACAGCTTTCAAAAATATGCAGTCAATTTATAGACCCTACCATTATGATATCATAACAGTATGATGACCATAATGACGGATACCATCAAGGCTAGTGAAGACATCTTTCCAATAATGAAATAGTTTTATATCCCTGTATTTTTAATGCAATATAAACATATTAGCTATGTAATGTTTGGAAAAAAGTTCCTTCTGAGGAAGATGATTAACCATGCAGTATAGTATATACAACATAGTGTGCCTTTTGCTCTCAAGAAGCATCTGATACTACTCAAAGCTGGAAGTTAACTGGACTTTGTGAAACATTGCTACAAAGCTTTCTATGTCCCATGAATGCCCCCAAAATATCAAAACACAGGCAAATTCAGCACAGCTACATTCACCCACATCCCAGATGCAGAGGCCCCTGACCAGGTATCTCACATGGTAGGCCTGGAAATTAAATCATAGAATCATTAAATGTGGTGTTAGATCAGAGCGTACCTCTGCACAGCACCAAGATGTGCCTACCCAGGTTGGTGACTGCACAGGGTGTCAGTGTGCTGTGTGCATGACACAGCGATGCCCTTTGCGTCAAAACAAACCCATTACCTGGCCGAAGCACGTTGTTGCTTATCTTGATGTGTTTTATATACATGAACAAGTACTGTGGCCAAATGCTTGCTTCATTAAACATAATTAATGCATACAAAAATTAAATACACTCATGGAACCAAGCATCCGCATGAGCCAATAGCAGACAGTTGCACGGGCTTTCTAGAAAAGACTTTTCAAAACACAGACTATTAAAACAAATTCTGTTTTGCCTTGCATGAGTGTACACAGAACTCATTAGCCCCAGCGAGCACAGGGCACAATTCTTTATCCAGGAGTGTTCACATATGTACTTGGAAAAAAATCATGACTGTCAGAATACAATGAGGAATATCAACACACAGGAACTGGGACAGGTGATTTAAGGAAAGATTTGAAAGAAGAAAGAACAGGGCTATTTGCAAACCTGGAAAATCTGTCAGAGTCTGAAAATGTTGCAGCAATAATGAAATATGAAACAGAACACGAGGAGCAAGAGGTGGGGAGGGACACAGTGCAAGAGGAATGCTTGTTGCTCAGGACCCCAATGACCCCTGCAGCCATCAGGTGTACCAAGCCATGGGATTCTGGGAGAGAGACTGAAGCAGACTACTAATCACAACCTGGTTTAAAACAAAAACAAAACCCCAAAAACCAAAAAAAGGGTACTTACAGTCCACTGAAAGACTAATTATCACTTAGGGAGAACTTGTGTTCTCCCAGCAGCAGAAAGACTGCATATCCACGTCGTCCGACTCCAACATTCAGACAGGGCATTTAGTGTTACATGGCTAAATGTCTGAACCAAACACACACTACCAATCGTTGCTGGAGCCTGAGCTCATGCTTAAAGAGCAGATGAAGTAATTAGCCAGTCAGGAAACAAGACAGATGAAGACTAACGATTGCCAGTAAACAAGTGCATGACGTACATCACTCTCCACACAAAGACAGGAGCCATAGTCCACAAAAATCATTGAATTCAGTGTGCTGGATGACCTTACCCTACCTACATAAACCATCCTTGCTACACGCAATACTGCTTCAGTGAAAAGAACCTAAATGACTGTCTAACCCTTAATAAAATTGTATGACTGTATAAATGGTGATACTGCCATGCTTGCAGTGACCGTCACTGGACAAGTCAACCACAGCCATTAAACTCACAGTATTCTGCAGCAGTAAATTTCTCAGGATTATATTTTCAGAAATGAAACAAAAAGGAAAATCCAAGGAGTATTTCCCTCCCCATCTTTAAACTAAAATGTCTTACATGCAAGGAGCATTTTTCAATGCAAGAAATCAAAAATCAAGTAGTAGAGCTAAGAAAAATATAGTTGTGTTCTGTATTTAAGCAGAGATAATTAATAAGAGGTAACTGAAAGTATATGAAACATTCAGTAAACATCTTTTAGTGTCATATTGCCACTTCCTTTTATATTTATTTTGTACTTCTCCATTGACAAGATACAGAAGTCTGCTTACTGAATTGTCTTTCAGCTGGAGACCTTCTCCATTGGGCAGCGATGACCTCCGTTTTGTTGAAGAGTTCTTGTTTGGTGTAGAATTAACGCCTCCAGCTTTCTTCTTGACAAAGAGGACTTCACAGCTGGCTTGATCTTCATTGTGCGTGCTCTTCCCTGCATTTATTACCCTGGGGGGGGTGGGGGGTGTGTGGAGAGAAAACAAGGGACATGTCCAAGTTAGCAAAGCACAGAAGCCTCCATCTGTATCTCATATGTGACTCAAGATGTACGGAACTGTAGCCCAGAAGTATTGCAAATACCAACCGAATTAAAATACCTGACTTTTTTAAACACATACATATACATACATACACACAGGCATACTTGTTTGTTTCCATACACCTACACATGGCATAACAAGCATTTTTCACAGAACTATGTGAATAAGAACCAATGGTATCATGAGCATATTTTACCCTTAGGCATACCATACTTTTCTTTAAAGGCACTACTTGATGGTCAAGGCTGATAACACTTATGCCACCTAGTTGAAACATGAGATCCCCAGTTGCTTTTCTACCTGCCAGCCTCTCTGCTACGGTGAATAATGAATCTGTTGCCTAAGGGTGTGCATTCTATCAAGTTCCAAGTATTGCACAAACAAAATACCTGCTATAAATCTAAAAAGCTATTACTGCTATAGGCACAGAAAAATATGCAACTGCTATTAGTCTGTTTAAAGGGCATATATTAGAAATGCTGTGACAAAAATACAAAGGAAAAGCTTTGCCTTATATTCCGACATGCAAGTCAAGCTTGCTTGTACCACAGCAACAGAGAGATGCATACTAAATACACCCCTCTAGTACTGCAGAACAATATAACCCCCACACACCCCCCAAAAAAACCCACCTCAAACCCTCACACCTCCGTCCCACCTGCAGCGTAGAGAGCAGAAGATTTGCACCAAGAGCTGCAGAGGCATGCAGAAACCAGCACTAAGAGGTCAGTACAAGTTTCGGACTGTCAAGGGTATCCTGAGACTTGCACCACAACTGCTCATCTTCCTTTCATCAGTGATGAAGCTGAAATAACAGCTATTCCACCACCAACATTTAAAAACCCTAATCAGAAGTTTGCATTATCCAAGATACTGTGGTCACTATCATCCATCTCAGAACAGCCAAGTTCAAACACATTTTCCAGTTTCTACATGAGAACCTTGTCACAAACTAATTTTGCATCAGTTGACACCATGGTCAGTAAGAAACGTGCTTTGACAGTCCTAGGCTCACACAGGGAAAACCTGTGCAAGCTGGGACCATGTCTTGTTCCAACCAAGCAAAGACATTGCCATTTTGATGCAAGCATGTCTTCCTCCACAAACACTACCTAACCACTCCTCTTCACTACGAGGTTTGAGTCACCTAACAAGTTGACTGCTAGTCAGAGACAGCGTTTCCACTACTGGACAAACACCGAGCTTCACATCAGGCACACAATGTCTTTAAAAACAACTGCTGCCTCCCCAGAAAGTAAAACAGCTTGAAGGCACATCATAATCCTGATGGCAAGTTCAAGACATACCTGACTTCTTGATCTCTAATGTTTTCATTACAGTAAAATTTTTACATAATAGGAAAACACTTGCTAAAGGTTGTTGAAACGAAAACAAAAACCAAAGGCAGGCCCGCAGGGGACGCTGCCCCAGCTTGCCTGCTCTTGCTGAAATGTCAATTCCGTGTCAGCCTTGCTTAAAGGTAATATATTCTCTTTTGATTTTCGAGGAGCAACATGATAGTGACATGCAAATGAGTATTCCTGCCTCTGATTAGAAAAAACAGTCTTCTAAGAAAATGTGCATCCACTACAATAAACTGCTTTCAGAAACTGAAAGTTTCCTTACAGTGCCAAATGTCACACACTGCAGTCTGACATCTGTATGCACAATGCCACCAGTTGTTTACAAGTATTTCCTGTAAATAAACACCAACTGTGGATAAAATTATTTTGTGAAACACACAGAGAGCAGAGATGAAGGAGCATCTAGTTGCAAGGCATCTGTGAACAGTTTAACCACTCACCCCCTGTAGCGCCTAACCTTTGAGCAACTGGAGATCAAACACTGAGACACAATAAGCTTCCAGTCTGAAAACTCAACATTTTCTTGACATTAGGAAAAATGGAAGCATATATTCAGAAATGGGGGCGGGGAGGCACAAATACCAAAGCATTTAAATCAGCTGACCAACACCCCTTCAGTTTGAAATGCTACGAGCATGATTAAAATACTGCAGCAGCACAAAGTGTAGTTTTGTCATATCAGGAGCTAATCAATATTCAGCTTAGCTGATCAGTCTCCTCACTGATACTGCTGTTTTCAATTCCATTTAAAAAAAAAAAAGTGGAAGACAAATAGAGACAAAAGTGACTCCTTACAAAAATCGCTGCCTTCCTACCACTTATTGTTCCGTACAAAGAGCACTCAAGTATTGGAGCTGTTCTGATTTCTGAGCTTAGTGATGGACTTCAGGACTTGTATGGTAGAAGATGTTCTGATGTTTAACGGCATGTTAAGTTATGCACAATATGGTATCATTTTATAAAGCTCTTGCCAAGAAAATTTGTCAAGGCACTGAATACATTAGAAAGGCTATGAGAACAAAGTGACCTAACAGACTAGCGTGGCAGTCAGCTACTGTGAAATGCCTGGAGTTGAACCTGTGTACCAAGCACCTTGCTAGAAGAGAATATGGTCAAAAGGAACCTGGCAAGACTGAATACTGAGAAGACGTGGGGGCTGGGGTGTCAGTGCATCGAGGTGGGGGGGACTGGGGCTGTGAGCAATACGTTCCCTCCCAGAATTTCACTTTATCTCCCAAAATTCCAGTTTTCCTCCCTCCAGCAGAGGATTAAGTTTATTTTGGAAATCCTTGTGAAGACTTGAACTAATCATAATGTCAAAACAGTGCTTATGGGTGCTACCAGGTAATGCAGGGTCTAGATGCCAAAAGCTGCCCCTCTCCTCACATCCCATCTCATAGGCAAACTTTGGAAAAGGGCTGCAGTGAAGCCCTGTGATTTTTAATCTCAAAGCTTGAGCTATGTGTTGGTGTCTGATGCCTAGCACAGAAGCTGGTAACACCTTCTACTCAGCTTCAAACATCTGTCTTTGCTGCCTTTTGAAATCCTTTTCTCTCTGCAGCTTCTTAAATCCCTCCTCGAGGCAATTCATTCAACCAGCTTTCCAATGCTGATTTAACTGTTGTCTTTCCTCCTTGCTCTCCCAGAATGTAACTTGTCAGGACAAAAACCACATCTAAGCCGCTTATACAAATAACAAAGCAGAACTAACAAGATGTTGGTATCTCCAAAAGGCAACTCTTAATTAGACCTCTGAAAGTTTTTATGGAAAATCTACCATCCCCCTCCTTCCGCAGCTTCCTAAGATTTTCAGTTCCCCTTCATATCTCTTTTTCTGTCTGCCTCGAAAAAATAAGTCATCCTCCAGTAAAGTGAACAAAATGAGATAAAGCACTACCTTCTCATACTTAATAAAAAAAAATCCCTCCCCCACCAAAAAACCCCTCCAATCATACAGTTGTCCTCACTTCTATTTTATCATGGATGCAAATAATAATAATAAAATGTGGAGAAAAAGAAATTAAAAAAGAGATTGAGGCCTATATGATTCTCTAGCTTTTACTCAGAGACATGTTTTCAAGGGAATTCTTGCTTTTGTTTTCTCTCCCCATAATTCCTCAAGGAACTTTTTGATTAGACCTAACTATGATCAACTCCTTCCCATCCCTTCCCTTCTCTCCCCCATTACCTGTTTATCTCCTATCCAATCTTTTACTAAGTTCAACCCAAATAACGTATCTAATTTAGATTAGAAGCTCCTCTTTTTACAGTGTTAGCTGTCCCTATTGTGTCAAACACACATTGCTCAGTAATAGCTAAATAATCCTGAGGTTTAGTTCATGGTATAGTAGTGCTAGTAAAAATACATCCTACTTTGCAAACAGGAGCTTCCTGAAGCCTGCACAGTGAGGTGGTGGGGTTTGGTCACATTTGAAGAGGTACCTTTGATGGACACTTCAGTACTTTACAAGACTAATCTCTGACATGTCCTCGGCTGAAAGCAAATCCTCCAGATAGGAACCAGCTAGTTTGTTTGGCTCACAATTAGCATTCTGCTGGTATCTCACGACACCCCAAATCCCATCCGACTGAACAGAAATGTAGGTCACATTGTGCTTCCATTCTTCATTCAATAAGCAGAGCTCAAACTCCTGTGCTGAGGTCACTGATTACAAACTGAACGGAAATGTAGGTCACACTGTGCTTCTATTCTTCATTCAATAAGCAGAGCAAACTCCTGTGCTGAGGTCACTGATTACAAAATCCTAAGTTTACCTTAAAAGAACCAAAACAGACCAGATGAACAAATCCAAAACGGGTTTTGATAATAGTTTCCTGACTAAAAAAAAAGCCCCACCAAAAACCCAACAAAACAGCTCAAGTCTTTTGAAGCATTTCTATTCAGCTCTCTATTTTTCACATCGATATCAGTACATACACTCTTTGGTTGTTTTACTCCTCCCTATATCATGCTCGTTGAGATTACATTAAGTTTTATTTTTTTCAGGAAAAGTTTCAAGCTGTGCTGTAGGAGGAGAGTTTTACCCTGGTCTAGATCTCAAACTCTGAAAAAATTAAAGTAGTTGTCCAAGTACTTGCATTGTTTAAACTCACAATTCTAGCAAAATTTTGTATGTTACATACCTAGATGAAAACAACAGGTAAAGGCAAAGAGCTCAGCAGAAATTCTGAATGATGCATGATAACAGCAGCGTGCACAAAAAATGCTTTTTGAAATTTAAGGACTAGGAGAGTTACAAGAGCTTGGGGAGTTATGTTGCACCAGGAGAAGCGTGGGAACTGGCCACACATACACTCTAGACTTGCCCAAGCTAAGAAATAAAACCTGTAAGCAGGGAGCCTGACCTACCCCCTCAGTTTAGTTGAGCTGTGGGGTAACTGACAACCACCTGTGACCATGGGAGGACACCCCAAATCCTATGTGCCTTCTCACCAAGGCACAGTTCCTCTCTGCAGTAGTGGAGAGCATTCCCAGCTCCACCTTCTCCCCCACCAAGGCACAGTTCCTCTCCGCAGTAGTGGAGAGCATTCCCAGCTCCACCTCCTCTGTAAGATCTGTTCCGAGGGTCAAGACACCCTATGCAAGCACTTCCAGAACAAAGGTCTGGGTACCCTATGCTTGTACCACGTAGGTTAAGGCTGAGGCTGTGTGTATTATCTGTGTAGCCCAGAGGTTCTGACACTGGAACGTCGAAGTACCTATAAATGTTTCTAAAAAGAAAGTGTTGCAGAGAAAGGGGGGAGATACATCAACTTGCATTTGTCAGTGAGGAAGTGGCCGTGCCAGGCAGGAAGCCATCCTAGCAGGAAAGGTCGGCTGAAAGCGGAAGAGGGTGAGTGAAAGAACATAAAACCAGCTTGCAAGGGCCCAAACACTTCTGATAAAGCAACAAAAAGTAAAGGCTTAAACAAAATACCAGCTGACGGTCCCAAGCTGCTGCTTTCTTAGTTAGATCTCTTACAAAAAGATGCTCTCAAATGCTTTTCTCTGTAAACACAAAGACAAGACCCCAACTCTGCTCAAACAAAAGCTGAAAGTCCCATAAGATATTAAAAAAAAAAAAAACCAAACTTGTTTGCATGTCTTTATCTGCTTCAAAATAATCCATGCCTTTCAAAAAATAAAATGAAAAAAATCTTTCAATCACCAAAACAAAATTTTTCTTCTGTGTCTTTATCTTTCTTCCCCAAGGAAATTTTCTAACTCCACCATTTATCTAATTAGCAGACATACAATCTTAAACATTTATTAAACCATACGACTTGGAACACACTCCTTTTTTTCTCTGTTATCAGTTTTCAGGTTACTAATGATATCAAAGAGTAATACTACTCATTGGGGAAGTAAACGATTCTTTTTCTAGGAAATACTGGCTGTATTCAATAATCACAAGAATTAGGCAATGACAACCAAGGGCTGCTGCTGAGGTTCTTTACTGTGAATAAAAGTGACTTTCTGCAATTCTGGCATACGCAAGTTTCTGAAATAAAAGTATTATCAACCTTCCTACTGTTCACAAGGTGACAAAAAGGATAATGGCAAAATGTCATGCCCTAACCCATCCCTCCCCCCCCAAAAAAAAAAAAAAAATTCATCCCCCCCCCCAAAAAAAAAACAACCCACCCCAATGCAGTTGCCTTACATGCTTGGAGGAAAATTTAGCCCACAACAGAAAATTAAACCAGAGTCCATTAGCTGAGGTGAAGGAGAGTTGCTTGCACGATGTCCTGCAAGATGTCTTTATTTGTGGAAACTGGTCTCACTTGATCTACAAAAACTTCAATTTGTTAACCCCCAGGCAAATGCAAAAGCTCTTCATCTCCTCCTTAAGGCTTAGGAAAAAGGAGGTAGACAAAAGCAGATATATCCATGGACAGTTCACGGTTTATTTTGATTTTCCATTTAAGGCTGGGGGTTCAGAGTAGCAGTGGGCACCTGTAGTTGCTTCGACACTGAATAAATCAATTCATCAGGCAGCACAGAGCCTGCCGCCAGCCTGGCAGGCTCCAGCCGCTCACAGGAGCTACAGCCAGCCTCCCTCCTCGTTCCAGCTGTGATACACACGCGTTACCCGCACCCGTGAGTATGACACCAGATTGCATCCAACCCAACTAATAACACAGAAGTAACCCCGATGAACAAACACCATACCTATAAACAACAGACAATATGTTCCTACAGTTTTGCGTGATAAATTCAACAGTCTTAGAATGATGATTAAAGGTACCATAAAAAACCCTTTCATACAAGTATTGCTGACTTTTCTTCTCTCCCCCCCGCTCCCTTC
>NW_008795442.1:1973048-1997681 GCF_000699145.1 Aptenodytes forsteri
CCAAAGGAGCGAGGGCTGCCAGGTGTGGCTGGGGGCGCCCCCCCCCCCCCCGCCCCCTCCCCCCCCCCCCCAATGGATTAGCATATGAGTGGATGCCACTGCCTTTTTCTGTGACACCTCATTTATAGTCTTAGATTTCCACAGGTAGGTGGCTGTTTCCCCCCTTCACCCACACAAGATTTATTTCTGCACTGGGAAGTGACTTGAAAGAGATTTCCTCCTAGCTGTTCACCTCCTCCTGCAGATGAAAGGCAGCTTTTCAAGCAGACTAAACAGTTTCATTCATTCATTACTCTGTGGTATTGCTCATATCAAAACCAAAACACCCACTAGTATTGTCCACTGCAGGCAGAAACTGAAGCCATCCCTGAATCGGTTCTCTAAATCCATGGGGTTGAATAAAACCTTCATTTTATTAACCAAGGAGGAAGTGAATGTTTAGCCATAAAGATGAGTCTTGCAATGCTCCAGTGTGAAAATATGGGTTCTCGTATCAGCAGTCACACTGGCATACTGGGCCAAAGTTCACTTTGGGACCCAGCTAGAAGCTACTACACCTGCCAAGCTGATAAGGACTAAATATGGGATTAAAATAGGCAAGGCCCAAAAGTAGAATACCATTTATGCTGGAAATTTAAAATACATTCATGAAGTCAAAAACAATGCAAGAAAAAAAATTCTAAAGATTTCTGCCACAAGTTCAGTGTAAATGAACATAAACTGGTAACACAGCTTGTCTTTGGACTGAAGTCAATGACATCTTGGAAGGAAGTCCACTCTGATGTTATTTGTATGCACTTCCCAAAATGCTATTGCGGGGCATATCATCCAGCTACACTTTCCAAAAAAGATGAAATACTAAGCAACTTCAAGGAACAAGACAGAACAAGACAGCTGTAGGTCACGGTAATGGAGCAAGCTCTGTGATCACTACACAGGGACGAGCAGCTCTTTTTGGTAATTAGCGTGCAGGTATTACATGAGAAAAGCAATGGACAGTGAGCCCAGAGCAGATGCTGAGCCAGACCAGTGGGACACAGATGTGGTTAAGTGTGATCTCACTTCAGGGCTGAGCAATCTCAGCCACAGCTGGCAAAATTAATTGTCAAGTTCTCCCTCCTCACTCCTGCTGTACTGGCTATCAGCATGGGGTGAGACGCAGTTGCAAAAGCAAAGATGAACTCGACTCTGTAAGAGAACCACCATTTCTTTCCCACAAAGCACAGTGAAATTGCAGAGAGCGCCAAGTCAAACTGCTCATCGTCCTATTTAAAGCAACTTTGTCTGGCTGTCTGTTCAGAGCTTGCTGAAAAAAAACTAAGCAAGAGACCCAGAAGACAATGAGGACAAACAACTTAGTGTTGACCAGCGTCCTTCTAGTCCAATTTCCACTAAGACACTGTCTTACACCTTTTTCTTCTCCTCCTCAAAAGGTAAATTTTGAAATCCTGCTGATCTGGGAAAAATGGGTCTGAACTTATTTCCATGGTGTACAGGAAGAAGTTGTCTTGAAAGTTCTTCAAGTGATGCTTCTTACATGAATAAGGCATATTCAGTCTGGTGAAGTCAGCCTTCAGATGAGTATATTTGTGCAAAAACAGATTTTTATACATCACTAGATTTTTCTACATTTTTGTTGTTCATAAGGCAAAGAATGCTTACCAGCTTTGGCTGGTATGACAAGTTTAGAGCTTCAAACTGAAGCAGAAAGCATTAAAAACAAATTAGGTGTGAAAAGAAAAAGAAGCTTTCTACAGGAATATACTTCATCAATGTTCATTAGCCTGTGAATTGTCCTTTGACTTCACTTTACACATTAGGACCGACAACTCTTGAAACTGAGGCACCTGGTTCAATATTAAGAAAACACAGTATGCACATCATGATAGTGCCTTTTCTTTATTTTGTTCCCAGCCATTTTATCACATGTGACTTTGCCGCCTTAGCCTTGAAGGGTGATCCTGAAAGTTCATTGATGAGCAATACTTGGCTTTTGACTGCACACTGAGAAACACATCTATGGATAGTGGGTTTGAGCTGTTTTTAGATGAGAAACATCTTCAGATCTATCCTTGAGCTCACATTCAAGACAAGAACCCAAGTTCTACCATTCCTTTCCCTCTAACGCGGGGGAAAAGTAGCCACTTCTATGCCTGTTCCCATGAGCTGTACAACAACTTGTGCACGTGAGGCTGAGGGTAGTCTTGAACACAAGCAACCCTCATAAGTAGACATGGAAGTCTGATAGAAGAAAGAATGGTTGCGTATGAGGCCCAGTCGTCCCCACACAGTTAGTTATATGACAGAGATACACAAATCACACTAGTTAAAGTGATCAAAGGGCAGAGACAGCAGCCTGCCCCTAATCCCTACAGCAAGGGGCATCCGGGCCTCAGAAATATTCACTTTGCCTACAAGCTCAATACTATTATTACTACACCAACTACTACTACTACACAAAAAAACCCAACCAAATGCTCAATTTGAATTATTTTAGTTTTATTGTAGACTCATAAATGAGTGTTTGCATACAGCAAGGATGCAAGAAAACCAAATGCCACTTTTTCCCCCCCGATTTCCTTCCCAAAGTTTTACTTTTGAAAGCACATCCAAAATAAACACTTTCTTCCTTAGAACAATGCCAATTATATGCAAATAAAAGCTCTCCTTATGCTTACAATGAAGCAAGTTTTGTGTTTAAAGTACTTCAGTAAATCCCACACCATTAGGCTATGATGCTGTAGACCGCAGTCTCAGCCCTCTCAGGGTTAAGAGAAATCAAGATAAATGGCTTATGCAAAACTGGTCCAAGCTTTAAAAAAAATTACTTCTCGTATTTACCATGTGTGAAAGTTAACTGCCAGAGTTCAGCAGTGATGGTACTAATCCCTTTTATACAGCTGTCAACTTAAATTAGCCCCAAGCTAATCTTTGCAAGTGTGACAGAGAGTGTACACATTTCCACAGAGAAGCATTAATGCCTTATTCACAATATCCCTCTACTGCAGCAGGTACTGTGAAGCCCCTATAACCTGAAAGAAGTCAATCTGCTAATTTATTCTTAAAAAGTCATTATAGTAAAGTGTATATGTATGAAAGCACACAAATGCAAGGCAAGGAAACAAAAAGAAAACATCACATACAGCTTTATTAGCAAGAATTCACAAGTAGAAAATTAATTCAAAACCACTCATATGTTGGTAATTTTTAAGAATAGCTTAAAGAAAAACTACACCCTGCTGCTGGAGTTTTACATCCATCACTTTTCCTCTGGGAGAACATTAAATGGCAGATATGCAGGAAGGGGCCACGTGCAAAACAACACTACAATGTCTCTTTGCCATAGGAACGTGCCTCAAAATCCCATCTTTTACCTCCATTATTAAAATCACTTTCCTAGACCTCATATTTGAAGCTGTTAAAACATAAGCTAAATGCAAGCCAATGAAATATCAGAAATCCTGAGCCTGAAAAAGAAAGGGTGTAGAAAAATGGCAGCTACCTTAATCTTGATAGATCTTGATGATCCATCAAAACATTTGTATAGCGTTAATTCATTCTGCTTGGGAGTTACAGCCAACTCCAAAATTAGCTTTCCCAAATTTAAGGTAAAAAAAAATATAATCACAGTACTTAATGCAAAACAGGATTAAGAAAATATTGCAGTACATTATATGTATTTTATAGACACATACATGCCTGCCCCTGTACAAAATACCAGGTATTTTTCTGGCAAGCTATTCAAAGTTCAGTTAAATGTTATGTCATTGAAAACATCTATTTTTCATGTAATACAGGTCAAAGTGCTTAATAACTTTGCTCAATTGTTCAGGCATCATAGATGCAAAATGTCAAGTGCAGTGATAATTTGGAGACAAAGTCAACATAGGGACCCTGGTAAAATCAGTACCAGTAAAAAGAAGAATCACAGCCAAATGCAGAATTTCTACCCGAGAGCAGGCATATAGCAGTGAGCAAATGAGTGTCTGTCTGTGCGTGTGCGTAGTGCTTGGAGACAAGGGTGTCCTTTCCAGCCCCGTCTGCTACCTTTATCCAGAGAAAAGGTACTCAAGCTCTGGGGTCTGCACACCACCTACTACCATGGTATGCCACAACATGTCTTAGGGGTGTGCTGCAACCAGTCCCACTGCACCTCAGATGGCATGGACGTGAGCACTGGGTAGGCACCGGGGCTGAACCTCAGGGCAAATTGTCTCCACAGGCTCCTGCTGCCTTTGCAGGGAGGGTGGGATGAAGAGATGTGCCCCCACCCAAGAGCAGAGGCGGCACAGCAAGGTTAAGGAGCAGTTTTGGAAGGTGCAATACCAGAGAATCACAGAACAGTTGAGCTTGGAAGGGACCTCTGGAGGTCATCTGGTCCAACCCCCCTGCTCAAGCAGGGTCACCTAGAGCATGTTGTCCAGGACCATGTCCACATGGGAACGCAGAGGAAGCAAAGCGCAAAGCAACAGAGACCTACCTTAGCCGGTGTGTGCACAGGATCTGGCACAGAGCAGGACCTGATCACTGCCACCTTGTGAAGCCTGAAACAGTGAATGGCTCTGGGCTGGGACCCAGTCTGAATGGGAGCGGGAGCAACTGCACAGCTATTACCACGTCACGCTTCTCCAGCACTACTGTTTCTTCTACTTGTGCTGCAAATCTGCCTCCATTATGAATCTTACCCCTTCCAAAGTCAATAGCAAAAGCACCACTGGCTCCTATGAAACCTCAATCCAAGTCCACTTGCAAACGCATCCAGGCACACTGGAAAACCTACAGACTGGCAAATACTTAGCACAAACATAGTAAGCAGGGCCAACATCAAATATTTTAAGAAGAGCTAAGGAGAGTCAATTGTGTCCAAAAAGGCCGATGGGGTAGGCCAGCACAAACAGACCTAAGCAGCACTGATGGGATGAACCCTGCGTGGCATGATCAAAGGCACTTGCAATCCCAGAGGGGTCTCAACAAGAACAAAGTCAACACCAGAACCAAATGACTACTGTAACTTGTACATAATCCTCCCCATTCCTCTCAGACCACTGGGAAATTAAAATCGTGTCAAGATCTGTAAAAATATGTATCAGGAAATAATAAAGTATCAGTGTGTCCCTGCATCCTGCTACACCAAGGAACAACTTGTTTTCAGAAATTATAAGTTACAGTTGCACAAATGCGAAATATGCACTAAGGCAGTGACTGAAACTGGAAGTTTGAATTGATTAACCCCTTGACAAGATTGCATCCTGGCCTGTATCAGAAATATTGCGGCCAGCAGGAGTAGGGAAGTGATTGTGCCCCTGTACTCGGCACTGGTGAGGCCGCACAGGCTCGAATCCTGTGTTCAGTTTTGGGCCCCTCACTACAAGAAGGACGTTGAGGTGCTGGAGTGTGTCCAGAGAAGGGCAACGAAGCTGGTGAAGGGTGTGGAGAACAAGTCTTATGAGGAGCGGCTGAGGGAACTGGGGTTGTTTAGCCTGGAGAAAAGGAGGCTGAGGGGAGACCTCATCGCTCTCTACAACTCCCTGAAAGGAGGTTGTAGCAAGGTGGGTGTCGGTCTCTTCTCCCAAGTAACAAGCGATAGGACGAGAGGAAATGGCCTCAAGTTGCGCCAGGGGAGGTTTAGATTGGACGTGAGGAAAAATGTCTTTACTGAAAGAGTGGTGAAACATTGGACCAGGCTGCCCAGGGAAGTGGTTGAGTCACCATCCCTGGAGGTATTTAAAAGACGTGTAGATGAGGCGCTTAGGGACATGGTTTAGTGGACGTGGTGGTGTTGGGTTGATGGTTGGACTCGATGATTTTAGAGGTCTCTTCCAACCTTAATGATTCTAGGATTCTATAAATAAACATTAAACAAAGCTGTATGTGGTCTGAAAAGAAAACCCTGCAGAATTCAACAGTTGAACAATTCAGAAAATTAGCAAGAGAGCCAACCTCTCAGGCAAAGGATGAAAGGTGAACTTTCACAAGTATCTCCTCTCTTGGCTTTCCCAGTGTAAGCAACCTCCACCTTCACACGCTAGTGTGCTGCCCCACAGGGACACCTGTGCACCAAAATTATTATTTTTTTAAACCCAAATCAACATATTGCCAGAGCAAGACTGAAGAGACAATATGGAGGCAGAAATAGCAGATGATAGGGAGGAGAGGTCCTGCTTAAACTAACATTTCTGAAAAAAAAAAAAGTTACGAAGTTGTATCTTACGAGTCTAGGAAGCTAGCAAAGAAAAAGAGATGGTGCACCACAGTTTAGTGCTATGTAACTGCAGACATCAAACACTGATTTGTCTCTTCCTTGGGAAAATCGACTCAGGTTTGCCTTCAGCTTCGAGAAGTCAAGCCCAGAGCACATGCACCTTGGCACTTGCAGTGGCTCTGCATCAAGAAGCCAAGTACTTTTAATCTTCTTAGGTGTCCACATGTGTCTACAGTCACCTACATGTGACTGCTGCTACAAGTATGGTCCCCAGAGGTGAGATCTAGTCAGACATCTATGGTGCAGACAGCTAAGTCTAAGCAAATCGCCCAGACTTTATTTATAAGCAAAGAGAAAGAGGATATTTGGGGGCATGATTCATCTGACCTATTTTAGTTTACATTAGCATGAAATGTCTGTTCCTCTTTGTGGACAATAAAGCCTAGACACTTACACAGCAGGTTGTCAGCATGTGGTCAGATGATTCCCACCTTAGGTGCCTGAGGTTATGGGGGTGGAAGGAGAAAAAAAAAAAAACACACAAAAAACCCCCAACAAAACAAAAACCCCAATAATAAAAGCCTACCAACTTCTCTTTCAGTAGGTTTTCTTGCTATTTGAAATGCATTTTCCTCAAAATGCATCTTTGGTATGTAAGTCCCTTAGTATGACTAATAATGCCACCCAGTGCAGAGAACCAAGGTTGAAGGGGAAGTAGAAGAAACAATTTTTGCTGCATTTAATTCTATTTTTAAAATAAAGGCCAACGACAGATTACAAGGTGCCTGAAATTTGGCATTAGAGCTCCTGATCTGACAAGTGAGTTTAGCATGGTACAGCAATTTAAATGCATCTAAAACAGCTGGTGGGATTCTCAGACACAAAAGGAGATAATTGTTAACCTTATTCACAGCAATTAAATCTGTATAGGCTAAAATAGGATCTATTGTTCCCCCAAAATACTGGGATTGGAGCCAGAAGTAACTTCAGTGGAGCAGAAAGTTGGCAGTTTGGAAAGGGGCTGAAAATTGTGTAATTCTCTGGCATAACAGGGAAAAAACCCAACCCACAACCAGAGAGCAAAGACAACTTCAGAGATTTTTTTTTTACAGAAGAGGAATTTATCCTCTTCCGAAAATACCAGGGAGACGTCAGAAATTAGTACTGAAACAGATGTCAACATGGACTTATCTCAGTGTGTATTCTGCACAAACGGAAGTGTATCCAGTAATTTCTTCTGCTGACTGAAAAGAAGAAAGCTAGAGATTATTATTGCTATATTTAGTCATTTGCATACTACCCCAATATGTTCCTGTGGAGTCATCTGAGCACATGATACTTAGGCACAAGAAAGCTGGATAACTGTTAGTAAGAGGCCAACATTGCCACTAGAGAAACAATCATTAATCTGCGCTCAATTCAAAATGATCAACAAGTGGCAGCAAAGGATTTGCAAATGATTTGCCAAGGACAAAATATCTCCAGACAGCTGTTAGACTGGGAAAAGCCACAAAGAGGTGGGGCCAGGATCTTCAAAGCAGTGCACAGGCTGTCCCGTGTTCATCAACATGTTCCAAGGAGACCAATGTTCATGCTAGCTGGGGTAGGGGCAGTAAAGGCAGCACAGGAGAAATCTGTTTTGAAGGAGGGAAGAAAAAAAAATATACCTCTAACCCATCTGAGAACATGCCTTTCTCCTGAATGAAAACCTGCAAAACCCAGACCGAGGGTGGGCCAGAATGTGGGGCTGTGACCAAAAGTCTTCTGCTTGGTAAGTCTGCATGCAGCTTCCATCTGCTCCTTTACAGAAAGTATATTAAAAAAAAAAATATTTAAAAAGTTAAGTCTGGACTTTAAAGAACAAAAATCTGCTTAGGACTCTGACAGAATGGCCTGACAGAAGAAATGCAAACTTCCCCTAACTGTAGGCTGGAAGGTGTACCAAAGCTCCCTCTCCAACTTTTACATCCATCCTTATGACGAGACCATGCTGCAAAAGGCTCCAAGGGCAGCTTGTCAACACATTTGGTCCTGTCCTCTGCCTCTGCCTTCTCCTGCACCAGGTCCCTCTCGCTGACATTTTGCTCATTCACCTACCAGACACACACACACACACAAGTATCATTTATTTTTTGTCAGATCCATTTCCTGATGGTTTCCCAAGTTCAGTCAGCTCAGCAGAAGGCTGGAGACCTTGAGCCCAGTGAAGGGGAAACACCACGACTGCCCCGGCCAGGCGGCAGCAAACCCTGCACCTGCTCCACTGTGCAAGCCTGCTCCTGGGTTACACCTGTATTACTACATACAACTGGCCCTTCTCCAGCCCAGGGGCCAAGGGGCATGGGCTACTCCCTTCATCCTCTCCCAGAACTGAGTGTCTGCATCCAAGCCGCCCAGCACTGCCCAGGCTGCTCCTGTGTACCATCTGGAAAACTGCCAGATTGCACAGGCCACAGCTGTACTGGGGACATGCACAAAACCAACATGCACAGAAACAACATGCACAAATGCAGGACAAGCACTGAAGCCAACATTTACTTCAGTAGTATTTCCTAGCATGAACGCTGTCCTGGCAGCTAGAACAAGACCTGCAGTGAAGGGCAGTTTATCCCAACCTGCAGACTTGGGAATTCCTGCACAGTCCTGTAAAGGTCTCCAGTGCCAGACACTGTCAGATGGAATGCTCGACTATGCCTTTCTAGTTGAGAAGTTCTCAGGAACCTCACAGAAACAAAAATAAATTCATTTTTCCTACACGCCTTCTCTTGAAAAGAAAAACAAAACTGACTCTTATTTCACCATATGATCTACCTGAAATATAATCCTGCAATAAAAGATGAGTACAGATAGCTGCTGTTATGCACCACAAACACCGTAATTAAAAATCATTCATCTTCAAAAGATCTTTCTCCAAAGCTTCAAACATGTTGTATTATTCATTGAAAAGGCTTCTACTGCACTCAGGGAAAAATAAAGTTAACCATTCTTCTGCAGCAAGAGTATTTACTAATACAGAGACTGTTTTGTAGTGCAGAAAAGGTCACGGTGGTTTTTGAACTAGCTAACCAGGATATGTTGGTAACTATGAGTCCCAGCGACTTGAGAAGGACAGTGAATCGGCAAGTCCCAACTCCGTGTGGAGACAACAGCATAGCATCAGCACCGCCATGTTACGGCAATGGCAGGGTGAGAGCCGTTCCTTTCTGAGCACCACCCTTTTGGATCGCAAAGACACTGGCCAACCTGGAGCAGGCATTCTCCTGGCTGCTGCTCGGCTCTGCGCGTTCATGCTCCCAGTGCTGTACCGGAGCTCCCTCCTCAGGGACATGCAGCGCTAAGGTGTCCACGTGATTAGCGATCTAGCCTAAAGGATTCTCCAGGCCTATCAGCTAAACCAAACCTGATAAAGCCTAATCCTGCCTCACATTCTCCAGTCCCCTGGCAAGTTCTTCAGGGTTCAAGTGGAGTCCTCCTGAGCTCTCTTCACCACTACATACACCTGCAATGTTATGCCGAGTCTTTTTTTTTTTTTCTTTTTTCTTTAAACTTACTCTGTCTCAGGTTCCTCTGCTCCTGCCAGGCCCTTTAATACTGTGGTAAGGCCACATCCCTTCCCCCATCCTGGGGAGGATAGCATCAAGCTTTCTGACCCAATTCTTCAACCTCCTCTAGTTGGTTCTCATCCTACCACCAAAAAACTTGTTTCTCTTTTCTCGTTACTAGGAACTTTCTATTCCTGCATCACCCTCCTTGAAAGGAAGCTGAAGGAAGTATTTCCTACTTTCAGCCAACACTGTCCAAAGATATTGCCACTAAAAGAAAGAAAAATAAGAACTCCCAGTCATGTAGCTTAATAACCAGCAGTAAACAGAAACTCCATAGCAAACCAATATACACATTACTCTTCAACTGATTCTCAAAATTATCCTCAAGCTCCATACGATTGTCTCCTAATATAAGACAATACAGCAGCTTAAAATACCTTACTACTTGCCTCCAAATTTCTTAATGCATTGTACAAGATAGTAGAATGATATAACATCCAATGGGTTTTACATATACAGCAAACAAAACTTGGAAGCACCTACAGAGTAAGAGAACAAAAAGAAAGAAAAGAATATTTTAAGCACAAGGGACAACTGCTTAATATAAAGTGTTCTCTTTAAATAATACTGCATCTATATATAACCAATGAGTTGTATTGTGTTTTATATACAAACACACACAAATAAAAATATCTTCAAAAAAACTAGTGAAGCAGCCAGAACCTTCCATCTTTGCATTGGATTTCTCACTTCTACATGGCAAGATCATGACATTAATATAATTTTCCTTCCCTTTACCCATTAATCAGCTTAGAATACCCACCTTTTCCCATCAGAGTGTGTGTGTCAGGGGTTAGGGAAATATTTCAACTGAGAAAAAGGAGATCCTTTACGCCACAGACTCAAATAGCCACAAAATATGATCATACCACCTACTGTATGAGTTTAAATGGGGTTTTCAGGACCAGTTAAATCACCATACTTCCCTTACCTCTGTCTTCTTTGGAGATATACACGCGCACACCCCCATGTACATTTTGAACAGGGATAAACTTATCTGGTTAGAACAGATTTTATTTACCACACAAAGATTAAGAAATCCAATCTCTTCAGTTCTCAGAGTGTTGAAATAAAATGCCCCACAGAATACAAGAGTAATCAGCACCGGCACAGCAATTAGAAAAGAAAGATTTAAAACACAGAGTCCTCCTCCTCTACCAGGAGGAAGGGAAGGAAAAAAAAAAAAAATTCCTATTCCTCTGAAATACTGATTACATCAGTAAGTACAAAATTCACTCATAAGAAGAAAAGATTTTGAGTAATGCATTTCTGAACAGAAGAAATACGTCCTTCCGTGGCTGATGAATGGAGGGTGGTTGCAGCAGGGGCAAAGGAGTCTCCTGCCGCATTACCTGCCCTTACATACCTCTCTCCTGTAATGCATAAGTTAAAAATTGTGTGGCTCCATGGTGTCAAACAAGGGAAAGAAGTGCACCCGAGAGAAGGTGGGTTAACTGACTTTCTCCAGAGCAGCACTACGCACTCAGGGGTGAGCAGGCTGCCCATTTGGGTCTGCGGACAAACAAGCCAGCAGCAGACAATGGCAATGACTATGTCTTTCTGCTCCGCTACCCACTGGGGGATAGTGGTGCCAAAGGGAGAGAAAGGATGCCGACGTTCAATCTGACAGCCCCACGGTCCTTATAATCTGCTTCCATATATAAACTGGAACACACACACAAAAAAATAAAATCAATTTCTGGAGCATCTTCAGAACAGCTCTGCTGTCCCTGATGTCTCAGGACTCTGAGGTAGAAGAGGAGCAATTATGCACTTCACTAATAGTAGAACATTTTACAAAGGAACATTACCTTCCCGCTGTAGTCCCGAGACCAGACACTTGAAGTAAAGGCCAAAAGAATTGCTCGCTTCCTGCTCCATGGTCTTCTAGTGTACATGATGGTTGCTCCAATCTCAGTTAATCACATTTTATCACTTGAGCTCAGATAAATACGGCTCCCACATATGTGACTCCTTCCCTTCTTGTGCAAGTTACTTTCGCTGGCACTTCTTGCCTTTTATGAAGAAAAGAGGCTTTTCCAGGAGGTTGGATGCTGAAGGGAAATTGCCTGTCTTTTTTGTTTTTGCAAGCAGTATTTCTGCTTAAGAAGGCATGGTTTTTCAATTACAGCAAAAAAATGAAGTACTAAAATTGTTTAATCCTCTTATTTCAACATGCATGAAACTTTGCACAGTCTTCTGGATTTACTGTACTTTTTAGACCATAACTACCCATTGACTATAAATTTAATTTCTGCCATAAAGACATCAATGGGAGGCCAGAGGATTACGCAACAAGTACCCCATCTTTCCCATTTATATACACATGCAAAAACTTCACTGCGCTTTTTTCTTACCTCTATGACAACAGTTTTATTTCCCCCTACCTATCTCCTGCCTACCAGCACAAACTAAACTACATGGAAGTAAAAAAAAAAATCTAAATGCCTAATTAAAACTGTCAAACATTCTAGTTGGTAGTTGGCATCATTGTATATCCTATTTTTTTTTGTATTTCCTTCATCAGATAACAAACCTTTGGTATAATGTGCTGTGAAGCGTAGCAACTAATATCCTCTTAGGATCAGGTGTATTTTGAATGTGACTCAAACATTTAGTAGACATTTTCTCTAGAGATGAAACTTAGTGTCCAATTAACATTTTGAATAGCCTCAATAACAACTGCAAAGAACACTACAATGATAATTGTATCCATTAGACTTCTGTGCTTCAAGCATCTTTATCTGCGTATGACTCCACAGTGGCCTTCAACCGGGCTTTAAATATCACGATAAAAAAAATTAAACAAGAACACTGTTACAGTTAATTCTCAGTAGTACACAGACTTCCAAAAATATCTTTGATTAAGGTAAGACTGATGATTTTTACTCTATATTAAAACAGAAATCCACTGCTTGGACATGGGAACAATACTCCCCAAACTATTTAATCATCTCAGGCTTCATCCTTTACAAACTGTCTTGAAAACATGAAGAGGGTTATCTTCTGTAACAGAGGCAGTATCACTTTACTAACAGCACAAGAAAGCAAGGAGACAAGGATCACGCTCAGCTTATTTGCTTGCAGAATATTTCCTGCATCATCACCTCTCTGCAGGCATTTATGAGACTCAATGGATTATAATACAGTCAAATTAATATTCAGCCTGTGGGGCATAACATATCTAGGTACACACCACAAGCTGAACACTCCTCAACCCAATCTGTTTTGGGTCTCCAAAAATCATTAAGACTCTACTAAGCTTATCTACCTGAAGAATTGCTCTTTGAAAAATAAGGAGACCACCTTTGCTTTCAGTATATTTTGTGATGCCTGTTTAATCAAAGAAAGGACTATTTCTGTCACCATGTGAGGAACGAGACTATCCATCTTGTCTACTCAAGTGAAGGGGTGAGCACGCTTTCAAGCATTATCACTTCGGTCAGAAGTTAATGGAAACAAGCAACAGCTCAGAGATACGTACAGAGCTTGAGTCATCTCTGTGTTACGCTTATTCCTCACCTTTCAGGCAGTCTGATATTCACAGCTCTTCCTATCTTTAAAAGCAAGTAAAAAACTGCACAGAAGCCTGAAACAGCCTAATAGGACAAAAAGCTTTTCTTTCCAGCCCTGGCAGATTACAAGAATAATGAAGTTTCCAAGTCTCTGGTAGCTAAATAAAAAATAATAATAAAAACCCACCAACTGGCATGGGCAATTATATAAATGAACAAATGCACAAAAAACTATATAAACAAAACCAGAAATTAAATGTTTCCCTTCTCCTATATCAGCTTATTGCATCTACCTCCCAGTGATGCAGGCCTATAGTCTACAATACATTTCACAGCGCTTTGACTGATGCAGGTTGCAGTGACACAGGCAGGACTGATGCTCATTAGAATGTGCCAATTTTTTTCTGTTTTCAGAATATATTCCGACTAGCTCTCACATATAAAATCAGACCACAGCTTCATTTATATTTACGGCTGAGAGAAGGTGGTGAACACCAGAGGACACAGCTTGCAAGCACAGCCAACATCAAAAACTATCCGTCGCGGTGAGATTTCTGCAGGAGCTCACGTCACAGCTCAGGGCCAGACCCCGTCAGCTTTGCTCGTGCACCACAGATGAGCTTTACTGATGGCACACAGTACAGGGGTTTCCACTGGTAAGCAATGGTTCAGTGGTAACATGCATGGTAACAAAAACTTCCCAGTCAGCTAAAATGCAGCAGAACATACACAAGACCATTTCGCTACAGTAAAATCAGCCTGTAAAGAGAGCTTTCTGACATAAAGCTAGCACAGTAAGGAGGACAAACAGCGTGAGGAACACTAGCTTGGGGAAAGTGACAGATGAATGGATCTGATAATGCAGTAGAGTGGAAGAAGGGAAAGTTTAAAAGAATTTTTCCAGGTTTTACAGGTCTCCTGAAGTGGAAAGTAAGTTTTAGACTGGTGCCACCTATCAGCAACCCCAACAATTAAGTAGCACAGTCTTTCAAAGTATTTAGTCACAGTTTTTGATTTAGAGTACATCTCTGAACAAGTATCTCAGGAACTAGTACAGACTGCAATTTTGCATTTAACAATGTGTATCTTTTTGTTACTTTTGAAATACATAGTATTAATCAGTAAATAATCCCTTTCTCATATCTCTCAGGTCAGACAGAACTGTAAAAACGCACATTTTTTTCAGACTAACAAACAGCCTTCTTCACCTACACGAAGGTCATCCAGCTTAGGTGAAGGGTCAGAAAAATATTTCCCTGTTCTAAATCCTCCCACCCCACCTCTCCTCCCCTCCCCTCCCACCCCATATAAAGCTAGCAACGGTGCTTTACACTATATGCGAGTTTCCCTCATTTGTGGTGAGACCTCCAGATAGGCAGGTTAGCCAAATAAACTCACGTATCTCTCGAGGCTGAAGTTCTCCACTGGCTGCTCCTGTTCCCTGGGGGTTTGTTGGCAAAAGGAGCTTGAGGGTAACTGGGGTTTTGTTTCTCGGCGGCTTAGGTGCCCGGCAGCTGCAGCTTTTGGTGTCACATTTTGTTGTTGTCCCCAAGCCAAGCAAGGACACACGGGGGCCAGTGACATGGTGCTGATGCTCAGCCCATGGCAGCTTCCCAAATACCAAACATGGGGTTTGCTGCTTTCAAGACCGGGGAAACCAGTTCCACAGGTCAGCATTAAAGGACGATTCTGTGGATGAAGCTGCTGAGGACTGTGGGGTATACCTTCAACAGCCTCAAAAGCAGCGATGAAAAAACCAAGAAGAGGGGGACATGGGATACTTGTACTTTAAATTTAGACCTTTTTCCTACACAGTACCCAAGAACAGTCCTGTGTATTTCTTTGTATACAGCTGCTTAGCCATTTACAGAAAGTTTCCTTTCTCCCAACTATCACTAAGAATAATTAAAAGTACAGCATTAAATATAAATGGCAGGTTCAAATCATCCCATTTTGTAGGGACAGGTCATCACTTCAAAAAGGACCACCTCTAGGCAAAGGACTGACAGAATAAACCCCCGACTTCCAAAGGGTCCCTACTACTCACATTGGACTTATTTCTGCAAGAAACTGGAAGACCAACTTAGAGTAAACCTGGAAAAGCAAGTGCTTTTCCTGGGTGCAGTTCCACATCCCCAAGACATGCACTGAGTTAATTGCTTCCCCCCATCCTTCCAAACAGAGAGTTCATACTCTGCTCCCTGGGAAGGACACATGGTTGGTTTACATAGCGCTACTCCTCACCCCCCTCACCTCTGGCCTTCAGCTGTAGTAGTTAAGCCAAGGGAAGAAAGGATTACAGCAAACTTTTTCAATACCCAGCTCTATCTGCATACCCAGGACAAATTCCAAGGCAGCAGAAACCAATATTAGCACTATTTTGCAAAAAGGAAAAGCTGGCTCCCACTCAGCATCTCATTTATTAGGAGATCACAGATGTTCTTAACATACATTAGCAGAGCAGGATAAAAATCAGCAAAACACATATGTATTTGCAACCAGCACTGCACTGAAAAAGGCAACACAATTTTTTATGTCCTATCAGTCAAGCTCACAGAGGTTCGCCAATCACAACCTGCAATCACACTGAACATATTGATTGCCTTAGGCAACTGCCTTTTTTGCCTCAGCAGAAGAGATAACCCAGGTATTGAATCAGATAAACTATAAATTTTGATCAATAAAAGCCCATATGTCAGGCTTTTATCCTCCCATCAAATCAAGAAATACCTATGCTGAACCAAAGGCTCGGGGTTCAGCTCAAGCAACAATCCCTCGCAGAGCCGGTCTTGTGAACCCGACTGATCAGCCGAGCAAACAGGCAGCTGAGCCTTGACCGCCCTCCAGGTGTCTTTAACATCTTCTCAGCCGGGGTTTACTGCTCCCGCCGACTCTCCACAACCCACCTCCAGCCCTCTGCCTGCCCGCTCACAGCCAAAGCAATGTCCTCTAGTGACCAATACCAAATGGCCAGCCAACATGGCCGAGCCGCAGACACCACACTATCCTGATGACTGTTACAAAAGAGTTAATCTGATGGACAGCACAGGCAGGCAGCTCAAAGCAGGCTATCTTAAAACTACATTAGTGAGATACACCAGTTTTTCTGGGGGAGATGCTTGAAAGCTTTTGCCTCACTCACCAAAGCACAAAGCAGCACAATACAAGCACAATGCTAGGTCGGGTTCAGAGACCTGTTCCCGTTCCTAGCTCCCTCATATATTGGCTGTGAGGTTTTGAGAAAGTTGCTTCCAGTCAGGACAAATTTCCAATTTATAATCTTGGCAAAAACTGTATCAGTAGGCCCTAGATAAGCCAGCCATGAGAAAAGTCTCACTCCCAGTGAGGACTCTTAAGACCTTTAAGTAAAAGCGTCCGCAGATCAAATACAAAAGTCTCCTTTCCATCACCTAGAAATTCATGCTAGGGTAACTTAACAGCTTGCCATTTTGTTGTCTTTGTCTTTTTGGACAGTACTGTTTGTAGGTACCACAGGAAGAGGGAATTAAGGAAGAAGTGGTTTAACGCTGTTGTTCCTCCTTGAAGTTCTGCCATAACATGGTTTCAGGAGGTGAAACTACAACTTCCATGTGTTGTCTCAACAGTTATTTCTCTACAGCTGCACTCAGTAGCAGAAAACACCTGTGTTGTTCTGGTGAGATCTCAGGATGTGAGAAGGTGAACTAGGCTATTAATAATGTTAACTCAGTGTCTGATCAAAGACTCCAAGAGCAGAGAGAAGCACGAAGAAAGAGAAACTAAAGATGATACAAAAGAAAAGGATGCTCCAGATTTGGGTTGGGGTTTTTTTTGGTGTGGTGGGATTGTTTTTTTGTTTGTTTTTTTTATTGGTTTGTTGGGGTTTTTTTTGGTTTTTTTAGCTGAAACTTAAGGCTCAGGTTTGTTGCACCCTTGTCCCAGATGCTATCCCATCTCCCACTTTACAGTCCACAAAATATGGAGCACGTGCTAATACCTCAGCTACTCTGGTTCACATCCAGCTCAGTGTAGATGGCTCATGAAGGTAAATTTATGCTAAGATGTTTAAGCGTAAATCAAAGCAGCTAAGGCACAGGAGCTCTTTCCAGTTTGCCAGCAATGCTTTGGGGGTTTGTTCAAGTCAACAGCCTTGTCCCAGCTTTGCAGGCAGGTTTTACAGCTTGCACTAAGCTGCAGGCTGCCCTGACCACAAAGCATTTACCTGATTAGCTTTCTGCCAGCCGCACTCTGCATGTGATCTACATGTACCTCACGGTGTGAGGTGTGGTTTCCTCCACTCGGCAAAACACAGGTTGAAGGCTTGAACTCTGCAGCAGCAAAGGGCAGACGCCCAACATGGTTGTAAGAGAGCCATCTTGTACCGTACAAGATTTCCTGTGTGCAACTTTGATATTAATCAACTCTCAAGATATTTCAAGAGAAAACTCTTCAATACCCATAGGGGAAAATAAGTTTGAGACACAAGATATTGAAGTGGTTAGAGTGCCTTTTTAGCTTCCTGGTCCGCACTTTAAGCAGCAGCTTCTTTCAGAGGGTACTTCTCAATTTTTAGAAGAGGTGATCGAGGAGAGGTGACATGGCAAGTGGCTTTGCCATTTTGCAAGCTAAGGAATTTGAACAATTCCTCAGAGTAAACCTGCATCTGTTTTCTGGAGTCTTTCAGCAGCAGAGCCTGAGCAATAGTCTCTCCCCAAAAGGCCGTACTGATGCTTAAAAAAAAAAAAAAAAAAAAAAAAAAAAAAGCAAGTGCCATGGAAAGCCCAGAGTTGAAAGACGTGACATCTCCAGCATCTGATACCCACTGAGTTATTAGACCAATCACCACTCCCTACCCAGCCAGTATTTCTACAAAACATGTAGTAACTGTCAAACTTAGTTTGAAACCCATTGGCTATTTTCAACCAAGTAAGGAGATGTACACAGAGCACAGACACAGAAATTGTTTACATAGAAAACTCAGTAAATAATTGATCAGAACAATGACACAGATTAAATAAAAAAAGAGTAGTTAGTGCAGGTTGGACTACAGAGCTCAACAGCAATGGCAAGTTGTTTTTGTTGTAGTGGGTTTTGGGGTTTTTTTTGTTTGTTTGTTTTTAAGAACGAGAGGAAACGATGTGGTTTTACCCAGTAGATAACTACAGAATGAAGAATCATACGAAGCTGCACTGTAACTCTACTGCAGCATAATAGAGATAATGCCCAAAACAATAGGCTTCAATGCTTTGCCTTCAGCTTCCTTTGAGGCTTAAAAAGGTTTTAATCAGAAATCTGATGTCCACACACAGCAAGACACAAACAGGACTACAACAGATTCAGCATGATGCAATTTGTCTAAATTCCTGGTACTCATTTGCATGCCTCCTTGTTGAAGACATACGCCTAAACAAGTACAAAGTTTATCTTGTACCTCAATTAAACAAAGTAGAAATATTGCCCAACTGAAAATAAATTTGTATAGCTCATTAAAGGAAAGCCACCTGAGAGTTGCACACTTTTTTCCACACTATCAACTTTAAAAAAAATACTCTTAACAGTATCGTAGGAGATCCTCCTTTTCAAAACTAACGCTGCATGTGGCAGGAAGAGGGGGTTACTTAATATAAACACTCAAATTCAGCTCTGCAGTAACAAGTTTTTTTTTCATATAATGCTCACAAAGGAAACAGCTATAGGCATATTAAGCTGAATTTAATATATGCAATCTTTCTCTAAATCTACTATACTGTTTTACATTCTATACTATTAAAATGTAATATGTGATGACAACATTACACGTACATGTGCCTCGTAAGCATCTGAGGTCCAGAATGGGAGATGCACTAGGTGAGATACTCAATAGAAACTTTAATCAAAAGAGCCTAAGGAAGCAGAGAGAAATTACTTCATTTCCCACACCATGAGATAACAGGCCAGTGTCTAGTGAAAGAAATGAGCATGGGAAAGTCAGGACATTCCTCATGTTTTAGGCAGGGAGGGGAAAATAACTCAGAGCAGCCGTTCTGACCGACTCTAGCAAGTGCCTTCAGAAGGACATATTACCTGGAAGAAGGATACAGGACACAGAAGGAAGATGTAGCTTTAGGGACTCTCTGGGACATGCCAGCCCAGCTGCGGGGCTCATTAGCCACCATCACAAGCTAGTTAAGATGTTGAAGTAGCTAAGAAAGAATCTTATAAAAAAAAAAAACAACCAAAACACCCACAACAAAAAACAAACTTATGTCTAAGCATAACTCTAAAAATACGTTTTGATGTGTCATCTTTTTACAACTTTGAAAACAAACTTTTCCTGTAGTGAATCAAATAAACATATTTTTAACCCTAAACCTTTACTTAGAACCAGTCTGACATCTGGTACACAACAAGGCATCCCACTGCCAAGAACATGAACAATTGTTGTGACGCTCAAGTCCCAGTTGAGTTCAAGGGTTCTCAGAGGATAACAGCGTGCCTCTTTACTAAACTATATGGGTCACACAGGGATTGCATGGGTCATTGCAGGGATCCGTGTGGAAAAGGGGTTTGTGTGACAAGCCTTGGGCAGGCCACCTCCTTGGTACTCAACAGTTTACTCTAAGCATGTCTAAACCTTGAGAGTCCTCAAGGAATTCTGCAATGAACATAAAGTTGGCGTATGAGTCATCAAAACACAGGGCAGGAGTAAACTTTTAAATTCAGCTACAGCCTGATTTGAACCAACAGAGATGCCATTTTACTTTGGTGACCACAGCAAGTTGTGCTATATTTTTGAACAAGATCTACATCAATTTTACCTTGAATAGCTTTATATTTCCAATGGGTCGCTGCCATAGCCCAGAAGTAACGGTCAGTTTAGAAAAAATTGAAAGGGAAAAGGGAAAATTTTTGTTTCAAGATAACATTTGGATTGTAGCAAAAAAATCATCCCAGGGCTTACTCAGAAACATGAATGTACATCGACGTACACTGATAAGACAGATGCAGATATGTCTTTCTTTAGTCATATTTAATCATGTTCAAAATTGCTCACTGAGGGGAATGGCATAGCAATCACAACAGCAGGAAAACTCGAGGGAAGATTTTCCCACCCCCCACCTCCCCCAAGAAGAGCTTTTACTCATGATTTGGATCAACGTTTGTCTTGAGCACCAAGTTCCTTTCTCAAGTACAGAAAACAAGCACATACATTTTTCCTCTCCATAACAGCTAAAACATTTTCTACAGGAACTTAACAGGTGTTGGCATCAAATGTTCAAGTACTTTGTGTAGACTGGTTGAACATAGTGTACTGTTTAGTCTGCCAGAAGAGGAAAATACCCAAATTCTTCTGTTCTTGGGGTCCATACCACATGCCTGGCAAAGAGCAAGCATGTTAACCCTCACTTAACACACTCACTGCATGTAAGCAGTGGTTGGTTAGTGACAGCAGATTCACATCCCAGCTGGTGAGGAGATATCTCCTCTCCCCAAGGAGATTCCGTCACTGCTAGTCAAAATCCTCCTCTGATGCATGTACCTTCATGTGGTGGAAGGCTTGTCCCAATGACCTTGAAAGCTATTTTCATCTGGAATTATAAAACCTGGAGTTAGGGCAATACATGTTGGATACAGGGCAAAGATCAGAAAAGAAGAAATTTATTGGTCATCAAAATAGGAGGGCGAGAGTTGACCATTTGCCATTCCTTAAAAACACACAACAAAACCAAACAAAAGCAATAGGGTCATCATTAAAGCAAGCCCCAGGATAAAGGTGAAAGCAGTTTTCAAGATTTTTGCAGTATGTAGCAATGTGGGAATATAGGCTAATATCCAGTGCCAAGTAAAATCATTGAGACAACCGAAGGTCCTGACTGCCACAAATTCTCACAGAGGTACTGCCATAAAGATGTGATTTAATTCTTGTCAAAGGCCTGGTCCACAGAGTCCCACAAGCAATACCAAGGAACCCAAGAAAGGGCTGTTCATGCCCCATTAATTGGACACACACAAGGGAAATATTCATCAGAGAAGGCACAAGAAACCCAAGGAAGAAGAACAGATAAAACCCAGGGTTTTTTAGAGCATCTCACTTCTCTACATTAGTGACTTTCTTAAGTTCTGACTGAAACACCTTTTATCCAAGTAAAGGTACAATCTTGCTTTCAGTCTTCCCTATCTCTTGGCCTCATTACTGCATTCAACAGAATTACTGAAAAACAAATTATGTATAGTAACGTACATAAACTTTTTGCAGGAGTAACATTTAAAACTGGGGAGTAATCATAAAGCAATATGTATTTCTTTTAAACCAAGTTTTTGTTCAGACAGAAACAGAAATTGCCATAATGCTTCAGCCACCTATACCTGAAATCTGTCCTGTAAAAATTGGATGCTTCAAATCATTAAGACACTGCATATTGCAGAATATAAACCAGAATTATGTTCACTTGCCAGCTGAGGAGTGTTTGCTATTTATACTGCGCTGTAATTCTGATGCATACACTCCATCTTAAAACCACATAAATCTATTTGGCACTGGAATAAAAGGAAGAAAAAGTTTCAGCATTCAAACTCATCTAATAATACCGATGAGATCACATTAAAACAAACAATCCCCTGCCAGACAGATAAGGGAAATTATTAGCACTGTTAGATCAAGTCATAATGGATTCATTTGATGAGAAGCGAAAAACCCCAGGACTTTCAAAGGCAATACATAACTGTCCACCTGCCAAACATTCAGAACAGCATCCTCCCAGGGAAGAATTCACAGCACCGAATTGACAGTGTTGAAACATGCAGTTATCCTGGATGCTATGTTTGCTTTTTCCTCATCCACAGTGAAGAAAACAAGAGGCAAAACTATCACTACGATCCAAACACGAGAAAGGCTTACCTTAAACACAAACCTTTTCTACCATGAGCTCTCAGGAACTCATTGAGACTATGCCCAGATCCAGAAGGGCACCAGTTTAATTTACAAATGTTCCTCCACCTTCCTCCTCCCCCCATCCCCTAGTTAAATCAAATAAAGCAAACACAGCTGGGGCTGGAGAGAAACAGAGCCATCAAGTTGCACAAAGTCACCTGACTGATAGCACTGATTACAGCAGCCATCTTTCACCACATCCCACCTCAGACCCAGCCTGGTGGGACTGGCAGCAGATGCCTGTGGAGGAGCATGAGGAACAGCATGGATGAATATGCCCTCTTGAATTTCTAATTTTTTAGTTGAGTCCACATTTTAGGATTTTCGATCGCATCACCTCTTGCCCCTGTTCTCCATTGGAAACTGTTTTAAAATAAACATACTAAATTTGGAAGCTGCAGTGTTACATGGCAAAGTCAGGTCAGTAGATGGCTAATCCTGTCCGTAATGGGATGCCCCCCTCCCTGAAGAAACCTAGAAAAGCCATCTCCACTTCCAGGGTGAGAAAACAGCCATTAGCAGAGCGTGCAGATGAGAAATACCTGAGCAGATTTATCATGAGCCCCAATACAACTTTGGCATTTCAAGAAGTACAGTGTAGCTCTAAAACATACATGATGGGTAAAACAGAGAATAAATCAAATGACTGTGGATTTAAGGATAAGTGGTAGTATCGGATGACACTGTTATAAGTGGTATACTTCCACTTAAAAACAGTAAGCAAATTGTATCAATATTCAATACTCCCAGAAAGCATGATCTGCTCCTACAACATGTAGCAAAAATAATTTGACAAGCTTACATGAAATCCGGTGTAAGACAACATATGAGACTCATCCTGTCAGCGAAAATGGTTTTTTGTTGTAGAACTGTTAAAAAGAGGCAAGCAAATACAGCCGCACTGACACTGCACTCTCAGTCCTGAAGACGATGAATACACATTACCTGCTGGCATGCAAGAAAACCTTAAATCTTGGGGTAAAAAGGAAAGTCTATTCTGCAATTTTCTCTGCCTCTCAATTTTTTTAATACTGGGGGGGAAGCATGTTTAAAGCCCATTGCTTTAAGACACAAGGAAGGAGAGCAGAGCAATAAGCAAATGGCTTTGCAAAATCATCTGAGAGAGCTTGGCTATGAATCAAGCAGATTGAGTTCAAGATATGGGGCAGGCATTTACCTATTAATCATTTGTCATAGCAGAAGAGTGAAATAAAGAAATAGTCTCCTTCATTTGGAGGTTATTTGTAATACTTTTAAATTGGGTTTCTGTTTTAAACATTCAGCCCAAACCTATGCTGAACTGAGGAGACACAAACGCAAGCTTTCTACACCTGGAACAGTAGGAAGCCTCCATGACTGTTTACAACACTTCAGCAAGTGGAGGAACCTGCTCTAATCACCTTCTCCTTAAAGGTGATTAAATGCATAAATAATGCATTTAAAAGAAAAAAATCCAGCTAGGATCATTTACTGATCATGAGTTGTCAAAATCCTGGGACAGATTAATTTCTTTGCACCAAACAGATGAATATTATGGTGGAGAAAACAAAAATCAAGCAGTGCGCATACATTGCATGTATTTAACTTGAATAGTGACATCCCTGCATAATAACCCCGTATTTCATTCCAAAACAGACTTCTAGCCCAGGGATTGCAGGTAACAAGTGAACACACATTTTGCTACAAAATCCCCCTGATGTTTCTCAAAGTAAATGACTCATCTCTATTCATGCTTTCATGATCCAGCACTTTCTACACAATTGTCTTTTCTTTTTTAAACCTCAGGAGGATACAACTTTGAAGTGAGGTCTCATGAGGCCAGCAATGACGGAGACATATATGCCCATTCAGACTGCACATGCAGAAAATTAAAGTGGACTTTACAACTCTGTAGGATTACAGTCCTAAGAATGAAACAGCCACCTAAACCTCAAGCTTTTTACAGGAGTCACCGTTGATGGCTTTTGAAAAGTTGTGAACTACTTTATGAGCATACTTAGTGATTCAATGGGTTGTCATTTTTGCTTTGTCTTAACTGCGGAGAGCTGTCTGATTATACCAGTTTCATTTAAAAGATTTGAAATTATTGAAGCAAACATTTAAGAGGTTACTGATCTGTGCTGCTTTTCATCACTGTCCTGGTTTTGGCTGGCATAGAGTTAATTTCCTTCCTAGTAGCTGGTACAGTGCTGTGTTTTGGATTTAGGATGAGAACGAAGTTGATAAGCACCGATGTTTTAGTTGTTGCTAGGTAATGCTTACACTAGTCAAGGACTTTTTAGTTTCCCATGCTCTACCGACTGAGAAGGCTGCAGGTGCACAAGAAGCTGGGAGGGGGCACAGCCAAACTGGCCAAAGGGACATTCCATACCATGTGACGTTATGCTCAGTACATAAACTGGGGAAAGCTGGCCGGGGGGG
>NW_008795442.1:1997897-1999369 GCF_000699145.1 Aptenodytes forsteri
TCAGTTGCCAACTGAGGTTAAACCACGACAATCACCCAACTATATACCATCTCTCATAATTTGAATTTTTCTCCTCTCTTTACATTCAAGGAGTGAAGAAAACTCAAGAAAAAGCTTTCTGACTTTAAATCTAGATTTGTTAAAATCATAATGAGAAAAATCCTAACAATTACAGAAATTTTACACAGAGAAGGTGAGAGGCTTCATCTAAAGCTACAGACAAGCACAAAATTCAAACCATTCTTTGCTGGTACTAAGTAGCCATGTAAGAAATTAGGAAGGAATAGAATTCTAGTAGAATTGAATATTGGATTATGCAACATATGCCACTGCTTGATTAATAGCTTAAGGATATCACTGAATATAAAACATTCAGTAGAGAATGACATATCCTGGCAGTTCATCTCCAGTGCTCATGTCCGAGAGATACAGCATCATTAGCCTTGCAGCTGGCTCCCCTACTTCTCACTGTCCCATACTACGGGGAATTTGGCTTTCATAGTCCCAGGGTTGCCTCTGGACAAACATTAGAGGACTAGAAAGCAACATGAGGTTATACCACCAAAGCCTCACCTAACAGGACAGCTATCTCACAAAGCCATCAGGCTAAACAGCCTAGTCAAAAACTAAAAGTATTTTTTCCTGAAAAATTATAGCTTTACAAAGCTTTAAAGTGCAGTCACCTCATTTCACCACTGTTGCATTGTATCTAGTATGATATAAAGCATTTTCCAATCCGTAAACACATACCTGATGATGAAGGTGTCCCAGGTTTACGCAGTGAGAGTGAAAACCACACCTCCTAACACCAATTTTTAAGTCAAACATCAGGAAATGTGTTCCTCTGCAAAGTCCCACAAGATTCTGCTGCTGCTTAAACCTGACAAATTTTTCCCATGTGAATTATTGCTTCATGATTTGCCTTAAAAATCAAAAGCCTGGAAGGCATTTAGGCTGTTAAAAATTTAATGAACAGAGGCCTTTTAGCTCTTTATACTCAAATATCAAGAGGTCCTCTGTGAAGGATTTCATTAATTTGAGCAGAATTGATGGAAGCTGCCTACACAGCCTCTCCTTGCCAACTGTAAGCGTACCATAGTAATTGCACAAGCACCCGCTCCCTTCCACATGATGCAGAAGTAATGCTTTCATCCATGACTCTCAGCTTAGATGGAGAAGCACCCAGATCTCTGTACCTGCTTACAGGTACATCCTTGTTATTGAAGAAAAAAGCCTTTTCTCCCCGACCCTCAACACGCACACACATTCTGCATGTTTACATGTAAATGCTTTGGTAATAAGCCATGAATAAGGACTTGAACAGGGAACTTTATCTTTCATAATATTCAAATAATGAAGTTAGGCAAGATGTTTCAAGAAATAAATTATATATGATAAGCATAAATACCTAAGAGACACATTCACAGGCTAAAAGCAGATCAGTGTAGAGATACTGTACAAGCGGGGGGGGG
>NW_008795442.1:1999465-2002827 GCF_000699145.1 Aptenodytes forsteri
AACTATCTTACAAAAAAACATTTATGGATCATTTCTGTCCCTCCCATCAACACCCACACAGCAGCTACATACATCAAAGCAAAAAAATTTCAGGACTGTTTCCACCTGTAAGGACAGCAGGCAAAAACAGATGTAAAAATAAAGCCATAAATAAATACATCAAATTTATTTAGAGCAGCATTCCTTCTTTCCTTCCAAGCCATGAACTTCAGTGCTGGGTTTAGGACCCCTTCTATATCTGTTGGGGAAGAAGAAGAAAGTAGCTGTGAGCTCCCTGGGCCAGTCCACAAGCTGTGCCTGGGAATATGCGCCACCGCCGCGGCACTGTCCCTCCATCCCACGCACGGGCCTGGGTGCAATGCAAGTGCAGAGCTGCCAGAAGCTTCCTTCGCTATGACTACTTCTTCCTGCTGGAATACATTCCCACTCTGAACATGTAAAATTGGCTGAAAAATGCCCTTTGCAAACATACCAACTGCAATATAACAATTCTTGCTTGGGACACGGGAGTACGCTGGAGCAACCAGCAGCTGACACTCAGGCACTTCACCCGTCACTATTAGCAGTCCTGCAAAGAGGCACACAACAAGAACTGACTCCTAGTGTAAAAATACCAAATCCTACAGCTTGTCAGCTGCAGGTGGGCATGACCAGTGAGGTAGCTGACAGCATCAGCCACATAAAAATGGATATACGGAACTTAGTCTTTCAAGTTTGGGCTACACAGAGTTTGTCTGTCCTCTCCATGCCCAGCCAAACAGCTGAATCAACTTTTTTTACTCACTCACTGGAGATGCCCAGTCACAGTATGTTAGTTCTGCCAACTAGGCTCTTAAATACAGACTCAGGAAGGCACGTCTCGAGGGCTGACATGATCTGGATCTGTCACTAAGCCTCCTAATTCCCTTTGAATTTCACTCCAGCTTAGGAAGCCTGCAGCTGGCTATAAGCAGGAGCTCATGCCAAACAGAGGAGGCAGCCTTCATGCTTTGCATGGGATAGCTTCTACACTGGGGAAGAGCTGTCCTGGGGGACAACTGCAAATTTCCAATTGAAAATGAATACTGGGCAAGAAGGGTTTTGTTTTCTCTCATTTTTTTTTTTTTTTTTTTTTTTTTTCTCGTGTTTTTTTTTTTTTTTTTTTTTTTTTAAGCTGTCTGTTCCAAAACCAATGGTGTTAGGCTGGAAAAAGTAGTGCTTAGCTTCAAAGCTAATTTAGTATCATTGCTAGTAACCAACATAAAGCAGACAGCAATAATGAAGACTGCTAAATGCTGGTTAGTCAAGAAAAGCACTAACAATCAAACAAGCAGCAGCAGCAAAATTTGGATTCCTGCAGAAATGCAGGCAGGTGACCCCAGGTACAGACGGCCCATGTTTCAGCCTGGCTGTTCCCGGCTTAGTGCATCACATCAGCCAGACTCTGAACAAGGCTTTCCGGTTCCTCTGATGGGTCCTTCACCATGCAGTTAAACAGGTTCAAGCCAGTTAAAGATATAAGTGAAGAATTCGTTCACACTAAAAACAATACTGAACTGCCAGTGCCAACCCATAAAACCACTACTGCTGGTGGTTGTGCAGGTTGAAATAAATCTCTACCTTCACCCCATTTTTCTGGCCTGGTACCTGCCTATTAACACCACAGTGCTGTGGTAGTTCAAGACAGCCACGCCCAGGGTAAATCCTACAGAATAACTTTGGCAAGGTCAGTGACAGTCACAACTGGAATTTATCAACAATTTTTTCCAGAGACCAGTTATCTAGACTTCACAACAAACAAGAGAGAAGAGGAATGTCATTAGTGAAGTCAGATAGCTGGCAGAGATGCAACTTTGTAGAATTAAAGAAAACAAACAAAAAAAAAATCAATAAACAAGTCAAACATACAATAGAAAAGCTGGGTTAGAGCGTATGTACTCAGTCAGCCAGCTATGAAAAAAGTTAATCAGATAAATACTTAAAGTTTCCTTTCATCTCCTCTCTTTTTAAAAATTGCCTTTAAAGTAGGTGTTTAAAAAAAGTACTGAGATATATTAGTTTGTACTCCCTTCTTTTTTGTTTTCTTAAAGGAACTAGTGGAGCTCAGTTAGGGTAAGAGGCTCCTCCCTAGAAAATGTTAATAATTTCTGAAATAACCATACATGGTGCAGTACTCCCTTGAAAGCATGGAAAAGAAAGATCTACATCCACAGTCCTACAGCCAGTACTAACATCTGCTAGAACACAAATTCCAGATAAAAAGTCATCTTTCTAATAAGTTCAGAAATGCCAGATTAATATTTCTATAGTCAGCGTCAAACACTAATTGAGTGGGGAGGTCAACAGCCTCAAACACTGCTATTAAACTCGCTCTCTATCATAAGGGAAAAGTAATACATAGTCTAGAGATCTGAAGCAGCAGCATAATCAATCATTTTTATCAAGTCCTAGGCAAAAGAGATCAAACGTTACACTGCCAAGAAGGATATAATCTGAGTTTCTTGAGTATCGCACATGCAACCTGGGATAGCACAGCACAGCTTGCTGGTTGTGACTTTCCGCACCAGCAGGCAGCACGCAAGGATGGAGGCTGGCTGCAACCGCTGGGTGCCTGTGGCTGCAGGGCAAGGAGGGATGGAGCAGCATAAAAGAAAAAAGGTGCATTAGACAAAGTCAACGTCTATGCACTGAAAGGGCTATGAAAATGAATGTTTCCCACACCTTTAAAAAAATGTTCAGAAGTACAATGATGCAGCTGCTTTGAAGTAAACTCCTTTTCTGTGATGCACCCAAATTCTTTGCACGAGAATTAGATCAGAAACTCTCAACACTGCAGGCCCCTAGTTTGTAAAGGAAATAACCTTATAAAAAAAAGTCTTAGTTCTTGCTTTTTTTTTTTTAAAAATGCAAGCGGTCTGAAAACCAAGCAAATCTCCAGTTGTAATGGACTGCTACCTGTCATCAGGATGCTCACAATATTGCCTCAAATCACAACAGAAGCTTTAGAAGAGAAAGAACAATTTGGCTCATTCGCCTGCTTTTCAGAAGGGCGACGGATGGGCAAGTGAAACAACACGGTTAATCCTGGGCTCCTTCCCTCCATGCCTGCCGTTCTTGACCACACAAAGGTCTGGGCTGGAACGACTACACCGGAAGAAAAGCGGCCCTGATGTGACGATAGTCTTCACTGGCACAACAGAAAGGGGGTCAGGATGATTCATCCTTGACAGAGAAACAGCACTTTTCTGTTAATCCAATAACATGCCAAAACATAACATAAGGCTTTACTAAGTTCTTGGGTTGGAACATAGAATCATACAATCATAGAATCATTAAGGTTGGAAAAGACCTCTAAGATCATCGAGTCCAACTGTCAACCCAAC
>NW_008795442.1:2003493-2014573 GCF_000699145.1 Aptenodytes forsteri
CAAGCCTGTAGCGCTGCATGGGGTTGTTGTGGCTGAAGTGCAGGACCCGGCACTTGGCCTTGTTGAATCTCATACAGTTGGCCTCGGCCAACATAAATGTGTGTAGAGGTGACAGCCCACCTGAAGCAGTCGAGACACTTCATCCACCCAAAGGAGACTAAGAATGATGGCTGCACAGAGGGGGACATGCACTCTCAGAGCAAGAAGGGAAGAAGAGACCCTGTCAGGTCCAGTAAATAAAAAGATAAAAATATTTTTTAAAAAATAATAAAAAAATAAAAATATTTTTAAAAATCACCTCTACTGACATCCACATAGCCGTTTTTGTTTCTTTGGGGTTTTATTTATAAAAGTCCACATAATTCAGGGCGAGACGTTCTCCTCATTCCAGGTGCTCAGCAGCACCCCTCACAGTGCCCAAGGAAGCACTCATTCCCCTCTCCACATGGACTTTCCAGTTATCGTGACCAACACTGAAATGCTTTTGACCAAGGACATTTCTCTATATGCTAGAACTGATGCTGAAACCCACACACACTACTGAGCCACACTATGTGATGAGTCCCAAATGAGGGAAATCAAACTGAAAAAAACCCAACCAACTTCTATTAAAGTCTTCCCCTGAATTCAACTTTTGTTGCTAATGATAAAGCTCTAATTCAGAGCTTGTCTATTGTAGGAAGAACAATATGGGAGATACTGCTATAACTACAGCACCTACTCTTGTCAGCTGACTGCCAAGCTGATGGAAAACATTCAAACTGCCCACAAGGAGGAAACAGTCTTTGACAGGACTTCATTTTTTAATTTCTGTGTATTTATCTGAGGCAATACATTAGCGACCAGAACAGTGGTCTCCACCCTGATCATGCATCCCATCAGTAAAAAAAAATTTTGATCACGCACTCACAATATATGTATATTTGTTTATAAACTATATACATGTATTAATGAAGTTCTAGTATTTTCTTCCTGCACCTCAAGGGATAATCTCGCACACCCCATTTTGGAGACCACTGGTCTAGTAGAGGGAGCTTTACAAAAAGCCATTTATTCAAGAGATTCCAAAAGACATCACATACTAAGATGAAAATGTATCTAACAAGGCACCCCTTTGCTAGAGGCCTATCAGTTTCTCTACAGCTTCCGCACAGAAACACTGATCCTACAAATATTTTTCCCAGGACTCACCAACAGGAAAGACGATGTCCCAAAAAACACCAAAACCCGAGAACATTCATCTCTCTCCTCTGCAATATTGCCTAAACATATGGAAAACAGAGTTCCTATAGGCCCTATACCCAGGCTCTCCCCAAAGCATGGGTTCCTGGGTTTTGGCTCCCAGCAATGCTACACTCTCAAACTGAAATATTGGACCAAAGTTTTTCCAGCAAAGGGACAGTACCCGTAAGCTAGCCACTGCTCTCTAGCCAAAAAACACAACAAACAAAACCACAACATGTACGCAGAGTCCATGTTTGAAGTGTGGTATCATTGTATTTGTGGTTTTTAGGAAAAACAAAATCTTCACGTAGCTCTTTTTTCTCTGGCTTTACAGATGATGATTCTGTTTTCAAATTGCATGTTCCTTTCACATAGGATTTCACTAGCTATGGCTGTACTACACAATTTCTCATGGAACCATATAATTAGGTTACATTTTTAGATGACTACATAAATTGACCTTCAGATGTAACAACTGCATGTGCAGGCTGACATTCTGGACATGCACAATTAGTCTTGGCTGTATCCTGCTTCCATTGAAACAACTGGCAAAGCTTCCTTTTACTCAACAACTGAAAAACTCTTTTTACAGAAGAAAGCACAGAAATCGTAGTCAAAGAACAACAAACTAACAATACTAGTTAAATACATGTAAGGAAATCAAAGCAAATTCAGTGAAAATTGCTGGTGAACAGCAGTTGATGACCTTGGGACAAATGCCTGACCATCGCAGAGAACTGTGTCTGTATGGTTAATGCAAAGAGGAGTTATGAACCCTGCAAGTCATCAGATAGACCCAAGTACAGGGTTCATCTAAGGTTTTTATGTCTTTATCAGTGTTTACAATTCATTTTCATAACTAGTTTGCTTCATGAGAATAAAAGGTTGTTATAATTCTTTGTCTCAGACTTATTCCTACTTGAAATTAACAGCGTTTCGAAGACATAATGATGCCTTTCAAATTCTTCAGCTGGAGAACAGACAGAAATGACCCTTTTGGATCAATGAGTTCAATGAGGAACTGAACTCTCAGATACAGATTTAGTCTCAACTATGAGACTGTTCAAGTTTAAACAAGGAACAGAAATGATTGGATCAATGAGTTCAATGAGGAACTGAACTCTCAGATACAGATTTAGTCTCAACTATGCTATGATTCAAGTTTAAACAAGGATTTTTTTTTTTTAAATAGTTATTACAGATATTTGCAAGTCAAGTCATCTAATAGGAGCCTCTCCGTAATAACCAGTCCCCACTCAAGGATTTACTTCCTATGGCATACTGTAAGTCTACTCCTGCTTCCACGGACCAGCTGATCTTCTGAGTTCTAGTTACAGCCAGAAAAGCGTTCAGGTCACTTCACTGAAGCATTTATTAGACTTACACAAGAAACAATTAATTCACAGTTTGATGAGTGTTTCTCTGTGGCCTGTATTCTTTTTAAGAAGAATTTGTAAAGGTTATTCTCAGTATCTTGAATGAGTAAAGACATCTGTTCTTAAACACCTTCTAAAACCAGACTGAGATCAAGTGACTGTAAGTACCACATAAATCTGAAATTCCCATCCCAGGTCTCTGCAATATCAAAGTGATAAATCCTATTGGGTTCTGGACTTCTAAGGTATGAAAGATATTTATTCCCCCTACTTCATGAGAGACCGGCATAGACTTTTGAGTCCCTCCACTCCATTTGTCAATTTATTTGCCACCACCACCCCAGTCATCTAGGCGTGGTATCGCAGCAGTTGTTCTGACCTCAAAGCTCTTGGGGTTTATTGGGATTTCAAGGCAAGAACAAGGCATGAGGAGGATAATGGCCTCTCTAAACTAAACCCAGAAAAGGGCAAACCTCAAAGTATGGCAGGCTCAGCAGCTCTTGTAGTGGTGTGTAGCCTTCTTCTCGTAACAGCCTTGAAGAGACTTGGAGAATGATCCCTAGATCTCCCTCTGACCGATGTTATCTTATGCTTGCTCCCCCAACATGTTGTTAATCATCACCATGAATCTAACAGGCTTGACATTGAGACACTCTCCCTTATACTCTAGCAGGTCTTTTTGGATGTTGTTTTTTTTTTAATTTGTTTGAGGGCTTTTGTTGTTGTTTGTTGTTTTGTGGTGTTTGGGTTGTTTTTTTTTTTTAATAAGAGCACCCTCTTGACTCTTGAAGCTGTACGGCAAGTTGAATACTTCTTTCTTCACTTCATACCTAGGTTGTGGTCGAGTCTTCTGTTTTCTCCCTTCCCAGTCTGTAGAACAGGCCTTTTCTTTCTAGTCCATTTTCCAATTGCTCTGCCTTTCCCTCCTCTTCTGTTTTTTACAACTCTTGTCTATGTGAGTGAATAGGATGATGCAGAGGCTCTACTCTGAAACAGCAGAGCTCACAACTGTACATCTAAACCTTCCCTTCACCGCCCTCTACCTCACCTCAGGACAGCCTTATCTATACTGCCTACTGGGAACAACCCCTGGTCTGTGCACAGCCTCAGACTGCACCAAGGCATTGCCTGAGAGCACCAGACAGCATGGCTCGAACCTCTCAGTCAGTCCAAACAACTGCGGCATTCGGCTTGGAGCCCGTGCCATGGCACCACTCCACTCAGCAGCACGAACCACCTACAGCAAGAGCCTTGTGCCTGCAAGGCACTGCTGCTGACTTGGTTGTGCCAGTCACCAGGCTGCATCCCCATTTGTGTGCATCACCTTCAAGTTATTTTAACACATACCACATGGCCGCTCATTCTTTCCCCACTCTGCATCCACTTGCTTCCTCCTCTTCTCTCCCCGGCTCTTTAATGACAGCAAACCCAGTCTCCTCCTCCATCCAGCCTGCCTTGCAGGCTTGCAGTAGCATTAACAGACTTAAGTTTTTAGCACCTCACCTCAGTCAGATCATTTCTAATTTTGCTCCTATAGCTCTGCATCGTACTGCTGCTCTGAGTCTTTCTGCTTTTGCTATCTCATCACACATCTGTTGCCAGGTGAACTGCTTAACTTGTGCATTGTAATTTGAAGGACAACCCCTCCACCCTCAAAAGCAAGGTAGGATAAACAAATGCAACTTCTTTGCAGCAAGTCCTCTCCTTTCAGCTGGCACAGCACCTGCAAGGTACTACAGAGAAAGCCTTAAGGGACAAACCAGGTCAGTTGCCGTTAAGAATAACAGATTGCAACAGCTCTGAAACATATTTTTCCAGCACAGACTGAACAAGAACAGTGATTAGCAAATCAATCCAGCAATCACCGGCCATCAACCCAGCTTGTGGATCACCCCCACAGAACAGCTGCTGGCTACACTTGATGGCACCCTTCCGTCAGCTGCCACCACTGCTCATGGCCATCATGCTTCTTCCCACGGCCATCACCCAAGCCTCAGACACTACTGACCAAAGCAAGGCTTCCACGAGCCACTCCATTTACCTCCTCCATCTGCAGCTACCCAGTTTTCTCTTCTTTTTATTACTTACATCTACATATATTAATTAGTTATTATTAACTATTCGTCTTCATTCTATATTAGGAGAAACACAGCCCCTTTCTTCTAGGAAACTCCCCCACCCCCCCGCCTTCCTGTTGCCTGCATATTGCGTCCCACAGCCCTGGCCAGAGGTCTTACTCCAGTTGAACGGGTGACATGAACCACGTTTTGGCCTGGGTATGGCTCACCCGTGGATTCTGAAGCATCATTTCAAAACACATCTCTGCCCTGACACAAAATACCAGGTTAGCCGGACGTGCAGCAGAAAGAAAGGAGAATACTTCCCAGCATGAGTTTGTTTTTAAAATCTAGCCTCCAACCCTAAAGTCTGCCAGCTGGTTACTACAGTACTTGGCACTGGCTCCCAGGGGCTAACGCAGCCTCCACACATGTGCGGGGACCACGCACACACCCAGCCATCGCAGCCACACATCCCAAGGAGCCCGGAGGTGGGGGCTCAGCCCCTTCAGGCCACACTTTTCATCATCTCTTCTCACTCCCATCGGGCCTGCTATGTTCCCCACTACAACCACAGCACTAGTCTCACCTATGAACCTTTCCTGGTCTCCGGCACCAACCATTAAGATTTTAGGCATGTTTTGTTGTTTTGCCTCCGATGAGAAGCTTTTCCTCTCACCAGTTCCCCAACCAAGCACAACCAGGGCACGACCCTTGGGCTGGCCAGGGCCTTCCACCTTCTCCACCCCCCAGGAGAAACCCTCACATTCACATCAAGGTAGCGTTTACTTCGGTGGTAAGGACAAAGCATTGAGAGGGAAAACCACAGTACACAACAGCACAGCGGACACACAGGCTTACCTTACCTGGAAGGTTTCCAGCCCCTGATGGCCACAAGTCAGTCTTCAGCCACCAACAGCTATAGGGGTGCCATCTGTCACCCAAGTCCTCCAAAATACCTCCCAGCACCACTTTCCTTACACCATCCTTTCCAAGTCAGTTGTGGCTCTTCTGGTCACAAATCAAGAGACTCTTTCTACCACTTTTACTAAAATGAAAGAGATCTGAAAACAAAACAAAAAGGGTGGACTTCCAACTGTCTAAAGACGACAGCAATTAGCCCTCCAGCAACAAAACACGCCCCGTGTTCACACACCAAATGGCACGCTGTGCTACCAGACTGTAATTTAGTGTGCACAGCAGACTGGTTTCAAGCCGATGCTGGAAGATACACCACCCCAACAACAGGGAAAGTCCCTGAAGAACAATAAGAGCCTCACATGAGCCAGGCCCTGCGACACTGGACAGAGCATCGCTTATGGAACAATTAACATTACGCTCCTGTACAGCTTTGAGACTTTAATCTTAGGTCATACACATGCTTTACCAATTTCACGATTAAACACTCGCTTTATAAGAGCAATACATTAGGGGGAAAAATAAAAGAAACACTAAGGATTAATGTACAGTGACTAGAACAGATGCTTTTTGTGGTAGCAAAACTTTTTTTCCTGCACTGATTTTTCAGGTAATACAGGTACAAAGCATTTATTCCCAGGTTTCCCCATCTTAATAAAATTTTTACTTGCATGGATCAAAATGATAAATACATACCTAGAGAATTATTTTCTCCTATTTGAAAGTCAAACCACCTCTATGCCAGACTAATGACATACACATAGGAGGGGTTCATTATTTCAGAACCTCCCCCCCTCCCCAATTCATATATATTCCCAAAGCCTCATTTTCTCAAACAGCTTAATCCAAAGGAAAGCCACTTAACTGACTTCAACAGAAGTAGAATTAAACCCTAAGGTAACAATTCATATGAACAACAGATACTTCATCTGGATCGCAAGCTGAGATACCTCAGCAGTTTATCAGAAAAAAGGCTAGTCCCTCAACCCCCAAAAAGTCATATCCCAGCTCTTTTGTGTGGAGGCAAAGAATAGCAAGACAATGTAGAAAAGCACAGCAACACCTTCTTCTTAGACCGTATACCAACTCAATTCTGCTGGTGTAAGTGAATTTTTAAAGGCAACGTTAGACTTGCAGTTTTTCTGAAATTTAGAGATGCCGTGAATGTCAAATCCTGCTGGAGGAGATCAGATTTAACCTAACACCCCTGATGTCCAGACTTCAAAAGAAGTCTGGCAGCATTAAACTTTCAAATCCTTACTACTATGTTGTATTAGATGATGGATGTCACCACCTCTGGTAAAATTGTAATAAAAAGACTATCAAGGACAGTATGGATTTTATTGCATATTTTGTTAGCTTGTTTTTAAAATCTAAAGGTGCTGGGTGCTGCATGGGACATTTGTTTTTGAAACCAACTGAAACATCAGTGTTCAAAAATCATCTACATAGCCCACAAGAAACAAGTACTTCAATTAAAAAGAAAAAACACCCTTAGCAAAACTGTTTAGGCTTCTAGTTAGCTGATGTCTGAGTTCAGAAATAAATGCTCCAAACAGCATTTTGGAACATAAAGTATTTTAACAGGAGTAATTATAAGCAATTATCACTAACTTTTTACTTCTGTGGCTTCCCCCCCCCATTTTTTATAACTTCATTTCTAAGTTTTTTATCAGGAAGAGAAGGGAGACAGCAATCTCTGCATTTTCTTAACACCATAAAACAAACTGGGACACAAAATGGGTACTCTTTCCTCCTTACCTTGTAGCATATAAAGCATCTTTTCACTTAGAACCACTGAAGTCCTACAATCAATATTTTTAAATGCACAGCCTAGCAAGTTATAAAAAGAATTCCATTAAGAATAGATTAGACTTCAACATAATGCTAAAAAAGCTTATTTCAGATATGTTTTATTTCTGCTCTGTGATATCAACTGGTCCTTGCTTTAACACATCAATAATTAGGAACCGGGGCATTGATGCTCCCTTGAAGGTCAATAAATGGCTTCATTGTCTCCTCTGCATTTCAGAAGCCTGGAATGATACCACCAATGCTCCCCTGTTAGCAACACTGAAATACAGCAACTCTGACATGAAACCAAACATTCGTGTAGTTCTAAATGGCAGAATATTAAACCCCCCTATTCATAGTATGTGTTTTTTTTTTAATATGTTTTTACTTCTTTCAGAGAAACACTGTAGTGTAGGAGACTCAAGCCAAGTTCCACCAGTGGACTACCTGAGCTGACTGCAGAAGCACCAGGAGCCTTCACATTTGGGGAGTTGCAAGATGCTCCATTAGCAGCAGAGCTAATGAAACTTGGTTTCTCACATCCTTATGCCTCTTGAAGCACAGTAACGCCATACCTGTCTCTGTCCCAGCTATCACCACAGCTCCTGTGTTCTCCCCTTCTCTTATGAAACAACACTTAATCTTCCGAGATTATTTCCAGCTCCTTCTACACATCCTTCCTTGCAGGGGAAGAGTCAGCTTGTGTTATGCCCAATTCCCAGCTAAGCATGTGCTGACTCACTGGCCAGTATGCCCATCCTGACTGACAATCAGGCCTGGCCAAAGAGAACAGATAAATCAAGATATTTTCACAAAATCTGTGAGTATTCAACTCAGAGCCCTGCTCCTTGGACAAGTTTGGCTGAATTTTTCCTCTACAAAACTTCAAGCCATGGATCGACCCCTGAGAGACAGGATAAACAAGTGCACATCTGTCCTTCAAATCACTGGGCTTCATCTTGCCCATAAAGTTATGTGGGGGTTTTTTGTTTGTTTTGTAAAATCAGTTTCATTTTAATACAGATTTTGAAACAGGCAAAGGATACTACGCTTGGATCTTTTCACCCCATTTATGGTATTTCCAACCACAGTAATCTAGAGTAAGATAACGGGAAGAAAGACTGGTGATGAAAATACTAGTCTTTACAATGACAGCACAAAGGTAAGGCTAAGCAGAGCAGGCGAGTTAAAATGTCAGCCCTGCCTTGAGCCAGATGTCCTCAAAGATTTCTCTCTGCCCTCAGCACATGTGAGGTCTCCAAACAGCTGATTCGCATAATCTGTCATATCTTGATGGAAACTTATTCTAAAACGTGCACGTATCTATATGTATAAATATGCATATACAGAAATGCACACACAGATATAATTTATATATCTATAAATATATAGTTATACTTACATATATATGTTTAAAGAGAGGGAGACAGAGATCCCTACACATTGTTTCTCACAGAGGATCATTGCTTTCTTTATACACAAAATTTAGCAGGCTTGTCTTTTCATTGCTCATGTTACCAAATGACACATACACATTAAACTAAAATAAGGAACAAGAAATTCTATTAATACAGTCACCTCACAATTAAGTATTTATGTAGATACTGCAGAAAGCTGGTGGGTATTTTGTAACTCCTTGGGGGCTGAATAAAATGAAATCAAAGGGAGAAGGAAATGTAGTGACACAAACACTCGCCTTTAATCAGAATTAATCAAAATACAAGTCAGTGTTCTTCTAGCAGTCAAAGCAGCACCAGGCTAAATGTGAAAATATAGTAAATAACCCAGCAGAAATATAAATGCTGCTCCAAGTACAGGCACCCCCTAATTAAAATGTTTTTTTCAAGACTGTAAACTGCCAAAGATATGCTTTTGCAGAATCCTTTCGAGTATTTTGCAGTCCAGTTGTCAGAAACCATCTTCAAGAACCACATTTAAATCTCAGCCTTGTTAGTCTGAAACTGTGGGCTGCTGCTCCTCTGAAGTGGGAAGGCTGCCACTTCGCAAGTGGCAACGCTGCAAGCGTTACTGCCACCACATCACTCCCCAGCTGCTTCTCCAGGGCTATTCTACAACTCAGGCTTTTACAACTCTGCCACCAGGTACAAGGACTACCTAGCACACCTAGTTTGTATGCACGCACACAGCATTCAGTGGTTCAGCCACTGCTCAACTAATTGGCTCGCTGCTTAATTACAACCCTATCTCAGATAATCTTTTCTAAATGGGTAAAAGTGCAGAGCTACTAATAAGGCTGATACAATCTCTAATCAGAGCAGTGTAAGAAACACTGAGTAGTTATACGTGAAAGACTTTAGCCAAGTGCTATAACCAATGTAGCCAATTGCTATGTTACAGTTTTATTTATTAATACAGGTATTCTAAAAAGTATATTTACAAAAAAGTTCTGAAGCCAGAAGAGAGAAGTTCATTATCTAGTCAGACTTCCAATCTACCACAGATCCTTATATGTGATTGAAATATCTCAGGATAAACATCCGTCATTTGTGTTTGTAGCAACATTTGGTGTCTGGAGTATTCCCTTGTCAAGTTAGGACCGCAAGATAGGACCTTCACCCGTTTCCCTGACAGAGCCTTGAATCACCTACCACCCCACGGAAGATTTGTGCTTCATTTTTCATTTGAATTAACAGTTTTAGCTTCCAGGCCTCAGTTCTTTTTCTGCTTTTCTTCACTAGATAAAAGAGTCCCTTAATAACGCATTTCTCCCATAAATATTTTCATAATTCTCATCAGCTCATTTCTCAACCTTTTTTTGGTCAACTAGATAGATTACACCCAAGTCTCCTGCTGTAAGGCACTTTCTCCATCTTTGGAATAACTTCCACAGCCCTCCTCTTCACTCTGCAGCTCTTCCAACATCCTTTAAAGGATGCTGACACCAGAACATGGCCCAGTGCCTCCGCAACGTGATATATGGAGGCAAAACCTTATCCACCCTACACTTCCAGGGCATGTTACGAATGCAACAAAGAGATACAGCCAGGCTGTCTGTAAAGTACAGGGTGTCTTTTCATAAACGTCTCAACACTAAAAGCAGGGCCTAAACTATCAGAGCCCCAAGGCCTTCAGCTCTGCCTACTTACAACAAGCAGCGATTAATCTCTAAAACCTGTGTTGTCTCCTCTTTTGCTCTCTCCTCTTTCAGAGCACGCCAGCTTGAGATCCTTGTGCTTCTGCTGAACTCCCCAACAGCTCTGCCTACGGAGGAGAGCTGAAAAGTCTCCACTGGAAGTGACTTGCTCTGTCCTACACACTCCCATCAGGTATGTCCCTGTAGCTTTGTGGTGGGTTGACCCTGGCTGGATGCCAGGTGCCCACCAAAGCTGCTCTATCACCCCCCTCAGCTGGACAGGGAAGAGAAAACATAATGAAATGCTCATGGGTCAAGATAAGGACAGGGAGAGATCACTCACCAATTACCATCACGGGCAAAACAGACTTGACTTGGGGAAATTAATTTAATTTATTGCCAATCAAAATCAGAGTAGGGTAATGAGAAAGAAAACCAAATCTTAACACACCTTCCCCCCACCCCTCCCTTCTTCCCAGGCTCAACTTAACTCCCAATTTCTCTACCTCCTCCTGCTGAGCGACGCAGGGGGATGGGGAATGGGGGTTGCGGTCAGTTGTCTCTGCCGTTCCTTCCTCCTCACGCTCTTGCCCTGCTCCAGCGTGGGGTCCCTCCCA
>NW_008795442.1:2015120-2035971 GCF_000699145.1 Aptenodytes forsteri
GTGGCTCGTCCTTGGTCAGTGGCGGGTCCATCTTGGAGCCAGCTGGCACTGGCTCTGTCAGACATGGGGGAAGCTTCCAGGAGTTTCTCACAGAAGCCACCCCTGTAGCCCCCCTGCTACCAGAACCTCGCCACGCAAACCCAATACGAGCTTTCCCTTCTCGTCCCAGGAAGCGCAACGGCCACCCTCAAATTTTGTCAAGGTGATAAAAAGTGGTTTGTGACTTCAAAATACAGTATTAAGTAGTAAGCACTGTGTCTGTACTCTGCAATCTGGAAATTTCAAAATGTGAAAGAAACCCTGTAAATGAAGTATGTGTTATTTTAATAGACTTCCCTTGCTAGCTGCAGTCTCTGCAGATTTATAAACCAATTTGGCAGCAACTCCGGTGACAGCATTGCTACACAACAATAATTACCAAAGCAGGAAACACTCAATAATACGGAAATAATTCACTGTCATTACAGATACATATCTTTCATGTCAAGATGGAGATGTTCCTTTTACCCTTTTCTTAATATACCAAAGAGAAAAACAAGAAACCTTTACCCCAAACAAAAGAGCTGCATGAAACTCTCCGCACAGTACTCCCCACTGCTGGCAAACGCCACCAGGGAGTCAATGAACCTCCAAAGCACCCTTTGGGAGCAGCTATCAGACTTGTCCAGGCATTCAATCCTGGAATAAAGGGCAATTCTGCAAAGCAAATACCTTGCCTATAGGGACCAAAGAGATACAAGGGCCAAACTCAGCCCTGTAACAAAGCAGGAGCAATGCTCTTGCATTAGCGACAGCGATGCTCTCACAACACCGCAGGGTTTTATTTTCATTTTTTAAACAGAGCATTCGGTACATTGCAACCTTCATATAAAATGATCAGTCAGCCACTCAATTATAACAATCACTTAAGGAAATTCCGTAGTTTACACAGCATTTTTAATTACTCAGTATAAGAAAGGCCCAAATTTGATCTAAGAAGTGACAGCTTGACAAAAATCTCTTAAGAAACAAGACTTCTCAAGCACTGAATCTTTATCAAAGCTTTCTTATCTGCAGGAACAGTGCAGAAGTGAAAATACATAATAAGGAGTTTTACCAGGCCCAAACCATGGTGGCTGCGGAAGATGATACAGTGTTTGTCTGTAGCAGGAAAATCATAATGTATCTCTACTTAGAATATACATGTGTGCCTATTTGCTCTAGATGCATGTATAATCAGCCCTAATATAAATTAGAAAACATATGAAGGATTAAACATCAATTGCCTGTCCTCCTACACTTCCCATCCCTCTGCCAGGTCCTGAGAAAAACAGAAGGCACAGTAGCAATGGTTGGAAACAGACTCTGAAATTGGAATAAAAGAGGAAAATACCCATTTTCTTCTTGAAGCAGAACCTGTAAGAACCACATTAGTGTTTCACTCTCAACAAATACCACCATATTCTGAAATTCGGAAATTCTGATGGTTTTAACAGGACCTTAAAGATGCAGCATAAATAAGGATCATTAAAATTCGGAGCTCTGACAACTACATTTGACAATGGAAGTTACAGTATTATGCAAAGAATTGTTTTAATATTACTCAAGGGTCCCACATATTATAACTATTTCTGGGCAACTAGGAAAGATTCACAAAAATCTCTAAGTGTAATCTTTTGCTAGCTTTACCATCTGGGAGTGCACAGACAGCGTTTAATCCTACTGGCTTTTTTCCAAGAGACTTACGGTAAGTCTGTGGTATGCCTTTCTTTTAACAATCAAATGAGGGGTTTATTTCATTTTTGTTTGTGGCTTAAAATAGCCCACTATCAAAATAATATTAGGGAGAACAGATCTCTGGAGAGCAATAGCACCTTTTACAAGACTAGCTGACAGAGCTGAAACTTTGCCCAATGTTTTCACTCAGGTATGCACAAACTTCTTCAGAAATGAAGAAATTCAGAAAACTTCAAACTAAATGCAGATAAATCATAAAGAAACAAGTTGCTGGTAGAACATGGGGCACGTCATAAGACAAGAAGGGCACTAGCTGGTGAGACGAAGGGAGAAAGGGCACACTAGGAATGAGAGGGGCGAAGCAGGAGAGCAGGGTGTAATTACAAGCCAGGCCATAAAGCCATTATACATATCTAGGGATATCCCTACCATTATGCATATGTGTATCTCCACCATTATCCATATCCGGGAGAGTTACAACAAGTTTGATTTCTCAGGTTCATCTTTGTAAAGTTTTTTTTTGTGTTCTGTTTTGTTCTGGGTTTTTTTGGTTTTTGTTTTAAAATAACTAAGAAGGATCAAGGCCAGGAAGATGATGGGAAGATATGAAAGATGTTTCCTGCTGAAAACAGAGTGTTCCAGCCCTTCACCAACTGTCTGCAGGAAAGCATCTGGGTGTAGAGTCACTCACAGAATTCCCATGATGGCACTACTGCTCTGGATGGAGCCTACTGTATTCAAAGCAAATGTACATTTCAGGAATTCCTACAGCTCTGCCCTCCAAAGCATTTATTATAAACACGTGCTATTCTGGCACAACTGCCTTTTTCAGTTGATTTTTTTTTTTTAGTCTGTTGGAAGTTTGTTCCTTGTGAAGACTGTGGTAAGGCTGATGGCTATTCTGAAGGCTCAAGAAGCGAGGGCAGAAAAGGAATGTGGGTTGAGGATAATGAAAAAATTTCTTTCAAGTTTTGGTCTTCTAGTTCTGGCTGTAAAATACACACTGATCTATCGTGGTCACAGAATAGGATGGTAAATAAAGGGATGAACAATTAATGAGAATTTTTGTTCCAAATGTTTTAGGAGACATGGGCACAGCTTGTCCAGAGAAACAACAAAGAGTGTTCTTCGGATGAAACGGGGCTCTCCCTAGAGAGCTACGATGGCACCTGAGTTGCATATAACACTTTACTGGTGTTTCAGATGCCTGCTAGTTTTGGGGATGAAGGTTTCTTGGTCTGTGGGCTGGACCTCAGAAGTTTGGCAAGGTCTGAGGAATCAGAGGGTGATGACAACTTTCTCGTCCCCTAACACTCCACAGGTCAAATGCACAAGACAGCCACACTGGACATCACAGACTGCAAGCTGGCAGAGGAAAATAATAATATTGGCTCTTTTTAGACATAACTCTTCTGTTTCATGCTGATTTGCCACACAATTAATTAAAAGGATCAATGATCACAGAGAAACATAATTCACAAAATATACCTGTCACACTGCAAGATTAGTCCAGCTGAAAAGTAGAGCAACGTGGCTTTTTCATCTCAAACAGTACTTTCAGTAAGTAAAGAGTGGCAGCACTCTTAGATAAGGATATAATTAGCAGTTTTCCATTTAATTCAACTGTTGCAAACAAACAGCGCAGAATTTCGTCAGCTATTTGACAGGAAGGGCCGAAGGAAAGTAATAGGCAAAAGAAAACAAAACACTTTCAAGAACACAACTGCCTCCCAGAATGGCAGTCTGCTGGGCACGCTCTGAATACGGAAAGGCTTAATTTTGGAGAAAAGTCATGGGTTTTTCTTTAAAAACCTGTCTAAGATGGCTTTCCTCAAAACATCATCTAATACGTCATTGCCAACACATACAGATGAAACCTGTGCTCTCAGCTGTGGTATGCTCCCCAGCTGCTAACACCAGCTAAGGCAGCTGCTCACTCACAAAGCCTCTATTTGTAAACGGGGCAACACTTGTAACAGTCCTAGACTTCAATGAGTTGTCAAATTCTTATTTTCAGATTTCTAGACCAAATTCCTATTCAGAGCTGATCGAGTGGAAACATATTTTCCCTAAGTACCTTGTCAGACTACTCTGCCGTTCGGAGGCCACGTTTCACTCTTCTGTAATAGGAATTGCACCCATGAAACACGGAGGAAGAGATGGATAGAAGTCAGCTTTGTAGTCACATCACCCCTTCACTCTGGAAGGAGATCTGAAGACATCCTACACACTGCATGGAGAGACTATGAGAAGCCAATGCTTTCCATAGCGAATTCTTCTTGCCGTTAGCTGCTGACCACCACAGACAGGTCCAGTCTGCCGCTCCATGGCTATGTCCACTGGCTCCCTTGTCCACAAAAATTAACATTGCTGCTGCAAAATGAAAGCTTTTGTAGCTCTGCATCTCCCATTGCTGCAGGGCAGCAGAGCACCGGGTGAACAGACACAGGAAATAAGGAGGACCTTTCCTACAACCCATCCAAAGCTGATCAAGCCTTGTGCAAAGGGTACGCACAGCTTACACAGCTACCTCAAAGTGTATTATTTCTTACATCTCAGGTATTTGTTCAGATTTCACAGTTTCCTAAAACAACATGTTGGAACTCTTTCACCTTCACTTTTGAGTCTCCAATCACACTTCCTCCCATATCGCCATAGATTTACTTTTTACACAGCTAAACTCACGCAGCTTACCAGGTTTACTTTCTATTTGATTTACAACCGAGTTTGCTGAAGAATATTGCATAAGCTCTTATCTGCAGATATGCATAATGCCTGTTTCACTGTTTCAGACGTAGGAGAGTAATACCTCATGAAGATGTTCTAGCAGCAGCGTTCCCAAACAAGCTTACTTCGTGCCTCCTATATGAAAACCCCCGTCTCTGCCTACACATTCACAACATCCTTTTAATTTTGGTTAAGATAAGCTCTCCTGCAAAATGGTATGTTAGCTCTGTATATGACTTACACCCCATGACACCCTATTGCAAGTGCCAGGTGCTTTTGTACCGCAAATGCCTTTCTCTGCGTTGAGAACAAATCCCACCTGTTCCACATTGCTTGCAAGTATGACTGTTTCACTGTAGATATTTTAGTTCCATCAGGTCTTGTTAAAACCCACACATGGGAAATAATTTCCAAACTCCATTCTTATTTTCAAAGTCAAGACCACCTTGCCATTCTTCCAGATTGAGCTATTTGTTCAATGATTCTTTATGACTAATCCATTCGCTACTCACAGATCTTTTGTGCCTTCTAACCTGCCTGTAACAATGCTTGACTATTTACTGTAGCAGTATGTTCGCTTGATTTTTGTGATTTTTTTCCAAATGGCACTCCTGCCACGCTGGGGAAGGCGGTATAGAGCCCCACAGCTCTGCGATCCTTCGGGAGGGCTGGGACTCTCAACAGGAGATCCAGAAAGGAAAAATCGGATCGGTATCTGCATATTTTCTTCTGCCTTTTTGTTTCAGGAATGTGGGCTAAAATATTACACAAGAACCGAAAGATGAAGAGTAAGTGTTACATGACACTATGGTGAGGTAGCCTTCCTCAATTCTTAACCGGGGAAAAGCTCTTACTTTGGAATACCATAAAATAAGCACATCCACCCTTGAACAAAAAAGTTGCTTTCTGTAGTACTTAAATAGGAACTCCTAAAATGAAAAGACTCCCCACCCTTAAAAGAGCTTTTGTTTTAAAAGGAATTTTATCCCCATGCAGAAAATCTACACACCACTTTTTGGTATAGTTTGTGCTGCCACTTTCAACTTCTGTTGTGGTCTCCATGGAAGGGCCCTCTCCCACATTTTGGTATTTCCTCTGTGTACTGGTTTTGGCTGGGACAGAGTTAAATTACAGTAGCTATTATGGGGCTATGTTTTGGATTTGTGCTGGAAACAGTGTTGATAACACAGGGATGTTTTAGTTACTGCTGAGCAGTGCTGACACAGAGTCAAGGCCTTTTCTGCCTCTCACCCCACCCCACCAGCGAGCAGGCTGGGGGTGCACAAGAAGCTGGGAGGGGGCACAGCTGGGACAGCTGACCCCAACTGACCAAAGGAATATTCCATACCATATGACGTCATGCTCAGTATACAAAGCTGGGGGAAGAAGAAGGAAGCGGGAGACGTTTGGAGTGATGGTGTTTGTCTTCCCAAGTAACCATTACGCGTGATGGAGCCCTGCTTTCCTGGAGATGGCTGAACACCTGCCTGCAGATGGAAAGTAGTGAATTAATTCCTTGTTTTGCTTTGCTTGTGTGCGTGGCTTTTGCTTTACCTATTAAACTGTCTTAATCTCAACCCACAAGTTTTCTCACTTTTACCCTTCCGATTGTCTCACCCATCCATCCCACCGGAGGGGGGAGCGAGCAAGCAGCTGTGTGGGGCTTAGTTGCTGGCTGGGATTAAACCATGACATTCTGGATTGATTATCATTCCAAACAACAAAAAAACCACCACCTTTGAAAGAATTCTCAGCAGCTCAGTTTGTGCCCCACTAATTGCACTACTTTCTGCTGCAGGGGCGAGTCCAGGTATTCCAGGTGGAAGTGTGAGAAATACCAGGTTAATTCAGGAATGAACCCAACCATAGCAAAGTGATCCCCTTAATGCCCAGTAGAGTCCTCTGTCATGCAGCACAGCATGAGAGGTTATAACTTCTTTACTTTAAAGAAAAAAGAAAAAAAAAAAAGACTCTAGGTTTTCATGACAACTATCTCTACCCTTATTTTAAATACCTTTAGATCCAAGGTCTCGGAGCATCCTGAAACAGAAGACTCTGACCTACCAAAGAAGCCTTTCACCACTGTATGTGCTCAAGCAATTAATTCTGCCCATATACTCTAAGTTACACGGAGAAGCATTATCTTTTATCACTGTTTACAGCCTTTCATTTTCTGTCATAGGGGTTTCTATTCCTGTTAAACTTTTCCCCCAGTACAAAAGTATTTAGCCTGCCTTCAGTGTGCTCTCTCCTGGTTTTGTAGGCTTCATTTTTGTTCCCTCTCTTCCAACTCCCCTATGTTTCCTATTTGCTCTTTTCAATAGTCATTACTTCTCCTCTTTAGCTTTGCCCATAATGAAGGGTGAACACAGTCTTCTCAACAGTGTTTTAAATGTAGACTTTTACAGAGGCAATCCATTTTCCACTATCGCATCCCACTTCCCTTGTACGCTAACACTTTCTTTGGCTTTTTGACTACACACCGAGCAACCATTTCGGCATGCTCTCCAGAATGATGCTAGAGAGGTTACAGTAATTTCAAAATGTGTACCTGTGTAACACTAGTTCAAATTATCCTTGCCAAACACCACTACATTCCTCCAAGATTAAATCCATCTAGTTGCTCATCCAGTCTTTCCAAGTTCTTCAGGGAGTATGATACAGTTTCAAAGGGGAAGAACAACAAAAATTTCCTCTTCAGTTATTTGATATAGGTTTTGGGTTTGTTGGTGGGGGATTTTTTTATTTTGTTGTTGTTGTTTTAAAGGCACTCATTTATCTATTTGATAGCCTAAAGAAGTTTTCTGGCATTCGAGAAAGCTGTGAGGGAGCACAGCAGTTACACCACAAACCAAAACATCAGGCTTGTAAACAAGTGCAAGAGGGAGTATGTCTTACACCACAATTAAACTAAGTGATAGTTTTTATTTGTAAACAAGGCAGTCCCACACAATCTCTGAAAACACCAGCTTGACTAAGCCTGTAAGTTTATAAGATTAGTATTGCAGCATTTTATTGCTACAGCATCATCTCTCCCACCCCTCCCAAGTATTTGAACTACTGTGACAGGACCTGTCACATACCTGAGGCCAACTTGATACAGAAGACAAAAGTGAATAATACTCCTTTTCGGTGAATTTGCTCCCACCTTGCAATCCTTTGGGGAGCTGAACCGAAAAGCTGTGTTACAGCTTAGGCCAGGTGGCCCTTCCAGCAGTGCCTGTGCGCTCCCTCCCTACCCTGGAACGCTTGGGGCAGCCGCCACCAGGACCTCCCCGTCCAGGGCCCTGACACCACCACTGCCATGTTGGCAAGAAAGGGCACAAGGAGGGAACCTGATGGGAAGACAAGGGAAAGCCTCAATTCACACAATTTCTCTAAATTGCAGTATCTCAAGTTTGCTGCTCGAATAAAAAAGCAACGAGTTCAGTCCTCAGACCTCATCCCTCTCCAGAAGGTTCAGGCAACATTTGACTCCAAGACCAGCCACGCTTATTTCCAATTTCTCCAGCAAACAAAGACGACATGAACAAGGTATTTGTCTACCTGCTCCCATGGCTACCTCCTCACTCCCTTCCCCTGGAAACAGAAAACAGGCCGAGCCTGCAAGGGCAATGCTTCCTTCTCCCCTAACAGGGGCTGTGGGGAGCATCCAACCACTGAACACAACTAATCTGCTATTAGCTAACGATGGCATTGAAAGACCTTGATCTCAGGTTGCACTTTGCCTTTCACAAGAAGACAACGGCCTTTGTCCCCAAAGCGGTGTGTTGTTTGTGTTCATACACAGGAGCAGGCCACAGTGTGTTTCTTTCCTGTCACGGAGGGTCCTGCCTCTGCCCCTCTCCGGCAGCCAACAGCATTTCTAACATGTCACACTAGCGCTTCCACAGAAGTCAGTGTTTTCGTTCCTTTGCACTAAAAAGAAAAACAAGTGCCTCAATGGGGAAAAAAGTCCCCAGATAATTCACTTCAGGTAGAAGCTGCAGCTTTTATTAGAGACAGCTCTGTCCCTGGTCCGCTTTAAACCAACCACCACACCAGTTTCAGCAGCTGCAGCAACATATCAGCGAATAACAAGATCCCAACGTAAACCTTTGGGCCTACAAAGCCCTAAAGAGCAATTTGCAGTGTATGCGTAAGTTGTTCCTTGCCTGTGTTTATAGATATACCTAGATACCTGAAAGGATTATGCTCATTTTGTGTTTCCACTTACATGCTCTTGGTTTCAGATTTCTAAATTACGCTGTGCAACAAAAACTAGAAACTCACTGCTGGCTATTAGAGTTTCTTTTTGTCTTGCTTCCAGTGTTTTTTCAAAGACAAATGAGCTGAGTACCAAAATAACTTCCCGTCCCCTCCATCAAAGCACTCCACAGAACTAGCTTGCGATTTAGGAATCAGACACTTTCCTAAAACCAAGCAAGAATGGGATTATAGCTAATCACATTAGCCTATAACTTTTTTCCCTCTAAAAGCAGGATTAAAGGCAGAGATGGGGAACTTCCCACATTCCCACACGCCAGCTGCATTCTTCCAGACTCGGCTTGCTGAACAGCTAATAGAATTAACATCCACAGACCTGGGATTTTCAGGGATTACTCTGGAGATGGAGAAGTAGGGAGTCCCAGCCTGAAGAAGTTGTCATTTATATTTTGCATTTTGCGTGGAGACACTGATCTTAAACATCCACAGACCTGGGATTTTCAGGGATTACTCTGGAGAGGTTGCTGAAAGAACTCGCTGGGCAGTAATTCCCAGCTTTGCACTACCGGAGAGGGACAGAGAGACCTTAAAATGACATTGAGAAGTACACTGGAGGGAGTCCCAGCCTGAAGAAGTTGTCATTTATATTTTGCAAGGGCTGTGGAGACACTGATCTTAATTAAAGTTTATTGAGAAGCATAAAGAAATGAACTGAAAGCACAGGACTGGAGATGCGATCAACAAGAGAGGTGACAAGGCAAGGGAGAGGGAATCACCCTCCTAGTCTGATGTTGATGTACCTTTAATTTTTAAAAAGATCAGTGGAAGTTTTAATGCCTTACCAATTTCTGCATTATGGTCGAAAGCAGAGGTGACTGATTTAAGTTCTCACCTTCAAATGACGCTTGAAAATGGCTGAAAAAACAGCTATTTTTTGTGTGAAGGGCAGGAGGAAGACAGGGGAGAAAAAATTCTATTTATGTTCTGCAAAATGGAAATCACTCATTTCAGACAAACTACCCACAAAACTTTATGATCTATGTGATGATATAAGCAACAATATTCACTGAGGTTAGCTTTATGATCAGTATTTTCCATTTCTAAATGCCTAACCAAATACCTGAATCTAAAGGCATATTCCATCCCCAGCAGCACCACACATACAATGCAGGCTTCACTGTATAGCTCTTAAAACTTCTAAAGGAAAAACATTGCAAGTTTGAATTAAGATCAAGTCTTGAAAAGAAATGGGAAAAAAAAACCCTTTTCATTTCCCTTTTCAGTCAAGACACCTACAAATAAATTCAGCAAAGAGAAACAAAAACTAGTTCAAACTGGATTTTAGATCTAATTTCTACTCCAAAATTCAGCATTCACTTGTGAAACAAAGACCCTTAAAACAGATTCGGAAGAAAAAACACTTTCTCCAAAATGCTGTTTTAAAAAACACTTATAACCAGCAATTTAAGGAACCTAGTTTTATTGCACAGGCTTCTGCAAAGCATCACATACCGCTGAACAAATAAACAAAAAAAACAAGACGCACACTCAGCCTGCCAAGGCACTTGCACAGACGTGGAGCCAGTGGAATTAATGGCGGGGGGACGGGACACGGGAAGAGGCACTAAGCTCCGTGCACAGCCACTGAAACCAACAGAGGTGCAACACTGTGCACTCCAGGGTATAAGCAGAGCTGCTCAGATGCTTCATGAGCCTCGTCAGCAAGGCAGGGATGTGGTGGGTTTTATGCAGTGGCTCTCACCTTTGAAATGGATCATCCACACAACCCTGAACCCACTGGAGAGGACCCTGCTCTCAGTTACAACGCTTGGGCCTGAAGCGATTTCAGGGAACGCTCTTCCCAACCAGAAAGTAAAGGAAGGTTTGCTTCCCACTATTAAGTCTCACAGCTTCTCGCTTTCTCCTCCTCATAGACAGGCAGCACGGATTATGAATCAAAAAGAAAAATCCACAACCAAGGACAAAAAGCAACTTCCCTCAAGAGAGAAGGGGAAAAGAAAAGAATAATAATTAAAAATAATAATTAAAAAAAAAAAAAAACAGTGGTGCTTTGGGCAACTTCTCTTCCCAGCACTAACCTCCCTTTCATTCAAACTTTCACAACCTAACATCTGAAATCAAAGCAGCAATGCCTATGATATTTTCTTAGCCTTCAAAGAGCTGTGTCTTTAAATCACACCTGAACAAAAGGACAAAACTCTTGCCCAAGTAGCTCGCCATGGAAAGGATCCTGTTTCACCCCAGGGAACAGGTATCAAGTGTTTCATGGCTGGGTAACAGGCTGAAGCTGCCATTTCAGGAAGAACCGAAGGATGACAGCCCACAGCATGTCTGTCCACATGGTGACCTGCTACATCTGAAGAATACAGATATCTCTGAAAAACAGCAGGGTAACTTTTTTTTTTTGGCAAAACTTCTCCACAAAATGGACCACTGTCCAAGTTGTAAGAGCTGGAGACCTGTCCTCAGTCGCACCCCCAACGTCAGACTCCACCAAGGACCAGATTGTTAGTTCTGGCTGACAGGTATTTACAGCATTACAAACATGCACCACGCATCATCTGTTTCTGAGGAGGTCTCTAACACATACCTAAAGATAAACAAATCATACTTGGCCTGAATGAATCAATGTTGGCCAAGAAAAATAAAAAAAGATCTGCTGCAGAGCTTGGCTGGAGCTGGATCTCTTTCGCCTCTCTGCAGGGAGTTTGGAGAGTAGAAGCTATTGTAACAGGTCATAAAGGACAGAGGAACAAATCAGGGAAATTCAGAAGGGCTCGGGGGGGAGCAGAGGGGAGGAAATATCTCACCTTTGTTGGTACCTTTAAGCAACGGGGCAGATACACAGACAGGACAGCACAAAGGGCACTTAGCTACAGGACCAGCAGATTTAATAAAAGGAGAAATTAACTGGGAAGACTTTGGAAGCAGAGTTATGCCTACAAAAGGATCCCTAGACAATCTCACAAACCTCTAACGCCAGTCCAAGGACACTTTGCCGCAGAATTTCTGAAGCAGTGGTATGCAGGGCATCAGAGCATGATCCACAAAACCACCGCAAGCTAACACCCAAACAGCACGTGCTCTTCTTCCACTCCAACTCACACATATGCTGTTGTGTTGTGTGTGTCCCCCCAAAAAAACCCCAATTGTTTAAGGTGTAAAGTAAGAGTAGCAAAAGATGCAATCAAAGCTCAATCTATTTCTTCCCTTATTGTAGCAGAAAACCAGCATGGAAAGCACACGCATGACAGTACGCGATTTCCCACTCTTCTCCCCACCGTCTCTCCCCAAAGTCAGGTGAAGCTGACCACCCCAAGTCACGGTATCAGTGTCATTATCGCTGCCTGCCAAGGAGCCTGAACAGCATCAAAAACAGTCAAGATTGACTACATCTTATGGTAGCACTTCAAAAAGAAGGGGGGAGGAGGGGGGGGGAGAGATTGGAAATGGTTATTCGCCTTTCAGCCACAGTCACCACCAGGACCCAGGGCCTGCTTTCACGAGAACAAAAGGTGCAGAGCCTACAGGATCTGGCATTGTTCCTCCTCCGGCAGAGGAGATGCCCAGTAGAGTTAAAACCAACCTGGCATTATGACAAGTGAAACCGATGGACAGACAGATCTCCCTACACCAGAGGAGAGTGAGGACAATGTAATGCTGGTCTCTTTCCTCTTGGGAGACCAGACCCATTCGACCCCTGCCCATCTTGGGGATGGGGACCATTTAGGAAAAGCATTGCCATGGCCATCAAGACCAGGGCCACACAGGATTCAGATGTTCATGCAATCCTTGGTATCAAAGAAAAGAAAGAGAAGGAAATGAATTGAAGCTAAACACAGATGATAATCATTTCAGTGAACAGCACTGACAGCTTACCATTATAATTTTTTCCTTTTTTAAAAAATATGTATCTTTTCAATTCTGTCAAGCCAGAGGGTCTCCGAGGACACAGTGCTGCCCGTAGCCCTGTACCTCAGCAGCCCTGGACTCCCTCAGCAGACTCCCTTCCCATTAAGCCTCACCGTGTTGAATACAGATCCCAAACAATGCGCGAAGCTCCAGATTTGCCACCCTGCTTCATGCCAGAAAGGCCTGCCCGCCACAGCACACTGATAACCCTTCTTATTTAAGTTTTTTTTGTTTTAATCAGCATGAGCACTGAGTCATGTACAGGGTCCATATTTTGGCATTCCCCAACTATGCGTTGCCCACACCCGCTCCTGTTCAGAGCGTTCCTCCAACCACCGCACTTGCCAATGTTGGCTGCCTCAGCTTGGGGTTATTTTTCTCCTTCCCCCTCTCAGACTCCAACAATTAAACCATGTTGTGATCAAGAACCGGAGATGTCCCTTAGCCTGGCTTTACCCCAGCACAGCTTCCCCCTGAAGAAATACCGGGTGCAGTATTTACTTAGAGAACGCTAAACTCTGCAGACAAACATGTGCCTTATGTACGGTATTGGGAGGAGGAACCATACCTGCCTCCGGCCATTTTATGAGCTTCATCTGTGGAACAGCTCACGCAGCATCAACCGTTTAGCACCCTGCCACTTATAACCACAAGTACAGTTGGCAGCGTCTACTTAGACAGCAAGCATGCTGCTGGATGGGGGAGCTGGGCAGGAGATGCTAGCGGTGAAGCTGGCCAAAAGGCTGCAATGGACCTGCTGACCACCTCCTACATGCTTGAACCTCTGTAATTACCATGCAATAAAACTCCCACCCTGTGTCTGTTGGATTTGGGGGGTGGAGGGGCTCAACACAAGCTGGGATTTCTCTCACCAGCTCTGCTAACTGTTTTGCACTCTAAGCACTTGAAACCGTGACCCCTTCTACTCTGCCTAACGTATGAGCAGGGAAGCCACCCTGGATAATACCATGTATTGTAGCTGGCCATCTCAAACATAAACCCTACCAGGTAAATGTAACTGGCCAAATGGGAACCAAGTCTTAAAAGTCACCCTCCTCCTTTTGTTTAATGGGGAGGAAGAAAAAATCCTTAGTTACGAGACAACAAAATGCGCAGTTACTACCAAGCAGCTGCTGCCCAGGAGGACCTCTTGCATTTTAGAGCAGTGAGTTCAATCAGAACAGAAATCCAGAAGGCAGGGGATAAAAATCCAGGGTAGGCGTGAGCCAGGAGCCTTTATGTCCCCCCACAAACACTGCCCCAGCACACGTGCAGCACCTGCTCCTACTCCAGCCCCATGCCACAGCAAAGTTACTGTGTCTGCTCTGCCCAAATCCACCCAAAGACGTCTCCCTCCACTCATTAACAGCACTCCCCTACTCCAAGTCTTACTCGGGATGCAGCTCAACACAGAGCTGACTTAACCCACTTAACAGTGGGTTTTGCTGTCCTTAAACCCACAAACCGTATTTCTTCCTGACGTGATACACAGATCCCATCACAGGAATGACCTGTGCTTTGCAGCACTGCTTCCTTTCAAGGTCGAACTGAGCATGTTTCATTTGATCACATTCACAGGCTCAAAGCGGTTCACCCTAAGGGGCACAGCCCTGTCAGATTACTTTATAGCATGATGGTAACTCCGCCAAGCCATTCCCACTTACACCTTTCCCAAGTGATGCAGCTGCATCTAAGACAAACAAACAAAGCCGGAGTGCTTGCAGGTAACATCTGCCGACTGCCACCAGCGCCAAGGCAGAAGGGGTCAAAGGAAGGCTGCCTGGGAGGACACAGTCACCCTCTGGTTTCAGAAGCAGGGACCATGCTCAGACAAGCTTTTCAGAAACACATGAGACAGCATCAGCCTTAAGCCTCTGGGGGACTAGCGATGCAAGACAGCTTAGAGGGATGAATTTCATACTTGCCTTGTTAGGAGTCATGTGTGTGCAACTTAGACTACATTAAAAATACCAGAGCACATGATTTACCTCTCCCCCTTTTTCTCCTTTTACCCCCATTAGTTCTAAGAAATCGGAGACCACATAGGAAAAGACAAGCACACAATGGCAGGAAAAAACAACTGTGTCATCCAAGCACAGAACCTGTTCTCCACATTCGTATCAAACCTCTCGCCAAAGCTTCTCCTCACTGCCTCGGTTTCTTCACCTGAGGAACCAGAACATTTACACATGTACATTTTTCTCCAAGGTTGTTCTGAAATTATTATTTGCAAGACACGTGGCAGATTAGAGGCATTACATAAATATTAGATGCTATAGTATAAGCTCTTACACAAGGAAAGAGATTTCTGAAGCTCTTAAAACTATCGTGAGGTTTTTGTAGGCTGTTTTATATGAGCCCAGGCTTAAACAAGAGTCTAGCAATGTATATTAAAGTTAACATTACATTATGCATAGAAGAATAATCCATACACAGAAAGAATGTTTAGTTGTCTTTAGGTACACATATGGGATTTGAATTTTTAGCTCATTCATCAGGTCCCACTCAATCTTACGTTCTGAACTACAGAAAGAATAAAGGAACAATTTTATCCAGACAAAGAGAAGTGTAAACAAATTTTTAAAGAGTTTAAAAAGGAAAGTAATTCATTATTTCTGTATACTTAACCTGAGAAGACAGCCAAACAGAACAAGATAAAAAAAGGTATTCCTTTTCCCAGGAGTATCATCTTCCTGAAATTTGTACCAAACAGAATACATACAAGAAATGTGTTTACTGATGGGGTATGAGTCATGCTCCCAGCTGACGGTTAGAAAAACTAGCTCCCAGAAACAAGAACGTTAACTTTCAATTTGCAGGAGCATGACTGCGGCGTTATCTCCTGTTAATAGGAGGCAACGGGGATTAGAATAAGCGATCAGTAGTTGCAAGCTCTACACTATCCTCTGACATCAACATATTGTCCAACTCAGGACAAGCAATTTCTGTGCTTTGGTTTACCTCATCTCACAGATGTGGTAAGCTTTCACCTGCTTCAGATTGTTATTACAATGCTTAATATTTGTATGAATAGTTCAGTCTAGACAGAACATGAAAGGTACTTCAGGTGGAAAAATACTTCTGTGTTATCTTAACTCACAAAATGAACAAATTTTATGTTAACTGTGCCAACCTAAAATTTATGATCACTGAGAAAGGCTGGAAATTATTTTAATAAAAACCTCCAGTCAATTCTCACGTACATTCACTTCCTACAAGCTAAGTAACACAGCATGAGAAAATATGATGCAACATCATCAGCCTTACAAAACAACCAGTACTTAGAGTAGGGAAAAAAAAAAAAATCCGTAAGCTTCCCCTCCCTTTTCATTTTGATCTTAAGTTACTGCTGTAACAACATGCCACTGTAATAATGCTGCAGAAGGACACAGTCATCATACTTCACCTACAACTCTGCATTTATTTTGGGTCAGTAGTCACCACACCACAGAGAAAACGTTATTGCTACTGCAGGCCTGCAGAGCAGAGAAACCACGGTATCTCTGAAATGTAACATTATGGAAAAAGAGCCTGGACTTTGTGTCTCATCAAATGAAAGGCACCGCTGTGATAATAAATTGACTTTACAAGCCAAGAAACACACATACCACAAAAGTCGAGTTTCTGGCTACCTATTATAACTTGGAACTGCAAAGATATCTAAAGTGTCATTTAGAAATTTTTTAAAAAATTAATAAAAAGGCAGGCAAAACTGTCCTTTGCATAAGGTCACAGACAACATAGGATTGAGACTTTCCCCATTTCCCTTAAGTATATTTAATAGTACCTTTTGATATTCTCTGAAGAGATGGCAGAAAAGTAAGAGTAAAGAGGAAAGCATGCAATACAGAAGCAGCTAGCTATGGTCCCATCCCCAGGATTCATACTATTTAGAAAAGCTATTACAGTACTGAATTCTGGACTACCAGGAATACACATTCAAAATACATGGAAAATGTCTAGTCTTGTTTTCCCCTGCAACTCCAACAGCACTTGCAGCAGGCGAGTCCTTTGTCATTTGCAAATTTAGCATCTATTTTGTCATGCCGTATGTAGTCCAGGGAATTCAACCAGGAGAGGAAGACACTGCTCCACCCTGTTCATCCTCTACCTTCACAGGGGAAACAAGATAAAGCAAAAGAGCAAAAGGTGAACAATAATGCTCCGGGCAGAGTTCGGATGCAGGTGAATACCATCCGAGTCATTTCATGTTACATACTCCATCTATGCTACTGCTTCTACTTTGCCAGATACTTTCAGAGTTTAACGCAGGGGCTGAGGGCAGCTTAGCAGAAGCTCTGCAGGGAAGAGGTCGTAACACACTGAAAACAGCACAGAAAGGGACTAGAGAAGAAATTTCCCTCCCAGTAACAGGGCAATCCAAGCAGAAGCTTAGAAACCAACTTGCGGCTCAGACAGGGAAAGGTCTGGAAGAGCTCTGTGGCCTCGGGAGCGCAGCTGCCTGTAGAGGGGAGCGAGGGCAACGAGTAAATAAAGTGTCAGGCCTGATCCCCCCTGCCCCCCTTACTCAAATAAATCACTTAACTTTTCAGAGAGCAGCAAATCTCCTTACCCCTCTGGATTAAAGGCAGACTTAAAGGAATGTTTGTTAACAGACTACCCTCTCCCTGGGTCATTCCTGATGCACATCAGTTAGCCACATGCAGTAAAACTATGTTAAGGATGCCCTCGATTAAAAAGGAAAAGTTTATTTCTAAATAAAATTATACCTTTAAAGACAATTAAAAAGCTTACTGGATGTGGGATACAATTTTAATTTTGCTTCTAAGGAGTCTGATGACCATTAGAAAAGTGTCTGTGGTATAAGAGTATCTCTTTGAAACATCTACTAGCCTTTTGCCATCCTGTAGCACGAGGTGAACTGAAATTCAAGGTCTCAGGTCTCCTGTGCAGGGAAGAGACAGCAGGACAGTCGTTTCAGAAGACAATTTTCAGGCTGCTCACCAACTCAGGAAAGCTGAGTCCCTGTGGGATTCCCACTGAAATTTCAGGAAGCAATGATGTTTTATCCCAGCATCAAGTATGTTTTTGAAGATTTCATTTGCCTGCCTACATGCTTTGCATAATGATCACACTATTAAAAGAGGGGAAGCTAATAATAAAAAATAAAGGCTAATTTACATTTCACTGCATAATACCACAGAGATTAGTAGGTAATTTTAAAAATAAGTTAAAATATATGACATGGATGAGCAATATTTCAAAAATATCCATTACAAAAAAGGTCAGTACGAGAGAAGTAAGAAAAAGGGAAGGAGGAGAAGTGCTTGTTCCAAGGGAACAAGTCAGATGAACAGGCATACACCACAGATGCTAAGAAGAAACAGTCAACAGGGTGGGCTTCTTTATCACTACCGGAGTTAGTAAGAAATCCCTATCCTCAAGAGTCAAAGGAACAAGAGGAAGTCCCTGAAAAAAACTACGTATTTTGTGGACGTAGTCCTGCTTTAGTCCTGCATGGGAACCAGGTCTAACCCCAAAATGCCTTCTCCAGCTTGGATGAAACACTGACATGATGACACCAAGGAGCTCCAGTATCATCTGTAAACTGACATGTTTTACTACTAAAGAACATAAACATTGCAAACACTTTCCTGAGCCAAAGCCTCCAGGTGATTCCAGGTGATCTGTTCTCAGAGGCAAAATTTCCTCCTAAAGACCATGAGACAGATGCCGGTGCTGGGTGGGTTGACCCACCAACTCAAACCCCGCTGTGCGGATGGCCCATGATATCACGGCAGACACAATAAAGGTGGCACACACTCTCTCCTTACACCTTCTGGGCCAAATCCCCTGCCTTCTAAGTCTACAGCAAACCTCTCCTTAACTTCAAGAAGTAAAAATCTCAGTGCCCAAAGGCATCCCCGCCAACAAAACACTGGCATCACTTTTGCTGATTTGCTGCAACGTGGAAACACGGGGAAAGCAAATCGCTCAGGGAAGCTGGACCTCCCAGCACTGCAGGTACGACACGTATATTCTGATTTCTTCATATCAAAGCAAACTAGGAAAATGTCAGTTAAATGGCTGACCTCTGCATTATGTCACAGGCTCCTTGTGAGGACACCAAACTTGCTCCTAACATTCTTGCAGGTGCTCACTTGTACTGTAACAAAAGGCAAACACTGCTCTGATAGTTTCCTTAATATAGACGCTAACACCATGCTAAATAATAGCATAAGAGCACTTCATCCCCCGCTTCCTCCAAAAAAACAATCTTCAGAATATCTGTAATAGTAATTTGACCTTCCTGGTATTTTTCCATTTCTTTTATCTATATAACTCAAATGCGTTCCAAAAGGAAAACAGGTATTTTGAATGTATACCTTCAAGCAAGTCTCGCAATTATCTTCAGAAAGCCTGGTAATAGCTCAGTAGGCGTAAAAAAAAAAAAAAAAAAAGTTGTATTTGGCAAAACCCAAGTTCATCCTTATTTCCTTCTTTTTCTTCATTCATTAATGGCTGTTGCACTGCTTTGCCTTTGGAGGACAATGCAATTTTGGTAACACTGCTTTCTTCTTAGCTTCGGCACAGCAAGCATTTTGACATCTTTCAGTTACGATCAAACCCCATTTTGGAAGATCATATAGATGTTTCTGAGAAGAGCCTGATAACACGTTCACTTAGTTCTCTCCCTCTAAGGAGTACCTTTCACTGAGCTGTGCTCCACCAGCACTGGAACCAGTAACTGCACTGGAAAGGGAATGAGGCAAAAGAAAAAAAAAACAAACAGAAATAAAGCAAAAGGCCAACCTCTTTTCACGTAGATAACAATAGGAACTGAGAAAGCCAGTGACTTTTTTACGCCTCCCAATTAACCGAACTGCTCAAAGCTCAAAAGAGTAACAAGTATATGAAAACGATCCTGGCACGTTCTCCTTTCATGATCACCAGAGCCATTTACTTTATCTTCAAACACTCCCTCACAGAAGGTTTCATGTACAGGGTCTACCTGGGCTTTCACTTTCTGGCACCCACGTTTTTCTTCCCCAACAGTCTCAGGCAAAGCTTGCGGGCAGCAGTGGATGCGCATACCTGGGAGCCAGAGAACCTCCCTTCCACTTTGTCACCAACCTGAAATTACAGTTACTTGCTGAAAGCCACAGCACCTGACGTAAGCTAAAAATAGCAGCACTTACTTGCTTTGGTAAAGCACTGCTTTTTAAGGGACTATTATAGTAGCAGAACAATTAGAGCTTACTTTTAAACATTTAAACTTATAGTTCCTAGGGAATTTGCTCAGTAGTCTGTTCAATTCTTTAATAATCTGAAGAGAACAATCCAATTTAAAATTCTTTAAATCTCTCTTCCCATTTCAGTGTCCCCAATGATGTAACAACCTTTTAAATAAAGCTAGTTAACAATGTGAAGCCTTCACTGTAGTTTTTGCAGTAGCTTTGTTGGGAATTCATGTATGCCTGAAGAGACAGCACTCTACAGCGGAACAGCTTGTAGCTTGGAAGAGCTCGTTTAGTCTAACTTCTGTAATCTGTGAGTTGGTAGTAACATGGATGGCCAGATATGTTCAAGGCTTAGAGACAGCAGCAGAGAGAAACCAAATGCTGAGTCCTGCTCCCAGTGTCATCAAAGAAACCAACGCGTGCACTGATACAGGAATCAAGTGCAAGGACATGCCTTGCATGCCGCAGCTACTCCCACTGCCAGCGGGATGAGGATCTGCGTCCAAACAAACGCTGCCCTTTGCCTAGCTGGTACTGAAGGTGCTGCGTGCAATCACTTAGTTTGATTGCGCTCAAGGCTACCACCAGGTCCCGACCAGACACCCTCTAAAGTAAATACCATGACATGAGCGAGTCAGGGCAACAAACTGCTGAGAAAGCCCAGCTTTGGGGTTGGCCAATGGATTTTTCTTTCAGTTTGGAGCTCACGTTCCTCAAGCGTCTCCCCAAACTGGAAAGCACTTGGGCAATAAGCGACCAGCCGCCACCGGCGAGCATGACGGCTGCCAGGTCCACAGGAAGGTGCCCCAAAACCCCCACGCTTCACTGCTTCTGGACAGCGGGAAGCAGTTACACACGCACAAACCAAACTGGGTTTCCTATCAATAGCCCTTTTCATTCCCGAGTCAGAATGGAGACAGTTGTTCACCGGCGGGGACTCCATCCTCGGCCCCAGCACCCCCGGAGCCGTCACTGCAGGCGGAGGAGCCCCGGTGCTGCCCGTTTGCCACCCTTTGCCCGTCCGGGTACCGGCCGCTTCCGCGGGGACTTACAAGGGCAGTTGACCG
>NW_008795442.1:2037076-2078295 GCF_000699145.1 Aptenodytes forsteri
GCCGCCCGCAGTGCGCCCGTCCCTGCTGTCCCTGGGGCTGAGCCAGCGCAGCCCGAGCGGGACGCTCCGTCCCAGCCCCTGGCAGAGCCCTGGTGGTACGGGCTGTGGGACGAAGCTCCCGCTTGAAGGGTTTACCATCCCTCTCCCCTTTAAACATGTCAAAGCTATTTTTCCTACAAAATAATCTGCTATAAAAAAGAATTGTAAGTACCCTCGCCGTGAGGGCGGGCCGGCGGCAGTGGTCTAAAATGAGTCCTGTAGCCAGCCGGCTGTGGGTTCGGGAAGCCGGGGGTCATGCCTGCCTGCTAGCCAGCAGAGATGGCGTGGCAGCCCCCCGGGTGCTTCCGTGCAAGAGCGGAGCAAGAGTGAAAGGACAAGCCTGAATATCTTCAAATTTGATAGCATAGATCTTTTAGCCCCTCCTTCCCTGGCTGTGTCATACTGACCATGTCGTACTCTTGCACAAAAAAACTTGGCGGGTCTGCTGCAAGTGGTAGTCACCCAAATGCAGGGAAGGGTCGCAGGTTTGGGTGTGCCGAGCTTCAGGAAAATGGGGGTGAGGGGAAGGTAGCAAGAGTAGGTAGGAAGTCTGTCCTCTGCAGCAAGGCTGTGTATGTGCCCTGCGATGTTGCAGTACTCCTGAGAGCTGTAAGTCTCGCCAAAAGGCAGAGTGACCTGTGAAATGGAGCAGGTAGGTACGGCAAGCCATGAGAGTAGCACAGTACTGGGACTTAGCAGGGAAAAGCTGGTTAGTCATCATACATGGCTAGTGGGGATGATCGGCTGTCATCTAGCTGGCTCATACTAGAAACCAGCTGGCATACCACTGAACACACAGTTACAGTTTTGGAGACTAAGCCCTGTGAGCGCATTCAATTTCTGATTACTAAACAACATCCTGAGAGCCGAGTTCCAACAATGCCTGTGTTTGCTCCAGGTTCCTTGTGTACAGACATGAGAAATGTAAAGACGTTGTGACGCCAACTAGTTTTTACGATAAAGCCATCTATTAATAAAGTCTACAGAGCCAAAAGTAGATTAGTGAACAGGGATGCTAAGAGTGTGTTAAGTGCTATTTGAAGTAGAGTTGGAAAAATATTCACCCCAAATTAAACATTACAGATATATGTCCTTTGGGAGGAGGTGGTTATTTTTCTTATCTCTTGTTTAGTTGTTTCCAGGGCTGATATTATAGATATTTTGAGGAACAGTAAACCTCTTTTAGGTCAAAAAATACTTGACATTAACTCCTCACCAGTTGATTACAATATAATGGAAACCTTGTAGTTCTTCCTTTCATGCATTTCTGTTTGCTTTCCTTTGTTTCCCAGTTATGTTGCAGAGGTCGTTACTTTAAAGAAAAATGATAAAAAGAAACAAAAGGCTTGTTAAAATTCAGTGTGTTTTTTTTTTTCACCAGCCCCATGTCTGGGTGCCATAACAGGCAGTCATTCATCTACATTCACATGTTACAGGGGAAGGCAAGCCTGAGGTGGTGGGATTCCCAAAGCCCCTTGGCTGCTCTGTTCAGTGTCCTGAACCGTATATTTGATTTGTCTGGTCCCAGTTCATTCCGAGCCCCTTCCACCTGAGGATAATCTCTTTATACTGTCTTTTGTCTGCTAGATAGCCAGTGTTTTTCATCAGACAGGCACTCCAGCGCCCGTTTCCCTCGCCAATGCTTTAATGGACCTTCCACCTGAAGACGACAGGAGTGAAAAGAGGGACATGAGCAGAATTTGACATGTATCCTGGAGAGGCTCGTTTTTTCTGTGTAAAAGTAGAGCCCCTCACCGGTTATCCCATACACTCCTGGAAAGGCTGTGCCAGCAGACTAAACTTTGCAGTTTATTTGACCCAAAGACTTTGAAAAACCCCGTTGACTAAAACTCAGAGAGGATGCAGTGTTTGTCCTCCTGCCCCACCTGCGGTCACCATTTTGCACAAAACATGAGGGAGAAACGTAAGGGAATATATATATAGGCTTGTTAGAGTTTAAATGATTATCTCTGCAAGATGACAAGGAAAAGCTCAGATCAGACATATGGGGAGACAGCTTAAAGGCTCACCACTCAAAACAAATCTGTGCGCTGTTTGAAATTCTGTGGATGCTTGCCTCTGGCACAAGAACGCTATAAAGATACAACAGGTATGATACGGCCTCTTCATACTGAAAAGTATAGAGGTGCTTTGATTTCAGTTCTCTTTGGGAAAGAGGATCACGTTGTTCACTTCTGAGTCAAAGGTGAAGCCCCACTTCTCAAAGGAAGTAATGGGCAGGCCTGGCAGATCTCAGCAAGTTCCTCAAATCTCCTAGCCTGTCGTTCATCTGGTCCAAGCCAGACAACTTTCTGGTGGTGGGAAAACCTCTGAAGGTTTAGTTATTGACTCCAGATAAAATTTTGAGGCTGAATTCTCTATGTAGATGTTTGAAAATTGACTCTGTGTCCTTCTGCAATCCCATGACTAATGCAAAGGAAAGATGACAGGTTGGATTTTTTAAAAATGTAAACTTACTTGTGACATTGGGATAAATATACTTTTCACTCTGAATGGCTAACCACGCCGTGGAGCTAGTGAAGCTGCATGTGGGCCAGAAGCATATTCATATGAGCTCTTTGAAGCATCTGAATTATGTTATGCCACCTTGCCATGCATCATATTCAGCATTCAACAAATTCAGGAGCATTTTAATCATTATGAAAACAGGTTTACACAAAGAATACTCTACACTTTTATACAATGATAGAATAATTCTGATTGGAGACGACTTCTGAAGATCATGTGCTCCAATTTCTTTGTCAAAGCAGGGCCAACTTTAAAGTTATATTACATTGTCCAGAACCTTGTCTGGTCGAGTTTTCAATATTTCCAAGGATGGAAATACCACAGCCTCTCTGGGCACCAGTTCCAATCTTCAACCACCCACCCGTGAAAAATTTTCCTGGTATCTATTTGGAATTTCTGTTGTTGCAGTTTGTGTCTGTTGCCTCTCATCATCATTCACCTCCAAGAAGAATATGACTCTTTCCTCTCTATACCCTGTTATTAGGTAGTTGAAGACAGCAGTAAGGTTTCTCCCCCTTAGCCTTGCCTTCTAAAGGCTGAACAAACCCATTTCTCTCAGCATCTTCTTGCGACAATCTTGGTGGCCCACTGCTGGACTCACTCCAGTAGGTCAGCTGGGGAGCCCCAAACTGGACACAGTACTCTCACAAGTGCTATTTAGAGGGGTATGATCACTTCCCTTGACTATTGCTAATACACCCCAATATGTGGTTAGCTTTCATCACTGCAAAGGCACACTGGTGGCTCATATACATTTTATTGTCTACCAGGTCCCTCAGGCCCTTTCCTGCAAAGATGCTTTCTTGATAGTCAGCCCTTAATATGGATTTACTCTGTCCCAGTTGCAGGACTTTGCATATGTTCTTGACGAACTTCAGGAGGTTCCTGTCAGCCCATTTCTCCAGCCCACTGAGATCCCTCTGAGTGGCAGCACTGCCTTCCAGCTATCAACTTGTCCCCACAGCCTGGGGGAAAGGAGACAAATACTTACAGTCAGAAAAAAACTTAGGGCTATCATAAGCTCTCTGTAGGTACTATTTATATATAGAATCATAGAACATCTCAAGTTGGAAGGAACCCGTAAGGATAATTGAGTCCAACTCCCTGCTCTACCTAAAGCTAAACCATATGACTAAGAGTGTCGTCCAGATGCTCTTGAGGTCTGATAGGCTTGGTGCCGTGACCACTTCACTGGGGAGCCTGTTCCAGTGACCAACCACCCTCTCAGTGAAGAACCTTTTCCTAATGGCCAATCTGAACTTCCCCCGACGCAGTTTCATTCCATTTCCTTGTGTCCTATTTCTGCCTTTCTAGCCGCTTTTTAAAGAACTGTAACAAAATTCACCTTAAAATAAAGGAAAAGCTTGCAAGATGAAATATCCACTTGGCTGTGAGGACCCTGGTTCTGGCTCTTCAGTACCTGAACAGAGGGTATATTATGTGGAGTAGCTGGAAGCGTATCCAATGAAAGTGCATTGACTCAACGTGTTTAGACATTTTCTAATTATAGAAATTATTTCTGGTGCAGGTCTTTTTCTGTTTCTTTTGCAGAACATTGAAATACTTGGGGCTCTGCCTCATAGGAGTATGGAATTTATTTCAACAGTGTAACTCTTGACTTGCTTGTACCTTGTTTATACCTTACATTGCTTGCTTGCTTGAAGTTTTGTTTCCTGTGCTTTTCATGCTCTGAACAAAAGCAATGGGAAAACTCCTAAAGACTTCAGTGAGAGAGGAAGTAGGTCTAATGTGAGATGAATGCAGCATTTCTGCAGGCATGAACTTCTGTATCATATTATCACAGATGTGCAGAATATCCACAAGTGTGAACTCTGCTGCCGAATGAATTTGGAGAGTATGTCAGAATAGGTGTCTGACATGATGGTGATGAGACTGTATCTGCAGGGGAAAAAAACAGTTCTGAAGGAAGAATTGGTTGTTTGTTAATCCCCCAAACAAAAAAACCACTTAGAGCCTTATTTTTGCACATGATTCTGCTTAGGAAGATCACCATGTCATGTGGTGATCAATGAAGTTATTCTTACCTTTTCAAAAGTACTGTGCGACCTTTAATAAGCATGAGGAAGCTCTTTATCTCCAGAGAAAGGCCCTTCAGAAGCACAGTGCCTGAGGCATCATAGTGATGTGGAGGAGAAAATGACACTTACTAAGACATCAATCCTACTTCCTGCAATACCAGACCTCCCGTCCGTGCCTGCAGCAACCCCCAGCATTTCTAGGCTTATCAGAGCTGATAAGATCAAAGCCATTGGTGCTCTTGCTTGCAAACTGGCAAGTTTGCAAGCAAGAGCACCAATTAAATTTAAAAAAGATCAAAGCATTGGTGCTCTTGCTTGCAAACTGGCAAGTTTGCAAGCAAGAGCACCAATTGAATTTAAAAATAAATAAATTCTAGCCATACTTGGAGTGATATGTTTCCTCTGCTATACCTGATTTCTACTGCACCATCCTGTAGTCAACAGGGGCTAGAACCCAGGTGTCCTGCTCCCCAGGAGAGTCTCTCCCCCCTGCTTTTGCAGACTCATTCTTTCTGCCCCTTCCCAGAAATATTTAGGTGGCGATGCAAAGCGGAGCCCTGTCACAGCCCTGTCCTTACTCAAGAATACGCTGTACAGCAGAGTGGTGAAAGCATTCATGCCAGAAAAGCGGGTTCATACACCTTCTCACAGTGGAGGACTAATAAATGCAACATCCTGAGCTGCGTGACAGCAGCCGTGGTTTAGGTACCCAGGCAGAAAAAAGGCCCTAAGGAGGTATCTTAACTGACTGGCAATCGCAGTAGAAGATGTCACAAAACATTATAACTGCTTCCAATCTATATAAATATAGATAAATACTTCAACGTAAGCTGCCCATAAGCATGTAAGAATTTCACATTTGCCAAAAACCACAGAATGACTTTTTCTACAAGAATCTATGTGCAAGTATCCTGAAAAAAAAATCTAATTTTGCAATAAACATCATCATCATGATTTTGCTTCTACAGCTTCTTCTTACTTTCCATTATCTGCTCCTTTTTAATGCCTGTAGCTAAATCTGCTAATAATGGGATGGAATAGGGATTAGCTTGGCTATGTGCTCCCGTTGGCGGCTTTTCATAGGGGAGGTGGAGCAAAATTATTATATCCTCTCTTGGGCTCCTTTGCCCTGGCTCCTGCAAAAGAACATCTTGCCCTGATGATGTTGTGAGATACTTCAAAATGTCAGCGATGGCAACACTTTTGCTGACAGTCTCAGCAAAAAACCTGAAAGTAATCAAATAGGTTGCAATGCAGAGACAACTGGAAAATGAGCAGGTAAAAGGACATGGGGGTATTTGTAGGTGCTTAGAGTTATGGGACAGCACTAAAAGCTTGGCTGAGCACAGGCACAGATGCATGTGTTTTAACTGCCTCAACATTTCGGGTTGAGTAGGAGCATGTTTCAGAATATAAGATGGTCTTGACTCGTGCCTGAGTTAAGTATGGGTTAAACATGGAGGGAAGTGATTTGTATACACCAAGCAGTGGGGAATTTTTGAGTAACCTGCTAGCTGCCTTCACTGCAGATGCTTCTTAAATGGGGTTTTTCAAGAGTAAGTGTGATGGATGGGTGAGGGGCTTCTTGTCTGCCGATGGCAGCTCAGGAGCGAATGGCAAACACAAAGAGGGATCCCCTCCCTACATCTGGGCTGCGGCTTCTGCTGCACGCGCTTTCCTGCAGCTCGGGCCAGCCAGGCACTGGATTTCAACTGTGTGTCGGCCAGGGTCTTGTCTGCAGCACGGTCAAGCCTTAACCATCATGTCCTGCTTAGAGTTTGACAGTACTTCTTTTTTTCTTCTTCTTGTTTTTTCTTTCTGCTTTTTATTTTGGACAGGTTTTTTAAAAATATTAATTAAATGAACAGTTCTGGCAAAACTTCAAGGTTTGAATGTCAGCCGGGGCATATGAAATCCCAGGTGCCTTACGTGGCACTCATTCTCAGCCAGCCTTGCCAAGGAAGGATGTGGGATTTTTGAGCAAGTTGTCAAAACCCCAGGCTCCTAGACTTCAGGCTGAGTTTACCAGATGTTTTGTGCTGTCAGAAATCACAGTCCCGGCTCTACTGAATGATGGCAGAGAAAATTAAAGAAATTATGCTACTTTCGTATTTAGCTCTTGGGTTTCTGCTCATATTCTGTAAGCAGGAATATGGAAACTGTTTTTCCATTCATTTTTTTCTTTCCAGCACTGCTCATGAGGTGCCTGTGGCCCTGCATAGTCAGCCTGGCTATCCACTTTCCCAAATACATGACATTCTGATATTAACACGCCGTCATTCAGATTGCTACAACTAATACACAGAATCTTGTCAATAGCCAAAGAAAGAAGAACAAACAAGGCAAAAGCAAGTATTTAGAATTTATTGGCACTTCCAAAAGTCTTATGAAGAGGTAAAAGTGTGTATATAAATATTTATTAAGTTGTGTTAGAGTAAATAAGAGCTCTCCTGTTTTAGTTGTGTAATAAGATACTATAAATTTTGTTCTTTCTTCTACAGCATCCTTCAAAGGTCTCTTGTTATAGTATCCGCTGCTTTTTCTGCAAAGACCTGTGTCAGTAGTATGGGCTTTAAACCATTTTTAGCTTGGACAAGCACATTGCTTTTTTCTCCCCCACACTTGTTTTATAGCTTGACCTCTCTTTTATTCATGTTCATGACAGTTTTATTTAAATGGATTCTTCCTCACCTTGTTTTATTTATTGGGGGGGGGTGTCTGTGTGACTTGATTTGTCCTTGTTTTTTACTTCCTTTTTTGTTTCCTAGAAATTTTTTCATGCTGCTTCTTATAATAGATTGCCCAAGGCACAAAAATGTGACAGTTATATCTGCTTCATTTCTCCCAGTTTGAACTGAATCAGCAACTAAAACCCGGGACATCATTCAGTACTACAGTGCTGCCAGCTGAGGGACAGACACGTAAGAGAGCATTAGCAACGTGTCAGTTACGGCCATCCAGCTTACAGTGACTCTGAGGAGTTTCGATGGTTGGGAACGGGACCCGTTTCTGTTGTGTTGCAATATACCTATTGGCTAACTTAAAGGATCTTCTGAGATCATGGCAACCTTGGCTTTTTCAGATGTTCTCAAAAAAACCCCAAAGAATAAACTGGAGTGCTAAAATCAGACTGAAAATGTTGTGTCAGGGAGAAGTCAGTTTGGCTCTGGAACAGGCTGATGGGGAAAAAGTGCAAACAGGATTGTCTGAACATCTCTGCTTCCGCAGCGGAGGCAGCAGCGGGAAATGGCCTGAGCAAACACATTGCCACAACAATAGGCAATCTGCACGGCCTTCTGGTTGCTCCAGCTGATGTATCTGAAAATCAAATTAACCTTTGACTTCTATGGGTCATGGCCTTTCAACTATTGTGTGGAACAACCGAAGAAACTGGATAGAAAAGATGCTTTTTAACAGATTTAAAGCAATAAAGCAAGCATCATAATCTTCCGCCAAATAGCTGACATAGAATAAATATGCTGACCTTTTGGAAATATAATTATTTGTGATTGAACATCTGTGCTTACAATATTTTTCATATAAAATGTTTAAAAAAAAATCAATTATTTCTATGGAGCTGTAGCTCCTTTTGAGAGTGATACATGCACCTCAAATATGTTTAAGTAATGAGAGTAAATAATTAGTATGCCATAACCTAATGCTGGTCATTGCCAATCATTTCTCAGCTTAGCCACTGAAAACAATTCTCACCGTGGTGCAGAGGACTTCCCTTCACCTCGTGTTTGCAGACTCCTTCCCCCCGCCGCTTGCTGCGCCCTGCCTGAAGCAGGGAGGTGCCAAGGGCTCGCTGCTTGCGGCTGGCACAACAGCCCTGTGCAAACCCCACGGCCTCCGAGGCTGTGGTACAGTTGTGGAACCTCATGGCTGGTTCAAAACTTGTTGCCAGCCTATGTAAAACCGATTTTGGCCTCCCTGAAAATGAGAGTAAAATAACTCAGCTTCTGCTCGCTGCCTTCTCCTGGGCACAGCATGGGGCTGACAGTGAAGGCGGTGGAGCAGTTTTTGGGGCTGCTCAGCCCAGGCTTAGCACCTCTAGCCCTCAGACAACAGTCTACCTGCACCAAAAACCAGGAACCATGGTCACAGCTACACCCGCTTGTCCTTTGTCCTTTGTGCCTGCGCTTTGCTATCCCAAACCAAAAAGTGGTTCCCTCCGCGGATTTCAGTATATCTCCATTTGCACTTTTATAAAAGGACTTATTGAGCTATAGGAATTTTCAGTCCCATAAAAAGACCTGTGGTTAAGAAAAATCTGGTAATGTATTGTCTATATTTATGTATTATTTAATAATAAAGAATTTAAGTGGGTGGGGAGCACTGTAAGATATTCCCCTCGACAGTCTGCTCGAAACAACCCGGCTCGGCAGACCCCCATTTCAGCAGCAATTAGTGAGGGATGCAGGTCTGGAAGTCGGGGCGAAAAAGTTTGCTGGCGTGATAGCAGGGAGAGAGTCTGCAGCTCAAGAGGAGACCGAAGAAAAGTGTTGACACCACAAAGACAGCTACGGTGCTCCATTAAATCTGATGAAGCCTGAAATTCAAAGCTGGTAGGAAAGGCTTGTACAAACTGCATAGGAAGCATTTAAAAATGCTGATAAGCAGGTATCTCTCTGACCCTGTTGGCAGCTACATTGATGTAGTGGGTTTTCAAGGATGAAGATCTTTGAGAGAAGTTTCTCAGGAAGGTTTGACCTGCCAGTGCTTTCAGTCAAAACCAGCCACTCCCTGAAGTTTAAGCAAACATGTTTAAAGAAAACAGCGCAAGCACTGTGCCGCTCTCTTCTCTGGATTGTTTTCATGTCCTCCTCACAGGGGATTTTGTGACATGGGATTATAGCTCACACGTACAATTACTGGTTTATTCTAGATACCATAAAGCCATTCAATGAGAGTCTACATCCAGTTTTTTATTAACGAGGGACTGAAACTGGTCTTTGGCACTGCAGCATGCCGAGCTTGCTGCTCTTCTCTGGGGGCACGCAGGGTGCTCACACAAGGGGAGCAGTGACCCTCTGCCCGGAGGGTTTTGCCCCAAGGGGGGGTCTCTTCCCTGAGCACAAACTTGCAAATGACCAGAAATCCTCCTAAGGATGGAAACAGGGAACAGTGCCCCTATGGGGTCATAAGTCTCAAGCCCTCCTGGGAAAGGAATGAGATGCTCAAGACGTGGTGAGAAGTGGTTTGTGGGGGGTTCCAGCTACCCCCTAGGGAAAAATGGTTGAGATTTTAAGATGGGGCAGTGGAGGGTTGAAACAAGGCAGGAATAAAAGAGGTGTCAGGGTGAGGTGGAAAAAGGCATCCAGGAATTGTAAAGATATCAATTCAGTCATATGGATTATGATAGTTTCGGACTATTTTCATAATAATGCCATTATTAGTTCCATAATAATGCCATGATTAATTCCATAATAATGTTTGAGCAAAGACTCCAGTCCTTGGTGAAAATGAAGTTTGGAAACTATTGATTTAATGAATAAAGGGTAATTTGGTAGGTCAAAGTAAATGCTATCGATGTAAACAACATTGTCTGTAATTTTATAGCCATATATTAAACATTGTTATGGAGACCTTGCTGCAGGATATTCATAGCCATTTAAGCCACCTTGATGTTGTTATTCTGCACAACACAGCCATGAGAGAGCTTCACGGAAACTACGGGAGTAGAACTTGTTTCCAGCTGCTCCTGAAGCTGCCAAGGAAAGCAAACCTGATTTTTAGAAAGTTCTTCCACTTGGCTTCTATTGCAGCCACCATTCAGCTTCAGCAAACTTTGTGTGTGCTTAGCAGCTCTGAGAAACAGTGTGTTTCCATCAGGTGTCCGCAGCTGTATTTAGGATCTGGAGTTAAGCACTTGGCTTTGATGTTCTGACTAAATAGTAATTTTTATAAAAAGTTCTGGTGATTGTAATTCATCAAAAATAGGAGCTCATATTGCTGCCTTTAACACTCATTTTTTCCTGTTGTTTCCTACTGCACACGTCATCAATATTATCTATCATCTTGAACACTGGTTTGGAAAAAACAACTTACTGTATCATAATAGTAATAGTGCAAGAATGCATAAACCCAACTACATTTTTATATGACAGTTTGCCAAAATTGCTCACCCATTTAAAATTAGTGACATGCCAACATTGGCAGGATTAGGACATAATCATATTTTCTGTCCTTTTTTTGGTGATAATCATTATACCAAAGACAGCAGTGAAGGGGAGTTGCAGTGCATGTAGTTTTAGTTTTGATAGCTTGGGTAACAGCAATGGTCATAGTGAAATGAAGTAATGCAGGTGTCAGCACGACAGAGGTGCCAGAGGAAATATCCATCATTCTTCATAATCTCCCCACAGCCTGCGCTGAAGCCCAAGCCGTTGCTTCTCCCCGGTTAAACCGAACTGCTCTCAGCTTGGGCTACCCCTGATGAAATCATACTGCCCTAATGCAGAGCCAGCACGGGCTCTCTGTGACAGAGAACGTGAAATCCCAGCAGCTTGGGCTCGTCAGGCCTGTAGACAGTTACCTTTTGTAGAAACACAATGCCCAATACATTTATGTATGAGTCATACCTGTTCTTCCTCTTCAGTCTCTTCCAAACAAATCCTCAGTGTCTCTGCATATCGCTTCTAGCCAGCCATTAACAGAGTAGTTGCATATCTTGTATAATGAAAAGTGCATATGAGCTCAGAATGCTCTTAATAAAATATAGATTAATTCTATAACAACAACAACAAAATCTATGCGGAGAACTGTTGCGAGAAACTTTATGTGAGAATCTCCTTCAGGGTGGTGCAACGATCTTTTGATATTTTTTCATGTAAATCTCTTCAGACTGTTTTTTCTTTAGCAGAAATAAAATAAAAATTTAAAAATAGCCAGGAGGCAAAATATTACCACATTTTAAACTTGAACAAGTTCTTCTGGTTTCTTTCATAAATACGATTAATGCCAAAAGGGAACTCTGCACTGACATTCTGAAGCATCAATGTGATCATATGATTCACACTAAAATTCAGTCTGAATAGCAATGTTTCAATGTGGTATAAGGAAAAAAAAGCTGCCCCAAGGCTGGCAGCTTCTTCTTATCCAGTACAGGGAAAGAATTCTCTCTGTAAGAAAGTTAAAATAGCTGTATTATGCACACGCATTCATGTGTCTGCATACATAGTTTGTCTAAAACACCCTAAGCTTTTGTAGATGGTATATGACACTGTAACATACATAGATTCAAGTGGAAGGAGGAGGTTTGCAGCCTGGGCAGCGTGACTGAGTCTGTCCCGGTCTGAACCAAGTGATCTCTTGCGCATACGCATCCTGCCCCTGCACTGACACGGCTGCCTTCCAGGCTGCCTGTGGCCCCTTACTGCTGTGCACGGGGGGTCAGGGCTGCGCCCCAGCGCTGCCTCTTGCCAGATGGCACGGAGATGCCCGTTCAGTGTATAAGTAACTGGACCAGTCCAGGCACTGTTCTGGTGTACACATTTCTTGTGGAGAAATTGCTCTTGAATAAGCAGCCCAGTTCTCCTCTAACTGGATGTGGTTTACACCCAGCAATGCAAATGTATTGATGTGTGGGTGCACAAGTATAGAGCAGGTCAGAATCAGGCACGGTTTTTTGATTTCCCCTGGTGTCATTGCCAGCGAAGCAGTGTGATTTGCAGGGGAAGTTACCACAAGTGTGGGCTGTCACGAAAATCACAGCTGTTGCATTGTGGAAAAGACCAGGTCCACTCCCAGCTCCTTGTAGCCCCTATCCATCTTCTTCCTTTGCGATTCAAAGTTGCAGATGCGATAGCATCCCCCAGAGTGGAAAGGAGATGACAGCTGTAATTACAAAGGAGACCTCTGAGATCAAAAGATGTCAACAGTTTCTGGTAACTGTGTTTAGCCCTCAAATTCCCCAGCCAACTGAATGCCAAACCATAGCCTGCGGGGATGCAAATAAGTTGAGAGGCAAAGAGTGGAGGTCAGAGTACTGTCTTCTTGAGTGCTGGCCAAGATTTTGGTGTACAGAGTGAGCCGTATCATCTCATGATGTCACACAAGGCTCAGCGCAACCATCGCTCACGCAGCTGGCCGGACCCAGGAGCACCCACCACACCAGCCTCGAGGATGAATCCCGATGCTCACAGTCTGCCTGGGAGCAGCCCATGCAGAAGGGCAGGACCTCTGGCAGAGGCAGGGCAAGGGAGCTGCTGTTTCCCCTTCCACAAACCTGAGCTGTGGCCCCGTCACCTGCAGGGCTCACTCAAGGTGCTCCCATGTGTGAGAATGCCAGCCCTGATTTCAGAAGACACTTGCATTGATATGCACGCTCAGGCTTAACTATTTTAAAAATGTGCGTCTCAGCCCTCCGCTGAGGTTTTAAAGAGCATTGTTAACTCCATATGTGTCTTTTGGCTCCTTGCTTTTTATTTCTGTGTTTTATCTGCTGGCATCCTTAGAGTGTTAAAAGTTGCATTTAACCTTGTCAAAGGAGGACTGTTTCTATTTTAAATTGAAGCATTTTGTGCACAAGTCATATTTTGCTTGCAACACTTCCTTATGGGTAAATATTTGTGTTGGAATTCCTAAATGATAATATAAAAACAGTTGAATGAGCTGAGGAAGAGCAGCTTCTATTCTAGAAGGGAGTTTAATGATATCCTCAATATCTTGTAATTGAAACTACCCTATATCCAAGGCAATAGAACAAATAGCAGCAATATCTATTTCGTGACAGATTTAGCCTTTCTTTTTTTCACAAAATTTTTATGAGCATATCATGATTTCCTCAAATTTGCTTTGCTGAAATCTCTTGGATTGTTTTATTCCGCAAATTGCCTTATCCCATAGAGTGAATGACAAGAGTTCTCAGGCTGAAACATCAGCTTCTGGCACTCTGCTGAGTAGCTGACTTTGCTGGGGCGAGTCACAGTTGCTATTCATTGCCTCAGTGAGTGTGTACTTAACCTACTTGGGTTTATTTAAAACTTAATTTTCCTTGAATATGTCAGCGTGCAGCTCTAAGATCCACTTGCTTCTGGACCTGACTAGGGATTCTCCCAGAAAAATGGGGGTTTAACCATTAATAAAGTCCTGCAAAATGGCAAATTTTCACAAGAAAATGTTAAATTTGCAAACTTGTTGCGCTGAGAGAACTGAAATAAAATAGATTGGTTTGGGTTTGCTTAATCTGAACTACAGCCTCAGTGCTTCAGGTCCTTGGAATAAATTTCCTTGTTATCATGATTTGGGACAAATATGAAAATACCTGAATCACCCCATAGTGAAAATGCTGTTTGCTCAGCTCTCCTTCCTGCAAATATCTACACAATGAAACTGTAAATAAAATTAGTGGAAAGAGAAATAGCAGTGGGACAAGCATGGCTTAGCAGATTGAAGAGAACATCAGTGTCTTATTTACGGTATTTTTCAACATTTGTCCCTAAATCTGTTTTAATTTCTGTTGGAAACTGCTATATTCGTACAAAATGACTATAAAAGTGGCCTGAAGTGATCTTTGCCGAATTGAATGCAGCCTGGTAAAATGCAGCCATCACCTTTCAGTGATTATTAGGAAATAAAATACATTTTCTTGAAGTGCTTCAAATATATTCTTTTTGGTCATCAGGGTATGTTAGTAAATGCTACTGTCAAATGAACATTTCAGACCAAAATAGAAGCTTTTGCAATGTTAACTATAAAAACTACTAGAAGCTATTGTCTCTGCCCAGATAGAGTGGTAACAAAGGAAACTAGAAATATCTTCCATGCAAACTCATCTTTATCCCTTCGAAATAAACAACTACTTAATGGGATAGCTGCTTTTTTATACGTTTCCCTTTTGAATAGAGATACTGAATGCATCCTCATTTTCTATTCTTTCAATACTTATTCTGAGAGGGAAAATATATGACAGGTGGATATAATACCTGAGAGAGAGAGATTATTGCATGGTTGTAATCCAGTACACCAAGGTCCTTACTTCAGCTGGGACTTGACTGGATAATGGAGATACAATAAATGATAAAGAAAAGAACAGTACTTTTTCTTTAATATCTCCACGAAAAAATACTGTAGATTGCCACAGAGATAGCAATATAGCTGCATTATTTTTTTCTGCAGAAAAACTCTGGGTAAACAGCAGCCATTAATAAACCAGACCATTTTCTCCTAGACTGAAAAAGATATTATGAGGCCAAGATTGTTCAGCTGATGAACCTGCTTCTGTAATCTGTTTCACACAACAACATTATAACAGTACTGAGCGTATGCCTATATGAAAGATATTAACAATTTCTTCTGAAGCAAAATATGAGGTAAAAGAACAGCTGTCTAAAAAGAGTGTAATCGATCTTGTGTTACATGGGAATTAAAGGCAGTGGTGGGGCTGTTACAAACATTTTGTTACATTAAAATGAAAACTGATTATTATGGGATGAGTGGGACTGAATTTTGTACTGAAAATGCATTTATCTGTTTATTTAAACTGTGCTTTTCAGATGCCTTTATTAGGACTGTCTAAGCCTTTTATATTACCTCCTTTTTCAATTGCTTTTCTTTCAACTGATTCAGCCGTGCTTTCTGTCTGATCTCTACCTCACACTGAATTTTAATGTCAAATGTGATTTCAAAAAGTTCAGATGTAATTGAAAGGAATGCTAGGAATAGGAGGCAGATTTCTCAATACCTAATATTTTTTCCACTATAAAGAACTTGTAGCAACCCTCCAGTTCGGAGGAGGAATATGAGATTTGGCAAGGGAGTTGGTCAAGCTCTACAGGTTTTCCTGCACTTGTTCAATGCAGATGAAAATTACAACAGCCTTAAAGTTACGTTGCATTTATGCCGAGAGATTGGATCTGCTTGCGGATAACTAGCAAGCGAGCAAGTGCAAGGCTGAGCATAGTTGTTTCACATACGAATGACTCTGCGTGGCATTCCCAGCACTCCCTGTTCCGCATCATGCATTTAGGTATGTACTTCGTAGCTATAGTATGTATTGCTCCATCACAGTCCTACACAAGGACTGCAAGCCAAATTGGCTATTCGGCTGTTATGGCAATGGAGGTCATTCGCTTGCTTTTATATTAGATGAAAGTGATAAATCTGTCACTCCGTATGAAAGTAAACTGTGCTTGCTGCCAGAAGAATAAGAGCACATTAAAAAAAACAACTTGATGAGCATACTGATTAATGAATACTTGGAATAGTGCACTTAAAGACTTAACTCAAATTTGTTATAATTCTGATTGCTATGCAGTGCGTACGTGCTATCATAATGCATGACTGTAACCAAACTATCAGAAACACTGAGAATTAGCACAGTGAAGCAGCAAATGGGTGTCTGGATCATGCTGACAGCACATCATGCCGTGGTCATAATTTTTCTTTCACTAATAACAATAAATAATGATAACTGTAGGATCAAATGGGTCAAAATGATGAAGCAACATGGGTTTGAAAGAATCTGCATTTCCTACGTCACACCAAATGGCTGATTTTTGGAGTGTGCTATTTAACCAGCTTGTCTCTCTTTCCAGGTTTGGATCAGTTTCTAAATAGTTCTGCAAAAGTTTAGGATTGAACCTTCCCAAAAATCATTAATCTAAGGTGCGAGTCTTATAGGTAAGGTGTATGAAAACACCAAAATTAAGATAAAATTAAGACCAAAAGGCAAAAGCAGATTAAAAAAAAAATTGTACCACATTTTAAAAAGTAGCAGCACTGAAGAAATATACTCTGTCCACCTCTGTAAGTGACCTAGCTGAGCACAAAATGCAGGACTAGGGAGGGAAACAAGCACTTGATCTTCCCTCCCTTCATCTTCAAGAGAGGCTCTGAAGCCTTTCATCCTGCAGATGCCCCATGCCTGCAGTCAGGATGTGCTGCTGAGAAGCCCATGAGAAGGAGAAGGCCTCTTGGGCCAACCAGTGGGCACGGGGAGGTGTGGGCTTGATCTCAGAAAGGCAACAGTACAGAGCAGAACAGACAAAAATATGAATTCTTGTCTGACTTTGTGAGAACTGGCCTTTCTCTGCTACCTCAGTTACCAGTTTTTCTCAGTTGTGTCTCCAAACAGTGTCTCAGCTGGAAATTCAGATGCCAAGCAGTTTTTCTCAGTTGTGTCTCCAGTGTCTCAGCTGGAAATTCAGATGCCAAAGATGCCTATTTAGGATGGCTGAAGAGTATTCCCGGACACAGCGTGGCATCTGGATCAAGCCCTGCTCTCAGAGCCTGGGTGTTGGCAGCCCCAGTGAGACGTGAGCCGCAGGTTACACAGCTCTGCCGCTGCGTCAGCCACACATCAGGCTGCGTCCTACTCAGAGGACTGACCCCTAGATGTTGAAGTAATCCCACCAGCTGCTCACAGTCAGCAATCTGCTGAACCCAGCACACGGGTCAAAGCTGGCATGGTTCTCCACATCATTCTGTTAATTCCCTGGAGATTTGCAAAGCTTCATGAAATACGTTGTGTTTTCACAGTGGCCATCTGTTATGAGCACATAAGATTGCTTGTGCTGGTGACCAGCAGGTCAGCTGCAGAGCAGGATTTCTCAGCCTGCCCCTTCAGAGGTGGGAGCAATCACTACACAGAGTTAAGAAGCAGAGATTCCTCTCAGATCACATCCAGATGTTCATTGCAGGCAAGGAAATACAGACCACATGTCGGTGGCTCTTCCAACTTTCACACTTGACCAGACCTTGCTCAAGTGTTGTATGAGATGTTTGAATGGGAAGCAGCGGCCATAACCTCTCCCAGCTCACTGTGTGGGGGCTTTTCAGGAGACGTGACACAGGCACCTCCATCAGCTGGCAGAAGGGCGCAGCCAGAGCTCTGAGCTACCACTGTGGCTACTGTTGCCTCACACACACATCGCTTTGAAGGCTGTATTTGTGCTTCCGGTTCAGGATGCCAGACGTGGGCCAGCTCAGGACGAGGAGGGGAGGATGGCTTGAGGACTTGCAGCTTGCCTTGCACGGATGAGAAGGGGCAGGGTCCTGGCTGGTGGAAACGCAGGTCAAGGAGGAGGAATGAAAGAATACAGAGTTCAGATGGGGGCACTCAGGTGCAAGAGATGGGGGGAGTGGGTGAAGTAGATAGAGAGATGGGGCTGGGTCCTGACAAGACAAAATAGATTGCCATGTAAGCAGTCAGGGAAGCTGACATTGACAAATGTAGTTTGGGAAGCTTTTGTAGGCACTTGCCTTGCAGGGTGATGAGCGTACTTGGAAGATACGTTGCAGAAAACTCAGGCTACTTAACTGTCCTGTCAGTGACATACCTGAATAAAAATACATGCATATGGCAACATAAGGTAGGCTGGAAGTCTTGTACATCCCTTTTAAATCAGGTGGTAACCAGGGGTCAAGTTTTGCTGGCAATAGAAAGATTGTCATGAACAGAGAAAAACTTGCTGCTGGAAGAGTTCACATAAAGAATGCAGAGCAGAGGGAAACGGAAAGATCCAGTCTTCCCTCTCCTCCCACGCTGGCCCAAAGAACACTTCAGATGTGACCAGCTCTCAAGGATCAGTGTGACACTTTCAAGAAAATACCTGACCTCTGGAAGTAGGGATGCCTCTTTCCAAACCAGGATGATCTGCTCTAACATCCTGGGCTTGAGAAGCAAGCGGCTATCCAGCAGGGCTTCCCAACCTCCTCCGTGCTCCTGGCCTTGTAGACAATGACCTTCATGCAATGACCCCAGTACATTTTATTTCTTGCAGGAAGGAAAGCTATGGAGAAGGGACAGTCTGTTTATTCCTACAGTCTGTGGCATCCTGGATCACTGGCCTCTTGTTGCTATCGTAACACAAATAATAAGAATAACTTCAGGTGCTGATGCTTTCAGTTAACCTGGAGTTCTTCTGGAATACCTAGCTGGAGACTTACATCCAAGCACTATTAGAAGTAGTGAGTAATATGCCATTCAGTGTTACTCAGATAGCTACAGTGTTCCCATCTGGATAGTATCAGTGTTAATGATAAAAGGAAATTAGAAAAGCCTCTGGTGGGCCTTTGTAGTTGCTGTTATCCCCTAGAGACAGGACTTCATCCATACAGGAACCACATGGGTGAGACTGCAAAGAGAGGATATTTTACTGCAGCAGAAACCCTTCTGTAGGTTACTTCAATAATTATTAGACAACTCTTTTCCTAGTATTTTGTCCGAGTCCTCTGTATCCATGGAAAAGGTTTTGCCAAGTGTCAAATGACTATTTCTAAGGCTCTGAAGATCTGCTACATTTGGAATAAACCTAAGAATTGCTTCACCTCATTCTTTCTATGCCTTAATGCCTCTAAATGCCTCACCAGGAGCATGTACATACTTGGGAGCCTCAGAAGGAGACGAGGCTCCTGGTGGCATTGTGGGGAAAAGCATATGTGCCTTGGCGTTTCAGTGACATCTATTGGACAACTCTGTTGGACTGGTTCCCAGCATTAATTTGCAATAATCATAATAATTTACATTCAAACCTTAATTAATGAAGATCTGGGTATTTATGGGATGGGGGATCTTGAAAGGATAGGGTGTACTTTCTGGTCTATTTCTGCCCCTTTTCATTCCAGGGAAATTCTACTCATGACTCACTGCTCATTACCGTCTCCTGGCAATGTACGAAGAAAGAGATGTACAGCAGAACAAAACGTTTCTTACCCTGATTATTTGCTTCTTTTCAACAGCCCAATACCTCCTCTACCACAGCCTGGTAAATGGCTTCCTTATAATTTAAAATCCTCAAAAATGTTTATGTGAGGAAACACTTGAACATATGACTACCTCAAGATTATTTGTATATCAGTTTATGATCTTTGTGCTAAATAGTTGGGGTGCGTGGAGAGTGAAAAATCCCTTTCTGTGAGATAAGCAGAGGAAGGGCTTAGGTTTGGAGCCTCCAGCAACAATACTGGGCTGTCTCTGGGCCATGGAGGCACCTACTACCTGATGGTGACAGGTGCTGAGGGAAGTTGCTAACATAAAGAATACTATGAGGTAAAGAGGTTTCCTTTTTATAGATAGTAAGGTAATTAAATTACTAACCAGTACCAACGTTAAAGCACCGCTGGGTCTGTGGTATGTTCAGGTGCTGTCTGCTCCTCCTCACTGCCCAACCTGGTTGCTGGAGCTCTGATTCGGTAACTTCTGAAGTACACCCTTATCTCTGTGCGCTATCTTATATGGCTGCTGCTTCCAAATGTAGGACAGGTACATCGTCTGCGTCCCTCCTGCTGTACAGAGAGGTCCTCAGTGAGGTGCTGAGGTGCACATATAGATGACATCTGACCTGTATGGTGGCATCCTGTGTTGGTGTGCACCATCCCCTCTGTGCCCAGTAGTTGCTTTTGGAAAGAAATCTGGTTACACCGGCAAGGAGGGAGCCATGATGAATAGCAGTAGATCCTCTTGTCCACGCAGTGCAGACATCGCTATTGGGAATGAAGATCACTGAGTTGTGACTTCAGTTTGCCTTCACTTGGAGGCACAACCCTCACAGAGCTCTATTCCTTTGGAAGAATCAACCGTTTATCTTACAAACACACAAAATTTTATAAAAGGATTTACTACTGATATTTGATGGGAAAGAAGCCAGGGAACTTACTTTCTTGGTTCTTAATGCATTTGATGCTGTTCTGGAGAAATTACTTTAGGTGAAATCATCTTAGTCGGGGGTAAAGTCCACTGCAAAAATGATGTCTTATGCCTTGGGAATGAAAAGTAGATGTTAATGTACTTTTTTCAAAGATTTGGAAGCAGAAGTGGAGTCCTAAGGACCTCTTCCAACTCTGTTTTGTGGTCCAGTCAAACAGCACAGAGTGCTGAAGGCTCCTCAGCAGCACAGGCACAACGGAGGAGTGGTGATCTCAGCATGGGCCAGGGCATTTCCCAGGGGAGAAGGATGGACGAGCCTATGGATAAACCTCACGTGGAAGGTGAACCGGGTTAGGGGGAAGAGCCTGTGGGAGATGGGCTTGCTGCCGTTGAAGAGATGGAAGGAGCGGGGGCAGCAGCTACCCCAACACCTCTCCACCCCGTCCACCCCTCTCTCGGCAGTAGAAGCCAGGTGAGCTTTCCAGAGCTGTAGTTTCACCAGGCAGTGAAGAGAGGACAAGGCTCTTTGGCCACCCCTAACACGTTCATCCCCTCTGCAAATACTTACTTTTCTGATGCATAAAGCCAGTGTGGGGATGATAGCTGGGTATGTCTGGAATCTGGTCTGAATAATAGAAACACACTGAAATGATCCCAGGGAACAAGTATCTTGAGTTACCCATTTACAGCCTGCACACATTTCATATCTGACAGTAGGACAAAGCACTGTAAAAATACCCTTAAGAATGTGAATCTCTGCTCTGATTTGCACTTAAAAGGCAACATCTGATTAGTGCCTGTGTTTTATTAACAGAAGACTGGGAGGATGAAAGCGTCTCAGATATTACCTTTATTGTACCAGATATTTTTGATAGTGTATCGTGGAAGAAAATGCCACGTTTCATTAAAGTCTATCATTCATATACCACAAAGGATTTGGCAGCAGTTTACAAACCTAGTGGTAATTTTCAACATTGCTCATTTTTCGGTCTCTGAAGATTATTTAAAAAAATGCTTCTGATGACCTCAAACTAGATCAACCGGTGTTCACTGGTCTGTGCGGGGATGTGTGCTGTTGTACACCAGCTGTGGGGCTGCCTTTGGTATAAGCAGCTCAATTGCTGTGTCAGCAGTTATCACACTGTTTAATTTTAATAGACTTGGTTACACAACACATTCTCAGACCTTCCAGCTGTGCCTGATGAAAATGCATACTGACACTCATTCTGGTTTCAGCATCCCCCTTGCTCTCTTGCTACCTTTTTTTTTTTAATTTTTTTACTTACAAGGAATCTCAGCGCTCACGATATATGAAATGCCATATATGTTGAGGATAATCTCCCGTCACTGCAAGGTTTCTCCTCTGTTAGTTCTCTCTGCGTGGTTCATTTCATCTATTTGCCACCCATTAGAAAAGGTAGTGAAACATTTGGTTCTTGAAGGGTTGAGTGCTTCATTTTATGTGATGTAACTGCATCAGCAGAGCAATAATTTACAATGAATAACTTGTTTGGCAGTCTTAGGCTTTTTTCATGGATTGTCTTTGAACAGATTGTAATTTTCTTGAATTTATTAATTATTCAAAATGTTAATGACTTTGGGGGATTGATTATGAGCAATTTTATGTATTTGGTATGCAGTACTCCACTTCTAGGGCCATTACTTTGTTGTGTAGGTAGATAAAGGCACATCATGTTTTCTCTATTTTGTTGACAGAAGATGCTGAAAAATGTCACGACAATTTTGCTCAGAGGGTGAGAGTTTAGAGAGAGACAAAAAGAAAACAAGCAGAACATTTTCCCCTAAAATCCTGGCTAGGTAAGAGAGTTTTTCTAAGAATAATTTCTGAAATAAAGAAGATCATTGTCAGATTTCTTTTATTTACTTATCGAATTTTAATTTCTTGTAATAACTTACACGCAAGGTAATTGGGTGTGTACATGTAGTCCCGGTGGGGGTGTCCTACAGCTTAGGTCCTGTTCTCCTTGGGCTTTGGTGAAAGGTATGTTTCTCCATACCAAATATTCTGAAAGTACAGTTGTGACCAGTTTGCAAATTTCTCTCAAGGTTATTGTGAAGGTGAAGATGACTCTACGCAGTTTCCAGTCCTGAAGAGTGCTGTGATGTTTGCTGGTCTCCTAACACTTGCTTTCTATTTCTATTGATGCATGAAAGGTTTTAATTCACTTCAAATGAGCATTTTGTGGGATGAAAACCTGATTTCTTGAACAGCAAGTGGCTTAAAATAGGTGTTCATCAAATTAAATTTTAAAGACATTTGAATACTTGATTAGGAAATATTTTGTAATGCTTCCTTCAATCTGCTCTTGGCTACTTTTGCTTTAAGAGGGAGAGGAGAGAGGAAAGGCAGTTGCTGTGAGGTAGAGGTACATACTGCTTGCGTCACTTATTTAAATATAGATCTGAATGATGAGTACAACAAAATTGAAATTTCACATTTTAATGACAATACTCTTGCCATTTTGGCAAATCTGAGAAATGGTTGTGTGACTGGCTGCTGCTGGCCGAAGCTTTCCCTCGCGTTCCTGACTTGAATCTCTATAAGCGCTATACCTCCACAGACTACCTTTTTCAGGCTCTGATGAGCAGGTCTATTTATGGAGTTCTTTAAAAAGCTGACTGCTAGCCAGACCTTAGAGTAACATGCTGCATGCTGAGGCCCTCTGTAGCTGTTCAGGTGAATAAAGAGCACTTTCCTGCTATGGCTCTGCACATGTTAAGCCGTAAGTAGCGGAGGTTGCAGACGCTGCAGAGGACTCTCAGATCAGCACAGGAATGGATCACACTGCAGCCTGTATGAGCGTGTGAGAGCTCCCATCTGCAGTTCTTTCCCAGTCACTTTCAGGATTGTTTTCCACCAAAGGTCCAGTTTTTGCTTGACTTCTTTTCCCACAGCCTTCCACCACCTGGCTTGTGTTTAAAAGACTCAACTTAGTTCAACACACTGGATTTCAGCAATGCAGGCTGCAACTAGCTTCTGCTCTCTAGGAACTGGTAGCGCATTACGTGTCAGCTCTCAGAGAAAGATAAGGGTTAGTTGGGTAGAAAATGAACAGAGAAGCAAAAGCTATACACCTTAAGGTTTCCACAAGCGATAGAAATTAATCCATTTTAAACTCCTTACATCATTTAAGCTTCTTGGGGCAGGGATTTATCTCTAAGTCCCTGTAAAATATCATGTCATATCCATTCTAGTCTATAAAATGAGTAAAAACCATTATCCACAAAGCTCAGCAGTCATGCCAGAAATCTGCATGGCACCTACATTTGGTTTGCATTGAAAGCTCAGTAAACCCAGCCTAGTTCTGCACAGTAGGCACTGAAATGAAAACTCATCGTTAGTTAACAGTGCTCTGGCACTTTCCTGGCTACACTTCAGAAATAGGCTGAGTTGGGTATGGTTTATTGCAACAAAATATGGAATTCATCTAATTGCCTTCAAACTTAAGACTTCCAAATTTAAGCATCTGCATGTGAGCTAAGGGCACGATGCAGTTGCTTGACTACATGTTTCTGGAGCAACCAGAGTGGCTCATCTGCTCAGCTGTGGTTATCTGAGCCACCCACCCATGTGGGCTGGGCAGCTGTGACCCATGGGAGCCCCATGTCCCTCTGGAGTTGCAGGGGGAAGCCGGGTGGGATAACCTAGTGCATCTCACATGAGTTCCATTTGGTGCCTATGGTTTAAGTAACTGAATCAACCTGTAGGTATGTAAGTTCCCACTGAAGTCAGTGGACATTTATTCAGTGCAGAGGAGAGAAGGCCTAAAGAGCAATTCAGTCACCCTAAAGTGGACACCTAGGTGCTTGGATCATTTTTTCCCATCTCACCATCAGCCTCTTTAAAAGCTGGCCAGAACCTCTCCCTTGAATGTCAGAGCTGGGCTTCATCAGGCCGGAGGGTAACGAGTCAGCCTGGGAGGTGCAGAGCACATCTCCCAGCTCCCTCAGGTCTGTTGTATTCACCAAGTCTTTCTGGCTCACAGCTTTCTAGCTACATGCCACAGAGTGGTTACCAGGCTGCAGAGTTTACTCTTTCACACATTGCTATTGCAACACACAGAATAAGGTAAGTGAGCAAGAATGTGAAGTATACAAGTATAAGCATGTACATGTGATTATGGCATACAAAGACTGTAAGGAAAACAGTAGTTTCTGTTGTCATTAAAGCTGTCTAGTAATTTCCATTTCCTTTCTACAAATGCCTCTAGAACTGAAGTTTATATGAGTTAAATCTTTGTTTGCTAATTCTGAAACAGACTCTCTATTGATTTGACTTCCTGCACTGTAAACCCCCACTTCTGTGCGCATACATCTGGGCCAACTGGAGGTCAACAGATATTTCCTAAGAAAGAACTGGGGGGCTTTTCTCTTCTTCACTTGAAATACATGGCAAAGTTCTCTCTCTGAACCTTACAGAAAAGTGCAGTAATGGGAAAGCTACAGGGAAAATAGACCCATAAATTTAAAGATAAAAGTCAGGAATAATCTCTCTCTGCTTCTGGTATGGGGAACACACAACTGGCCAACAGGGTGAGTTTCTGGAATGCACTGAAGTATCAGCAGAGGCTTATTCTTTGTCGCCCACTTTTAACTTGACAAGATCCTCAAATGTATTTTTATAGTTTCCTTCCTGGTATGCTCCCAGAGATAAGTACTTTCTTGACGTAAATGTCAGGCCAGAACTAGCTGGAAGAAAGCTTCTGCTTACATTGTGTGAAAGAAGCTATAGGATTTGTTCCCGATTCCTTTGTTGAGCCACCACAGCTCATAAAAGAGCAAAAGGATAACACATTTCTAACTGATGCACTCCTGGTTACCCTGCAAATGGTACGAAGAAATTTAAAAGCTCATATACAGAGTAATACTTGGTCATGCACTTGATCATGGACTTTAGTAAAGAGAGGAGGATTATAAACTGTGAAAGAATTCTTTTTTGTTTCACATGAGAAAATATTTTCTGTTTCATTTATTATACTGAGTTTTCCCACATGAATATTCCTAATACAAGTCTGCTGTGCTCTTGAGTTCTCATTCATATTCACATCATTAAAAATACAGACTTTTTTTGGATCCCAACCCTTCCGATACATTTTAAAAATTATTCTTGCAACTGCAATACTCAGTGAAGCTACTTTCTAAAGTAGTTTGCTATTTTATTTATCTTTGGGAATGGGGAATAATACATAACAAGTAATGTTTGAGAAATAGCAGAAAACAGTAGATCCTGCAAAATCACCATACCTCTACAGCTGCATTCAGTGCTCATACACCCTTTGGTGCAGTTCTGCTTCTCCTTCCACTACACATACACCATACGGTGCGTGAATGACATCAAAGGTCAAGAACTGAATCTGTGGCTTTGGTGGGGCAAATGTCTATCGGTAAGGTAAGTCCTGCTGGAGCTCAGGGAGGGAGCGGTGGTGAGGGACTGCTCCTCTGTCCTGGGGCAGACAGACTCCAGCAGCCAGGCAGGATGCTGCTTCCCGATCACCCGGGCTCTCTAGGTCTTTGACACTGTAATAAGCAAATAATAGGGATGACTCGCTGATAAAACCTCATTGATTTCACGGGTTTTTAAGTTCTAAATGACTTGAGTCATTAGCCAAGGGGGACAAAGACCACTGACGTGGATGGGAAGACTCGCTGACTTTAGCAGCTTCGGATAAGGCTCCAAAAGAAGAGGGGTATTGGATCACTGATGATTAAGGGAAGGTAAGAGAGAAACTGCTTCAAAGGAAACCTTACTTTGTAGCTTACATCTCTACTGAAGAAAGTTATCTTACCAAAAGGATCATCAGCTGAAAGTTAGCATGAAGACTATTTGCTATAGAGTTACACAGTAATGTTTGCTTAGGAAAAGAAGAGATAGGCTGGAAAAAATACCCCACCTGGAATTAGAGGAAGGTAAATGGAGCAAGTCCCTGCAAATGAGAAAGTTTAGAACATCCTGGTTACACTGAAAGTGAAAACTTCCCACTTCTCAGGAGAGGCACTACATATGCATTTGGAAACATCCACGTAGCACAATCTACCTCATTAAAAACAACTGATCTGCCACCATCTTCCTGAATCAATATAGAACTATTTTACCTTTTCTAGTGTCACCTTCAATATCACCTAATACAGCATAATTAAATGCAAGTGAAATTGTTGTTAGGGAGAACACCCTGTTGTTTCTGGTAATGATCAGTTAGAAGATGTGCTTGCGTGGAGAAGCCAGAAGGTTGTTAATTACATCTCTGTATGAATGAAATGCACCTTGTAAGAGTAAAGACAGCCCAAAGATGAGCAGATTCCTGCTGTTTGCCTTGTCAAGACAGCAGCTGTGAAATATATAACCAGGGAGAAAGTCATCAGAGATCAGTTTACAAAAATGCTAACAAGATATTAAGAACCTCCTGAAATCTGTAGAAGTGCTTTAAAAAAGAGATCTGAAAAACTTTTATAGAAGATGTTTAACAGTTTCAGCATGGGAAGTGAGTATCTTTATGTATAAGGGCACCTAAGGTCTTGGGGTTTAGGAACTGAGAAGAACTGGCTTCTATTGTCAGACCTTCCTTCTGCTGTGCAATGATCTTAAAAAACCCCATTTAGTAGGTTGATCCTAAGTTAGTCAGTGAAAATCAAAAGGCCAGGCCAGGACCTTTGCACATCTGAAGTGCTCCTTAAGTGTTATTTAGAAAGCATGAGTGAAAATTAAGCAGTACATAAACCTTATGTTACACCCTTGCACAGAATGAATTTTGCCCTGAAGTCCGTGAAATGCTTTGCTATTGCCAAGCAGAAATCACTATAAGAAGGATCATCATATAATTGCAAATCATTTATGCTTGTTTATCAGCCAGGGGAGCCCATTCATTATATGGGTTAGGTTATTATTTTAGCTACCATCTTCCCCTCCAGAAAAGGCCGTGAGGTGTGTTACTGTGCATGTGGCACAATGGTGAAACTGAAGCATTTGGAAAGGCTCTGGATCAAGGGAGATCCCACCCAGCCCCTCACAGAGCCTCTCCGAAGAGAAGCGGTTGCTACAGAAATACCTGCTGCCCTGACAGCTCCACAGGTCGTGTTGCCTCTGCACGTGGCCGTATGCTCGGAGACGTTAGTAGTCAGGGCGTTGAAGAAGTCCTTTAAATAGGATCTGAGTCCTGCCACTGTAGGGTTTTGACCACCACGCCAATTTTATCAAGCCAATCCAGCCAGGGAAAATCAAGGAGACCAAATTAGCTGTATGTCCTCTTCTGAGCAAATACGTATCATGGCTTATTTCAGCAACTGCGTGGGATGACCCTCTAAAGCAACCATTTCTGTAAAGGAACATCATTATAGCAGGAAGAGATGAAATCCAGCTCTCCTGACTTTGGTCATCTAAAAGCTAGGCTCTGGGTATAAAGGAGTTAGAGAGGCATTCTCTAAAATCAAAGCAGAGAGGTATAAGCCCTCCCATGACTGAATGATTCATCGCAGTCTAAAGAAGGCCTCTGAGTGAAATCAAATGAGTTGCCCCTGGAGAGGCCTCTGTCTCTCCTCTGATAATAGAGGGAACTCAGACAACAAGCACAGACAAGATGCTGAACTCTACGAGGCTAAAATTAAGTGACAGAAATCCTACCTTTCATGAACAAAGATTGTGTTTTAGTGGATATCATTTAAGACATAACATAGACAGGAAAAATGAAATATAAAATATAAATGAGGAGAAATCAAGGATCTTTCCCCAGAGAAACAAGTATTAAGAAGTAATGTACTTAAAAGTCTGTTAATGAAAGTCTTGAGCGTAGAGCTCATTAAGTAAATAAAGAGTAAAGCATGCAAATAAGGAGTAAAGAGTACACACACATACACTATTCATCTACACAGTTTTTAGTATGATAGAAAACCATCTTATTTCCAGCGGATTCTGCTTTCTTAGTTTGCTCCGTCGCTGGCTGGAAGCCGCCCATCCAGGGCATCATTGTGGAGGAGGCCATGGTGTTCCTGCCGTGCAGCACCTCTCCCTGCTCCCGGCGCTTGCGCCTCGCGTCTCAGCCAGGGTCTTGTATCAACTCTGCCACTGCCTCAGCCCATACATCATACATCGTTTACGTGGATTGTTAATTTGCAATCAGGCTACTTCTAGCCAGGCTTTGTGGGGGAAAGGCTCTTCATACCTGTCATCTCTGACATTATTTGCCACTTACAGTTTCCCTTTACTCAAGTTCCTGTTAGCATGACTTATATCAGTCTAGGCTGTTACATCACATAACCTTAATGTAACCATCTCTATGAAGACCCATATAGTTCAATGCAATCTAGAGGCTATCATCTATCCACAGATTAAAGAAATGTTTACTGTATTTGTATCACCTATGTATAACTCTCTTAAACAATTCAACTCTGCCACTGCCTCAGCCCATACATCATTAGCAGTTTACGTGGATTGTTAATTTGCAATCAGGCTACTTCTAGCCAGGCTTTGTGGGGGAAAGGCTCTTCATACCTGTCATCTCTGACATTATTTGCCACTTACAGTTTCCCTTTACTCAAGTTCCTGTTAGCATGACTTATATCAGTCTAGGCTGTTACATCACATAACCTTAATGTAACCATCTCTATGAAGACCCATATAGTTCAATGCAATCTAGAGGCTATCATCTATCCACAGATTAAAGAAATGTTTACTGTATTTGTATCACCTATGTATAACTCTCTTAAACAATTAATTTCAAAAATTTTATGTAAAGTTGCAAATAAAGCTACAGGTACTGCATTAGCATGTCATTAAAATTCTTTTTCTCTCCTGAGTGGGCAAACTCATTACAAAAAAGGGGTAAAATGCTGACATGCTCATTCAGAGGAAAATTTTCACATGGTACATAGATGATTAGATGTTGAATACTTGTTATTGTTAATGTGAATGGCTGGTTTAATTCCCCTGCTATCACACTACAAAATTACCCTTGACATGATCTTCTGTAATGTGCTGAGCATTATTTTATAGACTGTATTTCTAATGAAATAGAAATCAGACAGTGAAAAGAAAAAAATAAGCACCTCTTTCCCATGCATGATTTCTTCTGCGTTTTCTTCTTGAGGTAATGTCTGGATTGTGATTTCTTTGTTGCTAGTTCAGTACATTAAAAATCAGCTAATGTAGCATTAACTAAACACTAATAGGCCATTAAAGACAAACTTTCATGCTGGAGAAAACAAAAACATTTCAAATGTAAATATAAGTCAATTTTATATGCACAAATTTTTGCTATCTGATGCCATTTGTATTAATAATTAATACATGTGTTTCATTGGGATATTATTAGCCTCAATAGGTATCCAAACTTTCTTGGCTTAGTATTGCTTCTTTTCCTTGCAAACGGTGCAAGAGACCAAGATAACGTTGGTCATTGCTTTATCCTCCCCTACTGACTACCTGTCAAGAGGACGGACCCAACCGAGCAATGATGCTGGCAGCACCACAAGTGATCCAGAAGCAAACAATTGTCAAAATGTATCCTGCTGTCCAAAGCCCTTAGAATCTGCATGACAATCAGCGAATGTTTTCTCATATTTAAAGGCATAGAGTAATAGTCCCATTGCATTTATTCAAAGTGGAGGTACATGCACAGCCATCCTGGGAAGTTGATAACCTTGCTAAGTGCACAAGCACACAACCCTTTGCAAGTGCCAAGGTAATGATGTCCTTTGTGGTTCTGGTTCAAACTACCTTTCTTGCTTCAGTATTCATCACAAAATGACAGAAATGTAGGGTGGAAGGGCCACGGGTGTCACACAGCCACCCCCCACTTGAGGCAGGACTCCCACACCAAGGTGATCAGGTCAGCCGTGGCTCTGCCGAGGTCCTCCTGGGACGGAGGGTCTCAGCCCCCCGAGCAGCTGGCCCCGTGTTACGCTGCCCACCCTGTGCCCCCTCATCTCCGCTGCCTTCCCAAGAGGCTGCCAGCATCTCCTCCACGTCTGAGAAATGGTTATTCTGTGAGGTTGCCCCTAGCCGGGCATCAAGGTGCGAGTCTGTGTTTTATAAGGACATCTACATTTTTTTGGAGTTTGAGAGCGGTTTGCTGGGAATAATTTCCCAACCAGAGCTCTGGAAAAAAAACAGTCAGTCTCCTATTATTGGGGGACTCTTGTCAGGTTGCTCACATGTGTACATTATAAATAATGTGAATGGCTATAGCTAGTGCTTCCTGGCCCTTTGCTAGCCTTTGATCATCTCTTTTGGCAGGGAATATACGAGGCAATAAAGGGTAACTTGTTTATGACCAGTGATAAACCTTTTGGGAAGAAAAGGCCTTATTCTCCTTTCCAGTAAGGATGAGGACCATTGTAAGGCTCTAATCGTACCAGGAGTTGTGTTACACTTATCCTTATATACCAGACAGTCTACTGAAATCAATGGGAATACTTGCTGTGCCTAAACTTACAAATGCATCGTGCTTTTTCAGATCTGGACTTGTAGCAGATATAGTTCAAGAGATTATCTTTGAAGTTATCCATCTACACAGCTGACAAGAGGAAAAGAGAATGAGAATAAATGGTGAAGATGATGGCTTTCATCTCCTAAAACAACTCTCCAGATAATTTCCTAATGAGGAATTCTGTTTGAGTTGTTGCAACTACATAAGCTATTGCATTTTGCTTTGGTATAGATAATCATGATAATAATATTTGCCTGTAGCAAAATGCCATAGTAAAGCAGGGACATGATTTCAATCTGTCTTTCTCAGCTTGTTTTTACAAAAAAAATAAATCCCTTCTTTCAGATAGGAGCGGCTCACACATGATTGAAGTCCAAGACACGTTTTCAGCTTTAGATCATTCAATCGCTTGCCTTCCCTACACTTGGCTGGATCTTTATTACAGAGAGTTATCAAAATATTTTGTGTAAGCATTTAAGTGCCAATATCTGCATATGTACTACATAACTGGAAAGAGGCAGAGGGGATTTTTTTTTTTCACATAGAGAGTAAACAGGACATCAGAACAAATTTCTTGCTCCAGTCAATTTTCACTGTGAGAGTCAAATATAATTTTGGTCAAAATCAAAGCACAAAACCAACAAGCTCATTTCTAGTATATTCCCACCACTATCCTGTCTGGTCCTAAACAGGAGACAGGCCTGGCTCAGTGCTTGGAGGCAGCACTATTTTGATGTGGGTTTGATGCGGCAGAATCAGGATCCCCACTTTTAGATCCCCACAGATCTAAAAGCCTTGTTGAACAGACGTTTTGATTATTGCCTTTTTTGATTATTGCCTATATTTAATTGGAATGAATACTTTCATTTTAAAATGATGTTCTGATAAATGTTTTCTCATCTTTGAAATATCAGTGTAGCAGACATATTGTTTGTGTCTGAAACAGGCCATTTTTACACGTGTCACATTTGGAAAATAAATCTGCTCCTATGCCCCCTCAAGGCTGCATTAGATGGTGTTAAGTGGTCTCATTTTTCTGCTCCTTAAGATATTTTTAACTGGATGAGTCATTAGGTATTCTGGTCACTCCTCTTACAGATGCAGTTATGATTTTAACAGGGAAAATGTCAATTCTGTGAAATCTCTCTGTGACAACCATTCTCATTGCAGGGAATGTTTAAGTCGCTGCAGAAATATGGAAAACAGCCCTGGCAGGGTATTTGAGAGGTCATCTAGTCCACCCCCTGCCCCAAGGCAGGCTCAGCTCTGCCAGGTCATCCCTGGCAGAGGCTGGTCTAACCTGCCTCTGAGATCCTCCCATGCCCGTGCCCGTGCCAGGACTTGCAGCTCCCCTGGCAGACAGACAGCCCTGGTAGAATTGTAGAATCGTTTAGGTTGGAAAAGACCTTTAAGATCATAAAGTCCAACCGTTAACCTAGCACTGCCAAGTCCACCACTAAACCATGTCCCTAAGCGCCTCATCTACATGTCTTTTAAATACCTCCAGGGATGGTGACTCAACCACTTCCCCGGGGCAGCCTGTTCCAATGCTAAGTTATTCGAAACCTGTGTTGTTTAACCTAAATCCTCCATGTGGCACTTCTTAAGACTGTTTCTTCTCATCCTGTGACCCGTGGTCTGCAGAACAATTTTACAGTTGTCAAAGCTGTTATGATATTTCTCCTCAGCTTTCTCTTGTCTAAGCAGGCCCAGTGCTCCCAGTCTCGCCTCCGAGATCGTGGACTCTCGGTCTTTAATCTTGCTGCTTCTGCCCTGGTTTCTCTCAAACCAGACCCCATCTTTCTTAAATTAGAGCTGAGATGTTACCAGTGTCAAACAGGGCAGAATATATCTTCCACAGAGCTCCTGTTTGTGCATCCTGCTGTGAATTTGTATTTTCACAGCAGCACATCATTGACTCAGGTCATACGCACCCACGTGCTCTTGTGCACCCCAGAGCCTTTACTAAAAAAGAGCTGCTTAGTCCACCATTTCCCATCTTGTATTCATACTGTGAATTTTACCAACTAAACTATTTATGTCAGACCACTTCAATTTTTCAAAATAATTTTGAATTCCAGTCGTGTCCTCCAGCTTGTGTCCTGTACAAGAGGGCTATGTTGTCTAGTGTCCAAACCATTAAATATTGAATAATACCAGACTCAGGAGAAATCCTAGCACAGATTTACTTGTCCTTTTTTCTAGAAGTATGGTTTTCCAGCCAGTTGTACAACAATTTCACAGTGGTTTCAATAAAACTGTTTCCTTAACTTGCTTATGAGACTCCCCTGGGAAGCAAAGTCAAAAGCAGCGCTACAGCCAATATAAAGAAATCTACTGCTTCTTCCCTCATTTCCTATCTATATACAATATTAACCTTTTTTTTTCCCTTAGCAGTGAACCACTTTTTTCCTTGCCTTCATGTTCTAGCAAATGTTCTTTCAAGATATTTTTTCTGTTCTTTTTTCTTGTTACCTCCTGTGTTAATTCTATTATATTCTATGCCTTGGCCTTTCTGATTTTGCCCTTGTAGGTTTGTGCTAGTCTTACATATATCTTCTTAGTAACTTGACCTACTTTCCATGCCGAATAATTTTCAGGTCACTGAAAAACTCCTGAGTTAGCAAAAGTAATTTCTTAATACATTTCCTGTATCTCCTTCGTATGAAATAATCTGTGCTTGTCTTTTTGAGGCTGCCTTTTTAAGAACTTCCTTTAAACTCCCTTTTTCCTCCTGCCTTGCTTCTCTCTCAATTCTCCAAGTTGAGTGATCCTCCCTTTCTTCAAATCTTTTATTTTTATTTTACTGCTTTCCTTTCTTCCCTTGCTAGATGTCAGGAATACCATTCTTTATGATCCCTGTCACGGGATTTGCCTTCTCCCTTCACCCTCTGGACCAACTCCTCTTTTCTCGGCAGAAATGACATCCAAAGAAGCCTTTCCGTCTCCAAGAACCAGATAATCTCCACTGCAGCAGGGCTGCTTCCCCTCCTCTTTTATGCTCACAGACTTTCAGCAGCTCTGTTGCCTCCAACTGCTGGCGTTCACAGCAGGCATATGCAACCACCATGCACACCTTGGAGACATGCCTCTTCATCTTCCCCTGCCCAAAATAAATCATAAATGTATCATGTCCATTAACCTATTAAATCAGTTAAGTAATAATTCTGATTGTGAATGAAATTCTTCCAATTTGTTTTTCTTGTTTCTTATATTAGCATACAGACCTCCAAGGTAGCCATCGCACTATTTTCTTTCTTGTCCCTTTTCATTCCCGGGGGGGGCTTTAGTGCCCTGTTTTCTGGACGTGCATTATCCACCTCTTTACTGGTTTGCTCAGTTTGTGCCCGATACATTCTCAGTTCTCTGCATGAGACGGACTCTCTCTTTCTTCAGGTATTATTGCCTCCTCGCTGAGAAACTGCAGTTGTTGCCGAGTCCTGTCTCCTGGCCACCCCATCCTCTCCAGACACTGGTCCCTGCCACAGCCTTTGCCCTCAGCTGGAGGGGCTGGCTAGGGCCATCCTCACACCTCCTCCCCGAGTGCCGCAGCAAAGTGCTCACTCTCAGCTTTTCCAGGGCTCGTTTAATGGGAGAGGTTTTCTAACAGCTCCGATCCAGGCTCTTGACGGGCACTGTATCTTCTGGGATGTCGGGTTAGATCTGCAAACGGACGTCTCCGTCACCTTCAGCTTCTTTCCTCGGCAGACTGCCAGTTTTGCACATCTTAGACTAACGAAGTATGACTGCCCTCAAACCTTACTAGTGACAATTCCTCACCCAGTACCAAGGCAGAGCCTGGATAACTATGTACATTGTGCAGAAGAATCTTATTAAAATGCAACAACGCAATAACACCATAACCACACCGTACCCTCCCAGCTTTCATCAACACAAGAGCGGTTTCTTGCCAAAGGTCATGTCACTTCAGTATTTTTATAACAGGGGACACTTCTATGTCCCTGATTCAGCAGGATGTCTAACTCCAAACAGAAATCATCCCAACCGAGCTACCAAGGCCAAAAATGAATGCCTAAATGATGAACTGATGCCTACTGTTCATCTGAGTCTAGACAAATGGCAATGTGTAGAATTACTTTTATAAAAAATAATCTGTGCTACTAAATACCCTGAAAGTCATACATGAGAACAAAACTGTTCTTATTACCAAGTCTGAATTTCATTCCAACCTGCAAAGTATTGAACAGTTTTCTCTTTGACCCTGTTTCTGAAAATCTCAGATTATGTGAGAATCTGAGCAATTCCTCACAACTGCAGAGAGGAACTTGGAAATGTGCATCATCATAGTTCAGCAGCAAAACAGCAAATTGAAAGAGCTGTTTGTTGTTTTTTCTTTTTCTTTTTTTTTTTTTTAAATCCTGTTATTTGAAAGTGAATTCTGTGACTAATGATTTTGAACTGTTTGGACTTGCCACAGTGCCAAGTACGTGTGGCAAATGTTTGCAGGATTGAGACCATTAGCTGAAGTGGTCCGTTTTGACATATTTTCTTACCTGCCTGCCAGAGACAAATAGAGAAATAAAATAAGTGCAATGAATAACCTAGCCAAATGTCAGCATTGTGGAGCCAAATTCATCTTGGTGGCCACTTACTGGACAGCTGACTGTGAAAGCAGAATCCCTCAGCGGGGGTTTAATATAATGTTATGAGCAGAATAATTCAGATTAGTCACGGTGCTGAATTGGGGCCATCATTAAACCGTATATACTGCAGAAAAGCATTTCTCATCATTATCCATCGTCATACTCATTCTCACTTGGAAAGTATTAAGCTACTGTACTAAGTTATTTAGATTGTTAGTCAAATAAAAAAGAGGCATTTTTATTGCTGCCTTGGCCGCTGGTATTTTATCAGCCAGTATTTTCTCGCAACTTAATCAAACCAAAGGCCATGCTCAGGGGAAATCCACTATATTGAAGTGAAAGAAAATGACCCTGCTATGTTCCTAAACTTCTCCACGTCCTAGAAATCTCCAAAGGGAAGGGCTATTACACCAAAATATTACTCCAGTATTTCAACATGAGGATGATCTAACTACAATTTAAAAATGAATTTTAATTATTTTTTATTTTGTTCTTTGCTTCACTATAATAAAATAACTACTGGAAATGTTCATTTGCTTTTCCCTCTGCACAAGGAAAGCTTGTTGGGCAATGTGGGGGTGTACAGTACTTTAAATTAGGTTTCATTTTCTGAGGAGAGAAGAGGGGCCAGTTAATAGGCAGAGGGGCTTCCTTTTTGTTTCAGTGATAACAGACATGAACCTCACAAGCCATGAACTAGATATGGAGCTCTAAGGCCTGGGTGCCTGCAAGATAAACACTACGACCACGTATTAATTGCAGGGGATGGCTGTGGATGGAGAGGAAGACTCTACTTGTTCACGTTTTCATGGGTTGCCTCTTGTTCCCAGTGGAAAAGAGCACAACAAAGAAAGAGGAACTGGCCGGCCTTTTCCATCTCTGCCCTGCTTGGCTGGAAGAAGGCGGCCATGCAGCACAAGGAGCAGCCCGGTGCCTCCTAGTGAACAGAGCAGAGCAGATCGCAAAGAGCAACCCTGGGAAAAATTGCTTCTTCCAAGTGGATGGAGCCGACAGCTCCCTCGGGTACCCCAGCACACGGCAGCGCAGCTCAGAGCTGGGCACAGCTATCATATAAAATAATAAAAATCTCTGCAGCAGCTGCAGCAGTTGTTTACATGGGATAATAATATTAGTACTCACAATAAAGTTGTAGCTTTTACTGTGATTTAGCAGCTCAGTACAAGGAGAAACACCGGCTCGGTGTGATATCCAGCTCTCCCAAGAACAACTGCTCGGTATTGTAAAAAATGTATTTGGAGTAATAGCCCAGACTTCTCATGGCCGGGGATTCCTCACATGAGCAAAGGGTCCTAATTCTTACCTTTTCACTGGTTTTACACTGGTCTGTCCCCACTGGCAGTGGAGTTGTTTCTTACAGCTTTTAACACTAACATCCAGGTTTGGGTACAGCATCTGGTCTGGCAGCAGCTGAATCTCACCACTGCTGGTGCAAGTAAGAAGGTTACAAAACTGCCTCCTGCTATTGGGTGATTCTTGTTTCAGCCGAAGTAAACTGGCACCAAGGGACAGGCCCCAACAACTCAGGATATTCACCAAAAATTGAGATTTGCCATATAGCCTGCCTCTTCATCATCTACCATGCTTTTTTTTAATTATTTATATGGGCAAGGCAGATTGCAGGCTTGTTTAAGGCACTGAGCTGACAGCCACTTGTGTCCACGCTAAGCAGCTGGGATCAGCATGGGTACCACAAACTGATGTAGAGACTGCCAAATACATACATGTAGGAGAGAACTGTGCTAGCTTCTTTTTTACAAAGATACAGAGGCAAAACACTGGAAGTCAAAACTGTTGCCACCTGGCAAACTGAGCTCGAGCCTCTGAACAGTTGAACAGCACTGGGAAATAGTTAAAATCAGTTCAGATTTGGTTTCTTGTTTCAAAAGACTGTTAGCATACAACATGCAGAAACACTGGATCATTTAATGCAGTGACTAGCAAATTCCTACTGGGTTAGAGTTTGGTATTTAATCTTCTCAACAGTTTCACTAAGTACAGGAAAGCAGCTGGAGATATTTTCGTACACAGGGGAAGATGCTTTTTCCATATATTAATGAGAAAATAGGATTTTCACTACGATACTGCTATTGCCTCAACATGCCATAGTTGAACTCTCATGCCCAAGGCTACAAGAATGAAGTGGCTTTAGTCCGCTTGAAGTTAGAGCTGAAACAGGAACACCTTTCTCCATCCTCATTTACGGTGACGGCAGGGATATCGGAGTGACCGTGGCAGGGAGCAGATGGCAGCACACCGCTTGCTGCAGGCACAGCTGATGCAGGCGAGCGTGACATGGATGCTGTAATTTAGCACCGCTGACCTCCTCGCCTTACCTCCCCCAGCAGCACCTGCAGAGGCAGAGGCTGCCGCATCCAGACACAAACAAGCACAAAAGTCTGTGGGGAAAAAAAAAATCCCTTCTGGGTCCTAAATTTAGTGTTTCTAAAGAAAAAGGATTTATATCACGGTCCCTTTTTTCTTCTCTAAGATGTAGCTAATCCCTCCTGGGTCCTAAATTTAGTGTTTCTAAAGAAAAAGGATTTATATCACGGTCCCTTTTTTCTTCTCTAAGATGTAGCTCTTAACAGATGGTGATGAACAGTTTGGAATTAAACTGTATCCTGCTGCATTTCTAGATGCCTTTTTACAGCGCTACGCTCTGGGCCACATCCTCACCATTCCCACTTACTGGGAGGTAATTTTTAGCTGCTCAAGTATTAGTGTTTCTAAAGAAAAAGGATTTATATCACGGTCCCTTTTTTCTTCTCTAAGATGTAGCTCTTAACAGATGGTGATGAACAGTTTGGAATTAAACTGTATCCTGCTGCATTTCTAGATGCCTTTTTACAGCGCTACGCTCTGGGCCACATCCTCACCATTCCCACTTACTGGGAGGTAATTTTTAGCTGCTCAAGTAATTATTGCCAAAATGAGATTTCAGCTATAGACGCTGTTTCTTCAACATCGTCAGATGTCTGCATTTCCACAAGACTGCCCATTGGTGAGAAGTGAGTGACTAGAGCTGAGAAGTGTCACACCAGGTTCAAATTTGAGATTTACCTATAGAGAGTGAAAAAGTGTTTCAAGAGTGGCACGCCTGGCAAACATTTCATTAGCAGAATGGATAAAACACTTGAAAACTAATTGCAGTGAGTAAAATGCCTACAAGAGGCATCCACTCCTCAGGCTGCCCACGGTGAGCCCATGTCGTGAGCTAGGAGGCCAAAACTTGCCTTTTCCATGAGCAGCTGTTGTCACTAGAAGGACTAAGACATCACCGACAGAGGAATCATTTATGAGCATCTTCCATTTCCTCTCTTGTGCCCTGACTGATGGATTAAACTGGAAGAGTTTATATACCTATGCAATTTATCTTGTTGAAATAGTACCTCCACCATCTTATTAGTTTAAGTAAGCAGACGAATAAGGTTCTTCCTTTTGATTGTGAAAACCAGAAATAGTGCTTGGTTACCCTTTGAATGGCATCTTGCATTCTGATGGCATGTTAAATTAGAGCTCCTGCTTGGGTGTAAGGATGCTTTCACTCACATTTACGATAATATAACTTTTCTAGCCACTCAGTGGCTCCCAATCAATTACTGTAGTATTTTAGGTAGCCAGTTTGTCATGGGCACCTGCTTACAGGTGTGAGAGCTGAGTGGCGACGTGCAGAGAGGAAGCATCCCCTCGGTCAGGCTGCAAAGGCATGTTCTTTTGGAGGCAGAGCATGCATGCTCCCACTTACTGTTGCTGTGATCCGTGTGACAACCAGTTTGCTCCCTGGGAGTAGGGATTTTTTCATTAGATAGCTTTCAAAGAGCTCTCATTGGCTATAATGCCCCTAAACGGTTGAAGATTTGCCAGAAGACCAGCTACAGGCTGGCTACGGAGCGGTGGTTGACCTACGGCAAGGGGAGTCTGAGGGATGAGTCACGGCTGTGTCCACCTAAGCTGCAGCTCGCACGAGGCCAAGCCTGACCCGCTTCTCACTTGCGTTATTTGTGTGCACCCACGTGCTCAAGGGCATGCTGCAGCTGAGCTTGGGGACACTGTCCATGGGGAGAACAGATGAGTGCTTGGCACTGCTGGGCAGACCCCAGTCCCTCCAGTGCCATTGGAGCTGGGAACAGACTCTTCCATGGCCAGCAGACAGTCTGAACCCAGCTCTCCTGGAGCATGGACGTGGGGTTTTGACCCCAGCCTTCAGCTGTAGCACTGGATGCTGCAACAGTCACACAACGGGCTTTGATGCACATGGCCTTACTTTCAAACCTGCCCTGAATTTTGCAGGTGAGTTTTGTTCCCTGACCTGGCCTGTTCCTGGGCAGTGCAACTAGGTCCTCGCCCTGCCTTGGGCGTGCTGAAAAGCTCAAACTTCATCTTTAATACTTTACACTGAAATGAGCTATGTTTTCTATGATAGTCCCCTAAAAAATGAGGAGAAAGGACTCAGGCATTTCTTCTGCCCAAACTAGCAAAAACTGCTTGTGGTAATGGATAGATTTTGCTTAACAGCCAAAGGAGAAATGCTAATGATTCTGTATGTCAAGTTAAGTGGAACAAATCAGGGAGGTTTGGGCCAGCTGGTAATTCTTCTCAGGGAAGAAAAAGCAACCAAAAGTATCCAATTTAGGGAAGAAAAGAGACAGTATACAGAAAAGCAAATTCACTCCTCTCCTTCATAACAAAGCCCTGGAGTTAGAGAAGGGCTTTCTGCCAGATATATATAACAGGATCTGTGCAACGCTGTAATTTGTAAGTTCTTTACACAAAATATTTCCCTCTTGTGTCTTTGTTTATAACTAGACTCAGACACATCAAATGGCACTAAAGATATATTCCCTTTGAGTTTTTTCCTTTTTTGCATTGCTTGATGATAGTGCTTGATGGATAATGAGGAAGCTTCTTGTGGACCAACAATTAAACAAATACAAGTTGCATTTTCGAGAGAAAATAAGATGATAAGAGGTAAATCAGCTGGAGCACTCCAGGAGAAAAAAAAAAATAGAGCAAGTGAGTGATAATGCCTGTTAACTGCAGCCAGAGATGCATCAGGGAAAACCTAAAGATCAAAAGAAATACCATTCATAAGGAAAATATGTATCTTATCGGGATGGATCAGCAGCTTCAAAATGATCAGTTAGTATTTGAAATTTCAGATTATGAAATGTTGACAATTAAAGCTATATTTTCCCCACTAGGATATCAAATGCCACTCCTCGGAGGCCTGACTCGTTGGATAATTATTTGAGCCAGTCAGTTTCAGCAAAATTGCGAGCATGAAATAAGCTTGGAGCTCAGCAGAGACATTAGCTGTTATTGGAGTGTGACTTTTGGTTTGATTTCTCAGTAACTCACTGCATGCAATAAGAAATCAGTGGCCACCTCCTTTGCAGCTTTTATTATGCTCCCAGTTGGCACCAAGTAGTAAGTGATTATGAATATGCCTTCTGAGCTCTTCAGACTCCCTTTATTGGTTATAAGCATGCTGAGAGCCTGTCTGTGGGCAACCCAAGCTGACAGCAAGGAAGTCAAGCAGTGACAGGCTACCAGCTCTAACATGCTCTCGTTGCTAACGGTATTTTCAAGTTGTTATCATTTGGTTGCGTGGAATAAAAATAATGTACATACTTTACTACCAAAAGGGCTACAAAAGGGAAAACATTTTATATGACAAAAGGAGGAACAGTTGTCCATCTGAAGTGTCTTGCCAGCTCTTATTTTGCCAGTGCTGGTTTATCGACCATGAAATGATAGAATTCTCGCTTCTTGGTGAAGTAAGGAGGGGGGGCAGCAAAACGGCAACCATGGACTTCCGGAGGGCAGACTTTGGCCTGTTCAGGACGTTGGTTGAGAGAGTCCCGTGGGAGACGGTCCTGAAGGGCAAAGGGGTCCAGGAAGGCTGGACGATCTTCAAGAAGGAAGTCTTAAAGGCGCAGGAGCAGGCTGTCCCTGT
>NW_008795442.1:2083012-2103029 GCF_000699145.1 Aptenodytes forsteri
ATGATTCTATGATTCTATGATTCTATGATTCTATGATTCTATGATTCTATGATTCTATGATTCTATGATTCTATGATTCTATGATTCTATGATTCTATGATTCTATGATTAGTTTCCTTCTATACCAGGCCAAGAGTCCTTCTGCCTCAGCAGCCGGCTTGGACTTGCTGCTGACTTTGCAGCATCACAGGGGACTTGCACTGTTACGAAGGTGCAGAGACACTCTAAAAAATCTCCAACAAATACTCCAAATCCATCATTCAAAAAAGATAGGCTTCAACACCTTGGACATTTCTACAAAAACAGGTTCCTTAGTTTCTGAATGTTTACGTATTCTACATGTATGTTTAGGGATGGGTGGTGTGGGCTAACCAGGGTAAGAATTTAGCCCAGCTATCTCCTGACCTTTGAGGCTCTGAGCCTGCAAATACTTAATTGCAGACACAACTTCTATTTGAGCAGTTTAGGTACCTGCAAACACAGTAACTGTAGAGACAAAGACTATAAACTGTTTGGTTACAAGTTTCAGGCTATCTGTAGAAATAACTTGGAAAGGTCTCTCTGTCTCAGCCATGTAGGTAGCGCATGATGCGCTCCTAAAACCGTGGGGGCAAACTGTGCTAAGGGTTCAGTTCGCAGATCCTCCCCTCCTACCTGGAAGGTGTGCTGGCTGCATCTGTCTGTGCCCTCATCTTCTTCTGGGTCCACTCAGAATATGTGGATGGGCAAAATGTGCCCCCCGCCCCCAAATGAATAACCTCTGAAATGTCTGGACTGTCTGTAACTTTGAGAAAACACAGCAGCCACTCTTCCTCTTCTACCCGGCCTGCAGGAATGTACTGAACTGCTCTGAAAACAAGACCTAGCTATGGATGTTTATTCTGCTCCCTCTTCCCTCCCTTCCTGGAAAGCACACTGAAAGAAGGACATTCAAAAATAAGAGTTGAAGGAAATTAAAAAAAAAAAAAGTTGAACTGAATTAAAAACAGCTCTGTGTGATATTTAAGAAACTGGAAATTAACAAGAGACAATGGTTAGCGACGCAGGCACAAGCACACACAGAGACACAGATATATACATATATGGCAATTATTTTAAAATTCAGTAAGACCCTTGCCTAGTGTTATCCTACAGTACGTTGAAAACAGCATGATGTTATTGCTGCTTAGAAGCTGAAGAGCAGGCAGATTGTCTTCCTCTCAGTGCCAGTTACACCAGCTGCGCAAGTGGGCTTTCTCTAATCCCGCATCAAGATAATGCACTTCTAATCTTACCCTTTAAATGTGACTCCTGAAAAACGACACTGCATCCCCTCCCTGTCACTGCATTTTCTGCAAACAACTGTGTTCTTCCTTTCATGCGTCAGAATTACTGTGCTGTCCTGAAAGAGCCTTGCGTTCAAATGATCTTAATTCTCTAATAAAAACTATCATTATTTTACAGCTGCAGAGTCAAACACACAATTGCTTCACATGTATAAGAGAATTACCTAAACACAAAAATATCGCTCCAAACTGAAAATTAATTATAACTTCTTCTTCCACATGCTCAAAACACCAGCCCTCATAACCTGATACTAGGATCATTTTACTCCTGTTAAATTGGGATTTTCTCAGAAGAGATTAAGTCCCAAACCTGGTCTGCAGTCCTTAATCACAGGATTAGTCACAGTGATTTCATGAATTTCTTACCTGTGTAATGACAGCAAGATCAAGCTACTAATTTGTTTTTTATTCTGAAGGGACAGCAGCAGTATCTTGGGTATTCCAAAATCCTTCTTACCTTCATATCTATGCATCTGTATATCTGAATCTGTGTATCTATAAATTTGTGTATCGGACATACCCGCACCCTTGCTGAACTGGGAACAGTTACAGTCAAGATCAACGGTTACTGCCAATAGCCTCAGGGGCATTATGAACCTAGCAGCCTCTGATCCCCTGGGTTACTCCTATCCCATTTAATCCCTGTTATTAACATGAATCACCCTGACATCTTCGATGGTCTGAGCCTCCAAACGATATGTAAGTGGGCAAGAGGACTGAGGAGTAGTAAAGTATTTTCAGTCTCAAAAGCCTTTTGAAGCACCTCCTAATCCCCTGTGAGGCGGGCACCCCAACAACCTTGTTTCAGTTTTACAAATGAAGAAAATGTGACACCGGATTTTTACTAAAATTTACAGAAGTCCAGTCAGGTTTGGAAACAAAAGTTCCTCATTCCAGGCTTGTGATGGATCGTACCTAAAACGCTATTTTCCTTTGCCAAAACTTGAAGTTCAGTTAAATCAAGAAAAAGTGTGTGATACGAAAGTATAATGTGTAGAACTCTAGAGTTGAACGCTGCACCAACCAAACAGACTTGGGATTATGTTTCCTTAACATTTTCTGTTGTCAAAATAGGCAGACAAGGCAACTGTTTGTACAGCCTGGGATACTGGGCCCAGTATACTGGCACCATTGCTACATTCAGCTGTTTTCCCATGTTGGGGACTTCCCAAAGCACCTTTTAAAATGTAAGGTAATATTGATTCTGGAGACCAATAGCAGGGTAAGAGCCCAGTACCAGGGCCACCAACAGTGGTGCCAACAGAAAATGCAATTAAAGGCCTATCATATAAACTTTTGTCTAGAGAGGCTGAAAATCACTCCCAGCATTTTTTAAGGCTGCACAAATTCCTTACATACAACCAAGCACAAAAGGATCCCGTACAAAACAAGGTACAGATGTTCCCCAGTTAATGTGTACAATTGGTGGTTAATGATGTTGTACTGGAAAATATGGGACTTGAGCATGATGTAGATGGTATAGAATAAGGGGTGGATACTGTCCTGGTTTCGGCAGGGATAGAGTTAATTTCCTTCCTAGTAGCTGGTACAGTGCTGTGTTTTGGATTTAGGGTGAGAACAATGTTGATAACACACCGATGGTTTAGTTGTTGCTAAGTAGTGCTTACACTAGTCAAGGACTTTTCAGCTTCCCATGCTCTACCGACTGAGAAGGCTGGAGGTGCACAAGAAGCTGGGAGGGGGCACAGCCAGGACAGCTTACCCAAACTGGCCATTTTGACATTCCATACCATGTGACATCATGCTCAGCATATAAAGCTGGGGGAAGAAGAAGGAAGGGGGGGACGTTCGGAGTGATGGCGTTTTGTCTTCCCAAGTAACCGTTACGCGTGATGGAGCCCTGCTTTCCTGGAGATGGCTGAACACCTGCCTGCCGATGGGAAGTAGTGAATGAATTCCTTGTTTTGCTTTGCTTGCGTGTGCAGCGTTTGCTTTGCCTATTAAACTGTCTTTATCTCAACCCATGAGTTTTCTCACTTTCACCCTTCCAATTCTCTCCCCCATCCCACTGGGGGGGAGTGAGCGAGCGGCTGTGTGGGGCTTAGTTGCCGGCTGAGGTGAAACCACAACAATGACTGAAGCCACTGGTCCCGTAGACAGTTTTTCCTGGGCAGCAGAGAGCTTTGCCTGGACCGGGGGCTGCTCGGGGACCGCAGCAGTCGGCACCGCAGAGAGGGCAGCCGATCGCTGCCTTGCCGAGGGTTCAGTGGGAAGAAGCTGCAGCTGCTCAGAAAACCCAGTTAATTCCTTGAACTGATTTATTTACACAACCTCCAGATGAGTACACATAACATTGCCTTTGGAAATGATCCAGTTCCTCACTTGGAGCTGAAGGAGAAGTGCAAGCCTCCTTTCGGAGGCCATTGCCGCCTGTTAATTTGATGCTGGGTCTGCAGTGAGTGATGGGGACGATGGCCTTGTCGTGGCACAGGGCCACCCCAGCACAGTCTGCCGTGCCAACCCGATGCTTGGTGGTGCCCGCTCAGTCCTGAGCGGGAGCAGCGGTGCCTCGAGTCTCCCTGCTGACTCCGGTGCTCCTGCCTGAGCTGGGTCTGCAGAGGAGCCCTCGGTGTTTTCTGTGTGGTTTGTAAGTCTACCAGGGAGTGAAGGGGCCATTCAGTAAGTGCTATTCTTCCTCCTGAACTAGTGAGGAAATATGGAGGAATGCCGGAGGAGACTCCAGTGACCTCCGGCTGGATACGCAGGAGCCAGAGGCCCCTTCAGGGTAGCAGGAAAATGGAAATTTAGCAATAAAAGGGATGCGGGAGCCTGCACTAGGAGCCAGGGCTGCTGCTGGGTAGTAATGGACACGTGTGCGCACACAGACATGCAGGCACACTGCTTCTCCAGTCCCCAGGGTTTCCTCAGGGGGATCCTTCATCCAGCCGGAGCAACCAGAACAAGCATTGCCAGTGAGCCCACTGGCTGGGCTGGCCTGGCCAAAGGCCAACAATAATAAACAGAAGTCAGCGGGGTCCCCACTGAGCAGACCTGAGACACTGGTGCTTTTTGTAGGCTCTTTGTCAGGGACGTAACTACAGTCACTGTCTTCCCGGGCCTTGAGTAAATTCACAAATGCAGGGGTAGCCGAAGGGATGAAAAGTGCCGGTGATGGGCAAACTTCTCTGGGTGCCTGTGGGGGAAAGAAAGTGTTAATGGAGAGAGCAGGGAGAGAAGAGGTGTGTGGGGTCTGAGGCAGATCAAAGCAGAGACATGTTGACTGAGCAAGAGAGCAGAGGTAAAGGAGACAGAAAGAAGGACTGTGAAGGCCTTAGGGAAAGGGGATAACGAGGAATAGGAGGGAAGCGCAGAAAGCCCCAAGCAAAGCGATCTCTGGCCCTTTCCCTGTAAGGCTGTTGTAGAGTGCAGTGAATCCAGGGCCATCTGTAAAGTCTTAAAAGAGAGGCAGGGGAGGAAAATGCATTCCTCCTTCTTCACACAGAATTGGTCTAGAGAAGGTAGAAAAGGAAACATAAAATGAGGGAAAAGCTGTATCAGCAGAATAAGCAATCTTGATAAAGGCTGATATTTTGAAAGTTGCCTGAGGGACTTTGCAAGTCTTTCATGATACAAAAATTGTGGGAGTGAAAAAGGGAAGAGATAAATAAATGTAGGGGGGACACGACACAAGGGAGAGTATTTTAAAGTTAGCACATTATGTTACTTAAGTATATAAGGGAGGGTCATTCCTAAACCGTGTTGTATTTCCAAGGCAGAAACGGGACAGAGCAGCCACGGTCCTGGAGGAGCAGGAACACTTGTGAGTCAGCTGCAACACTTACATGTCAGGAGAAAATGCATTATTTTTTCCATCCCAGTATGAATCTTAGGGAAGGAATAAGAGAGGAGGAAATGTGTTATGCCTTGATGTCTAGAAAAAAATCAAGGGATTAATGGATGATGAGGACTTGCAATATGTGGGCCAGCTTTTAGATACGAGGCCCTAGTGTGGGGCATCTCATAAATAAGGAGATAAGGGAGGGTAGCATGCTAGATATCAGGGCTCAGCCACTTTGGCTTTCTCAGTCAGCAATACCAGAGGGCTGCTTTAGGCCTCCTGGATGGGATTTTCAACATCCTAAAGGCAAAAACATAAGAAAATGGCTATTGACAGCTGTTCCTTCAGAAAGCAAAAGCACAGTCTGCGAGCGAGGCTCTCTGAAGTCCCGCACGTATTGGCTCCCCTCTGCCTGTGAGGATTAAGTCCATCACAGCAGCTCCTCCTCGCAGACACCCGGCACAGACTGCCACTTCCACAAAAGCATAGTGAGGCTGGTCTATGGCTGCAAAATCACTGTCACAGCAGGAAAAATCTCAATGCATTGGTAGAAGTTATAAAATGAACAAGCAGATTCTTCGTCTAACTGTTGGATTAGCTGTGGTCATGGGGACTGCCATGTCCAGAGGGATATATCTACCTGCTACCCCTCCATGTTCTGCATAGGCAGAAGAGTTTCTGAGGTATTGAAGGAGTACCCGAGTATACTAGAATATCCCCCTCAGTGTTCAGCTGCCTTTCACAAAATCTGGTCTAGAAATATCATTTAGGTGGGCTACAATAGGGCAGGGACCATGAAGAAGGAGAGGTTTATCAGTGTGAGTGAGTTAAGCAGGGAAGGAGTAGAGGAAGGCCATCGTAGACAAAGCAAAAGGAGGAAAAATGTTTTGAACTGGTAACAAACAGCACGCTGGCAAGGGATGTGGGGTCTAAATACCTGGAATATCTGCTTTGGGTTTCTGTTTGGTATAGATCTCAATTTGGTGTAGGTTTCTAGATCATAATTCTTCTCTGGATTATGCATTGGCTACTTTGGTGAAGAGGCTTTCCAGTGCTAGGAGGGACAACGTTTGGGTTTGTGAGGTTGGAAAGTTTCTTGAGTGCAGGCAGTTTCTTCAGCCAAGTGGAGTGAGAAAGCACCAACCACTGCTAGGAAACCTTTCTGATAAAAGTTCGTGTTGCAGTGAAATGGGTCCAGACTGCTAAATTTCTCTGTGGAAAACAAATCTAAGTTTACAATGGAAGGGTGGAGAATCTTTATTTATGGAGATTTTTAAGAACAGATGAGACAAATGTCTGTCAGCAGTTATTTAACAGAGCTGGTTTTGCTTTGGGCTGGTCTTGCTAGAAGACCACTCAAGGTCCCTTCCTAAATGCAAAGTATCACATTGCATACTTCATTTTCACTTAATGTCAACAATTACATTTATTTTTTCCCCAACATTTCAGATAGAGTACAAGAACTTTATGATTACAGATTAATTGGTTTTTTATGATCTGCAGTGGAAGGACTGCAATTAATCTGTGAGAACAGCTAGTGCTGTATCAGCCACAAACTCCTTATCTCCACTCATTTCATGCTTAGCAAAACCCCAAGCATTCTAATGGAAAGAGTTTATTATGGGCTTCTCAAATGTATCCAGAGTGCAGATAACTCCTAAGTGATTTTGTCATTATTTCTCTGCTATTCTGCTACTGTCAAGGCCATTTCTTCTGTCATCTTTCATGATCTGTGTTATGGAGATAAAAATCAGCATCTCAGTTTCAGCAGCTGGAAAAAAGGTGCTGGAGGACCACATGACCGTTGTCTTTCTATGTATCACCCAAGACACTGATCCTACAGAATTTTCCATCATGCTGTTTGAGAACCAATGTTTTTTAAAAACAAATGGTAAAGCTCAAGCAGTATGCATTCTTCATATTTCAGTACTAGTTAGATGATGAACAGTAGCTGAGAAAGCTGTGAAGACTTTCATTACTGACTGAACATACTCATAATACTTCAAATGTTAATGGCATCCAACACACCAAGTATGTGAAAGAAAGGAAAAACTGGGCAACACAAGAATGTGGCTTCATGATTTCAGCATACAGACCCATACCCCTGAAAAGAAATGGAAAGCAAGCAAATCAGATCATGCTTAACTCATGCCATCTGTAAGCTCTGGCAGAGGATTTGTGCTACAGAAAGCTGCAAATTCTTAAGATTCAGGACAGGTTATTTAATGTGTGTGAAGCAAGAGACTGATTTTGGTGATCCACTTGAGGACAAAATAAACACGAAGAGGAGATTTACCTGTAATTGTAGATGTGCTAATGCCTGTAACACTCCTATTATTAAGGGTCTGTCAGCACTACCATTTGAGCCTCTAAGGTATATAACTGACATGACACAAGTGATGTTCAGCAGTTATATTACCTTTACAGCTCCAGAGAATATCAGAGCATGCCCTGAACTGGTCCTACCACTGCAGTATTACACATAAGGGAGAGTGGGAAAGATTAAATGGCTGACCAAAAGTTATGTACTAAACCAGAAGCCGAATAGAATTAATGTTTATTGCCTGCATAAACTTAGTCCACTGAGTCACTCAGCCTCTCCACAGCTGTAGAGTTTTAGGAATCATAAGCTGGAAATTGCTTCTCAAGACTTTCCCTCGTAGACCAAAGACTCATTATTGCTTGGAGCAAAATGTTTACTGTTGCCCTTTCCACTCTGTAGGCAGTAAGGGATGGACAAACTGATGGCCAGCTGCAGTCCAGATCTAGTGCAGTGAGATTAAAATGTGCCCAGAGCTGAGCTGGATGCAACCTGGATGTGTCTGTTTGAGAAGGCTGCTGTGATTACAGCCAGTTCTTGGGCTGCCTCTTTAGCCACCCCTCTCTCAGTGTATCCAGGCTGTTGCTGTCTCCTCCACCTCTACCTTCAGGCAGTCCTAATCCATGGTGCAGGCCAGAGAGTCCAGAAATGGGGAATCCTCTCAGCTCATGACCCTCTTCTAGCACTCTGGAAAAGGGCTGGTCCATCTTTGGGGAATTGCAGCCAAGATGGACACAGGGCTGTTCTCTCCTCAGCTCCTCACAAGTCCAAGCTGGATTTGGAAGACCATGTCGAGGGCTGGCTAGTAGCAAAGACCCTGGCAGGGCTATGTACTTCAGGACCACCTAGAAAGCTTGCGAAACTTAGTCACATCCCAAAGCTCTCTAAAAGACACCAAGGAATGCTGTGGCCATGTAGAATAACTCCAAAACAGGAGGGCACAGAAGACTTGGTTAAAGACTCAGGACTGTAAGCACCTCATGAAAGTAGAGCGCAAGTCTCGCAACACACACATCTGGGACTGATAGGAGCTTTCAGAAGCCTCTGGCCATGACTTTGTAACCCCTTTCTCAGATGAGCAGGGCTTACTCAGGCAAATAATTGCTTTTAAATCAATAGGAAGGCTGGTATGAATAGTAGCTTTCAGCTCTCGCTGCTAAGGTCTGCTCACATCGCTTTACACTGTATTGTGGGACTTCTTATGCCCCAGCACAGTGAGAGCTGGACACAAGCAATGCCTGGGGAATCACATCTGCTGTATACCCCCAGCAGAAAGTTTCTTCCTGCAGGGCCGCCAGCCCGCCTCATGTCACAGCTCTGGGAGAAGGGCTGGGCAGTTTGCAGAGAAATGTCAGAAGTGGTTTGCATTGTGCCCATACATACAGTCTCTGTTCTCGAGAGCATGGTGCAGGGACCAAATCGTTATTCTGCATCTACAATGTCTCTCTCACATAGGCTCAGATCAATATGCATTGTTTCAAATATAACCTTCACAGTGGATATTGCAGCATGAAGAGCACATGATAGCTCTTACATCAATAAAAAAAAGTTTAAATAGCAGCTTTTATCTGTAGTCATCAGTTTATATCATGGGTTTTTTCCTGAGGCTGTTTGTGTTGTTATCTCATCCAATCTTCCTTATTAGCCACATAGCAACTTCCTACTTAGTTATGAAGTTTCTTAATATATCTACTCTAAGTGATGAAAACAGAGCTGATGATGTGTTTATCTGCCAGCCTTTTAATGTGATGTGCTGTGTTCTAAACTGAAACAGATTAAAATTTTGCTTCTGTCTCTGGTTATTTTTCTGTCTTTTTCATCCTAGTCTCTACTCTTCCTTTTTTTATCCACAGTTTGACCCAGATAGCACATTGCTCAAAAGTCACGTCTGACTTGAGTTCTCAATCTGTATTATTCAAGTGACTTTGCTGTTCCCATTAAGCAAAATGATTTAGTTCCAGAGCTCTTGATTAGAGAAAATGAAAGATCAAATCATTTGTCATTGAGTTAGGATGATGATAAGGGCCATGATACTTAAGGAGGAGAACTATTAAAATGTCACATATGCCAAGCTGTTTATTATTTTGACAGTCTTGCAGCATTCTTCTCTATTAACACAGAATCATACATTATTTACAAAAAAAAAAGGCCACTGAAATTAAAGACAGTTATTGAATGCTCAAGACTTGCATAAATCAGACTGTTCCTGAACCTGGACAGAAGAGCGTGAAATTCAGCTTCTACTTTTGAAGAACAAAATATGTTAGCATGTTGTCCTTGAGGGACAGGGGCTGCGCAGTGACTCTGAGAGATCAACAACCCCATTCTCTATTCTTTGCACGACCTGCCATTGCAGGGCTGTGGAAGCCCCCACCTTCCCTTTGGCTTCCCCAGGGGTGATGGGAAAGTCTTTCCTCGTCACACCAATGCCACAGTCGCCGACGCAGTGGGGTGGCCCAGCCTCTCCTCAGAAGGAAGAACCCCTTGCTGACACACATTTTGTTTCAAAGCAGAAGACTATTTCTGGATGCCACAGGGCTGACTCACCAGCCTGAGTTCAAATCCCCAACCACAGGATTCAGTTCCTTTTACTCTACTGCTTCAGTTTTATTTCTTCAGAATAAAAGAAGAAGCTTCTGAACACATGCTGAACATATCCTCAATGTCTTTTCCTTCTGTGCTGAGCACAGGCTCAGCAGAAACCTTGCTCTGTGCCTGTCTGCTTTTGGAGTTTAGAGAAGACCGATCCCTTTTTTTCCCCTTCATCCCAGGACCAGAGTTTTCAAGGCAAATATCTGAGTCATAAATAAAGGGGGTTCTTCACCCATTCAAGGTCCATGTTCCTTGTTGACATAAAGCTCGCATGATCTGCAAGCTGTCCCCTCATATTGTCTTGCATGCAGGCCTTGGCAATCACCTGCCAGTCACCAACTGGAAGCCTTAGTTTCATCACTGTGAGGCATTCCCGTTAAATGCTGTGCAAGCATACACAGCAGAACTGGACCCCATGAAGCTATTCTTTGAAAACCTATTTGTAAAGCACTTTTAAAGGGGTCTGGCTACCTAACGATTCTACAGGCCTGCTGGATCACCAATTCCAGTCCCCTGCTGTCATGGGCAATCATGTCTTGTCATTTCTTTAATTAACAAAGATCTACATTTAAATTAATCATTTGTTGCCCATGGGAAATGGAGGCATTTGACAGACCTAGAAATCTTTTCCTGAGTTCCGGCCTAAATTTTATTTACAGGCAATTTATACCCATCTGTTTTTGTGCCAAGTATATCCTTCATCCTGAATAGCTTGCCTCCCTGCTCTACACTCACCCCTCAATGTATTTATAGTCAACTGTCATAACTACCCCCAGCCTTTATTTTGCCTTATACCATGCTATAAACACTTTGTCACTGAGAATATTCCATTCAGGTTGGCTTTTGGTTTTTTTGAAAGGGACATCGCATTGACAGCTTAATCACCTTCCTGTAATTGATTAAGAGACCTGTGTCTGTCTCCTTTCCAGGCATGTTCCCATAATGAGAATGAGTGTGCACACCAGGGAATGCACTTCACCAGACTGGTGCTCGCATTCCCTCTATTTCAAATATTTGGGGGGTTAGGCATCAAGGTTAAGCTTCATAGCAGGTAACATGGCAGCCTGGCATAGCAAGACCTATAGTAGAGAGGGATGTGCCTGCGTGGAGCAGGGAGCTGCCTCCAGGCTGCAGGTTAGCACCCTCTGCGAGGCCAGTGAGGGGCTGGCTCTGGGCACCCAGGAACAGTAAAATATGAAGTGCTATTCAGCAAATTTGAGCAATCATTAGAGGCAGCATACATGAAGTTAGATTAAGATAGGCTAACAGAAAATTAGACAGCAGAAAAACATTGGAGGAATAAGCTTCAGGAGAGAAATGAGCCCAAGTTTTTCTCTGGCAGGGGTCAGAAAGCAAACTTAATTTTAGCTGGTCAATAGATACATTAAGTTGCATCGATTAGGATCAGACATTGTTAAATCATGTGCAGTTACCTTATATAGATTAAGACAATCCTGTTAGTGGTGGTAGCATAAGAGGAATAATATAACTCTCTTGTCCTCATTACGCATGTGGAAGTCAGCATTTCCTTGCACCTTTCTCACTGCAGCTGGGCTGCTGTGGAGCAGGAGAGACAAATTCCTGGGCCGAGGGCAGCAGTATACAAGAATGTAACTTTGCAGCGTAGTGTAGTGGTTATGCCCCCACGTATGAGAAAAGCGTTCTCTAATTCCAGCCCCCTGCTCCCTGGATTGATTCTGCATCTTGTATTAGGCAGTCACCTATTTAATTTTTTTTTTTAAGTGATTGAAATAAGGCTTACAAAGAGAACACCACTAAATTCTGAAGGATGTGGACTAATTTTCAGCTGAAAACTGCAATTTTACTCTTAAAAATCTCTATTCCAGGACTCTATTTCACCCAGCATTTAACCCAAAAGCTTCAGAAAGGCTGTAATTATTTTTGTCTTTCCCTTGTTTCTATTTTTTTTTTCAATAATTGAATTCAACAAACCAATGAATAACCTGGAATTTACTGACCTCTAATGGCTAAATTAAAATCTTCCACCTTTTGTTTAAATGTGCCACTAAAATGAAAAAATATATTCAGGATCTGCTGCTTTTTTGAGTCAAGACACTCCAGCTTCAAAAACACGTCTCCTCCTTCTGGTGGCAAAGAGTCAATTATCATCTGGGCTGAATAATATTTTTTGGATGATGTGAGTAAATTATCAGTCACTTTCCCAGTCCCTGAAATTAGCATGATAAAGGGAAGACAAGGAGCTGGGGTGCCTGGCTTAGTGGTTTTTAATCAGTTTTGCATGCCCTGCTAATGGGAAAGAAGCAGTTCCCCTCAGCAATTTTAAACTGCTTACCTATGGACAGATTAGGTTTACTGTATAAGCACATTACCGGGCAGTTTCACAAAATATTCATGTGGGAAATCTGGACTGGAAGAGGTGAGTTTTGCATCATGAGCAAGATTTATGAAGACTCTGGCTTATTCTGACCTCTGGTGACTGAAGATGCAAAACTAAATGCCAGGCAGCTCAGTGCTGTGCCTTATCAGCCCCTGCATCCTGCTGACCCATGGCTGCAGGCAAAGGAGGAGGCTAGTGGGGGACTGGAGGCATTTTAACCTGCTTGGATTAAAATAGATTAAAAATAAGGCTTGATATCATTATAGGATCTAGCTAGCTGCGAGTATTTTGAGTGCAAGCTGCATTTTCCCCATCAAGGTCAGGCAAAGGGCAGGTCAGCCCTTCTCTACCTGTTCCACCTCTGCTAAAAAATAGCCACCAATGGGACTGCCATTCATCCGCTGCCTAATGCCCCTTAGCCCAAAGAATCACAAGTTATAATTTGTGTTTATGGTGATGGCTCATAAGGTATTATCCCATTGCCAAGGAAGCAGGCAGAGAAGATTACAAAATAGGTGGATAAATATTATTGAAAATGGGTTAACAAATTATGCACCATAGCTAGATGCCTTCGAACGTGCACCATTGTTTTTCAAGAAAAGCATTGTTTCCTCTTGAAGGTTTAACTGCATAGTCAGAATGAGCCAATCAATCATAGATTACCCTCAACTATCGATGTGCTTTTACTGTTTTTATGACAAAGCCCTTCAAAGCATTAACAAATTTTTTTCCATTTTTTCTATGTAATATAGGGGTGCCTTATTATATCAGCATATTATCAAGTTAAAGTGGCAAAAACTGTAATCATATGATAAACTAGTTTAGCATAGGGATTAAAATCCCCTGCTTTTATCAAAGTATCATTCATCATACATCTAAGTTATCAGTTATTTTATTTAAGACGGCTTTCTAGAGTCAGCAATATGCTGGTAACCTTGTAGTTCTGGAGATCCTGTGTCATCCTTATGGAAAGAAGTGGAGCAAAAAATCACGTTTTGAATTTTGCCCATCTCTGAGCATCAGGTTTTCACAGATGGGTGGTTTCACACAGCTCTGCTTACCCACATCAGATCCCACAGGTAAACTAATACCCGTTCATTAGCAAGGGTCCTCAAGGCTGTTCATGGAACTATAATTTCCTTGTGAACATATGGTGATGGTCTTAAAGAACTTGTAGAAACCTGCAGTACAGACCTCTACAAATGAGTGGGTCCTTAGGATATTTTTGCAGTCAACAAAGGTGTTTTTAGGGTGCAGGTTTCTCACCTGTTTGGGACACCTGCTTTAGGATGCACAGACTAAACGAGCTCCTCCTCTGAGGAGGGCAGCTCTGCTCTGTAAATGTCTACTTTTAGTCTCCAGCATTCGGAGGTGGCGAGGGATCAGCCATGCATGCTGTGAGTGCTGAACCTTTGCTGCGTCCACATTGGTGTGTGATATTGGCAGCAGCGGAACAGGCCTGTCTCCATGTTTCCATACCATGTAGGAACAAGTTTAATGTCCTTTTGGTATTGCAAAGGGTTCTCAAGCTCCAGCTGGGTCCCTGCATTTTTAAACTGTGCTAAAGCAGTGCCTCCCCTGGTGCAGAACAGTGCTACCACAGGGCCTGGCATCGGCTCAGCCAACCGTCAAAGCCTCTGAAGACTGATGGGAGAGAGGTCTTCTTTTCTGGCAAGACAATATGCTGATTTTCTTGATATTTCTTACTTCTGGTCAGCAGGGTGGAAGTTTGCCTGTGATTTCTAAAAGTGCTCTTCAAATTGCTGAAGAGAAACAGCTTCTCCTGGGGTTGCCCATTTCAGTGCTTCATCTTTTCAGTATCACGAACTTTCCCTGTATGATATTGTCAATGGGACGTGACCAGAGCCACAGGAGTAAAGCTTATGAAGCCATCAGTTGCCACCTATGCTGTGTTTCTCTCTCCTTTTAGTTATTGTGCTGGGAATGCAGACCTGGATGGAACGAAATGGTCAGCTGGTCAGCAGCAAGATGTGCGGCAGCGTGGGTTTTCAAGCACAGCAAAGCCCACTGCACTTCCTCACTCTGCTCTTTTCTCCTCAGTTTGGTCCCAGTCTTCTGTATGAGGAAAAGCAAAAGAAGACCAGCACCTGGCAACCACACACCAGTACCATAGTACAGAAACAATGATTTTCTGTAGCTCTTTGTACAGTTTTAACATCTCCAAACAATGACCAACTCTGGTTACCTGTAATCATGGCATGTTCACCAAGCCTCTGCATGTTGGAGATTGCTTATCGCAGACTCTCCACAGTTAATTGGATTTAAAAGCAGAGTCTGCAGAATTCACCTTGTGCTCCAGTGAGGTACTTGTGTTCAGGCAAACCTGTACCTGAAGTGATACTGGTCAAAGTCAAACAGTAGATTCATTATATCAGTCAAAAAAAAAATTCAGGCCAGGTGGTCCCTTCTGCTGTAGTTCAGCCATGTTTCACTGCCTACATCATCAAGAAGAAAATATTTATTTGTTTTGGTTGTGTTTCTCAGATTTTTGATGCATAGGTCCACTTCTAAAAAGTCCTTTTTTACTGCCTACAAAACCACGCGGTGCGGAGCTAATTTCTCGGGAAAAGAGATGTATCCTTAAAAAGAACTTCTTTGGGGTTTATTATGTGTGGCTGTAACACTTGTTTACCATATTTTTGCTTTGCAAAAATGCATCTAAGATGCATCTTCAGTCAAAATACAACAGCTCTTCTTTTACTAGACATGCACCATTCGTCCTGTTGGTTTTTCATTGGTTTACCATCAGATTACATACTGATTTCACAGTCTGCTTCATTCACATTCAAAGTCCTGAGCCAGGGCTGCAGAGCAGTCTCCAGCTAATCTGCTCTTTGGTTACGTTCCTGGGGGCAGTGCGTTAACGTCTGGAGCAGCAGGATGCCATGTTTGCTTTGCCTCAGTTATTAACTCAGGTCAGTTGGAGACAGGGGCATGAGGCAACTCTGCGCTCTGAATTAAGTTATGAAATTCACTGCTCAGTCTGTATCTTGGCACTTAGAAGAAGACTAAAGAAATACTGGTTCCCTGCAGAGTAAGTGCTGATAATTTTATTTTGTAGTTATTGGTTCAGCAGTCTGAGACCCGGCTGTGAAGGATACTACATAAATGTAAACAGCTGGAGTACCTTCCCTCAAGCACTCTCTGGTCTTATTTAAAATATCTTAAATTATAAAATTTACAGTGCTTCCTTTGGGAGGCTGTATCACAGCCTAATAAATCTCTGCACCAGGCAGTTCCTGGGATAGCCAGGCACATTTTCATGTGTGCACTTTGCCCTGTAGCTCCAGCAATTTGTCACTCACCTTGATGTTTATGGCCTACAAATATTATACACTCCAGAGCTGGAGCAAAGTAGAAAAAAAAATTATGAAAATCTAATGGGAGGATCACGTACAGGTTACAGAAAATGGTGAGAGAAGTGGTGTCCCTGGCTGACTACAGCAGTGGCGGTTATATAAAGCACTTCCACCCAGGACGAAATCATCTATCTATGAAGTGCAATGCTTTAAAAATAGTTCTTTGTAAATGAATCCCTGCAGCCCCTTAATCCCTGTTGCTCTTTCCATTACTTTCAGGGTACTTACATCTTTCTTCTACTTAAGTGGTTAGGACTATAAGCAGCTTTTAAAGGCAATCTCAAGAGGAAGAACGGAAGGAGTCTATTCCCTGCCAACTGACGCAATTATTCCAGACCGCAATCTTAGATTCCGTTTGCTCTTCTTCAAGCAGCAAAATGTTTTTGGCATGAGGATTGTCTGCGTAAGGAAGAAAGGGGAATTTACAAACAAAAACACCAATTAATTTTATTCTAAATATTATTAAATCAGGATCACATAGTTAACAAGAAATGGTGGGGAAAGTCTGTTTTTCCTTTTGTCAAGTCAGGTGTGTGATTTATTTAATCATGGGGTCCTTACTATGCCAGGACCTTGCCAAAATTACAATATGAGAACAATACTTACTGTTATTGGCTATTATTGGTTTATGATTTTTAAAAAACTGAGTAAAAAGCAATACAAGCAAGCAGTAAAGAACTGCTATTTCAGCCAGTTTCTTGTTAGGACCACTCTTTTCTGGATTTAGGTGTAACATCTCCCACATCAACTGTGAGCCTTATCTCAGTGTGTGTCACAGAAAAATAAAGCAGTTTATAGATTAACAAAGAAATATCACCTAAAACTTTATTGATCTTGCTTGCATTTATATAAATATTTTACACAGAGACAGAAATAAAAGATTATTACTAATCCGTATGAAACAAATGACTATTTAATTGGAAAGATGCAATTCACTAAGCAGTCTGGAGACAGGCAAACTCTAATTCTTTAACTAAATATCACTATTTATTTCTGCTCATCATAGTTTGCATATAATTCTTCTCCGTAGCCCCCTCCAAAGTGTTTTTAGCATTTTGTTTCAGCAATAATAATTATTTGGACAGTTTGGAAGCGGAACAAGAACGTGAAGATGAATCAGTGCATGTTTTCCCTGTACTTCACCGTGACCGACAGACTCCTTTGGGAGCGGGATTTTGGTGGAGCAGCTTTCTATCAATATCATTGTAATGAGCTTTAATATTTAAATCTTGTTACAAGGGCTCTGAATGAACAATCACGAGTTGAGAGCTTTTCCTCATTATGTTATGAGGCCTTTTCCTCCTTCTCCTTCCTCCTTGTCTTCTTCCTGCTACTGTTTGTTTATCAGTCTGTGGGAGTGTTGCCTGGCAGGGGCAGCAAGCTGAAATGAGCCAGGTGCATTGAATGAACATAACCACATTAGCAAGAGACAACATGTGTAAGCAAGAAGATAAATCATTATAATAAGACCAAGTGAAGAGGCCTATGAGCTACAGGCTGGGGGAAGCTGTGGGATCACATTGGGAAGAGATCACTGCATGTTTGCCTGCTCTTCTGACTTATCCTACTCATCTACCATTGCTATTGCCCAGAACGGGGTGCTGGAGTAGATGGGACCTGTGCATGTCTAGTTTTCTGCTCCTATGACTGAGCAAGGGACCACTCAAGAGGAGAGCAAGTTTTACTTGGTGTAGTTTAACCCACTTTCTAAACCCACTTATTTCTACACAGTTGCTTTCATTTTTAAAGCAGCCCAGACACTTTCAGTGTCCGTGTAAAAAGATTCTTCAGCTGTTGAAAAAAATCTCTCTGACTCATTCAAATTTGCAAAGACAGCCTCTAACTGTAAGGAATCATCAAGAAAGGAAAAGTGGCATCCTAGGATACTTCTCCATGTTTTCTCTCTGAACTTGATCAGCAATTGCTCAAATATCAAGAATTCATTCCTCAGTTTATGCTTCATAAACTGATGAAATAATGAGTTATTTGGCAATGCTTACACATTTATCAGCATACATTGAGATGTCCTTTTATGTTAGTTGCTCTTCCATCTCCCCAACTGTAAAATGCAAAGATATCAGACTGATTGGTAAATCAGATGTTACCGACCTGGGGGGCATTGTTGTACTTACTTACAGTGCATTATTTAAATCAATATTTGGGTAATATCAAGAGTAAATGGGAACTATGGGAAGTAAGATCTCAGTTGTATAGAACATATCTCAATCAATAAAATATCTACTCCACCAGAAAGTGGTACAGCATATATGAACATTAAGTGTTTGACATACCTGTAGTTTCACAGAAAGACTTACAGCACTTGGCAAGATCAGTCACTGGAAAATTATGTTTAAAAAAGCCCCTGTGAATCACAGTTAGTTACAGTATGTGATCTGAAACAGACAGTTACCATTTTTCTAAATTACAAGCAGCCAGCTGGTGTTTAATTACAATAGATTGATATTTCTTAAACTGTCAAGAGTTTTCAGCGATGAGTAACTAATTTTTATAAATTTTAATGAAATAAGAAAAGACTTTGATCTTAAAAGATCAGGCTTTGACATGAAGGAGCCTATCACTCTCTCCTGTAGAGATAGTGCCAGTAACAGAAATCTAAGGAAGACAAGCCTTAGACATAAAGGAAATTCATAAACAGCTCATGCTTGATAGATTTCTTGTTTGGTGGTAGCGTGCAGGATGACATCAGTATGTTATTTACATGTGCTATTTGTGAGATACATAAAGACGACAGGGAGTGGACAGTTACTGTATGGACAGCCAAAGTCATGGTCCAGTGCACATCTGAATATGGTAGCCGATAAGCATGTGCCATATGGCATAAGAATTAGGGATCATTATGATTCCAGCTGTGCCTGGAAAATGCTAGGGATGGCGAGGATCTCTCTTTGTTCCTTGGGAAGATCTTCGTTTGGAAAGCCAACTGCCCGCAGGCCTTTTGAATAACACTCCTGGAAACTTCTGGCTCTGGGGTTTGCTCCTTTCCTCTTCCCCTGCAGCTGCCGCTGAGCCAGCTCTCATCTGCCAGCCCCACAGAGACAGCTGGCAAGGCGCCCGTTGGCCCTCGGCTGCCTTGCGAGTGCTTTCCTGGGGAGAGGGGGGAAAGAATGGGGATCCATCAGCTCTAAACACGGGTAGGTGAAATGTTTAGACATTGATGGGATTTGACCTGTCATCTGCTTCTTCTCTCCTCCTATTTTTCTTTCATCTTGCCTATACCATGCTGTGGTCAAAAATGTCATATTGTGGCAATTTACACTGGAGAATAAAGAACAATATATTACAAAAAAAATTTACAAAATCAGCATTATTAATATTCTTTAATTACTAATACAAGCTAACAAGACAACCTTGTTAGTCTGATGTCTGAATGCATATTTATATTCCCAAATAAGTGCCCAAGTTTTTAGAGATCCTGAATTTTGTTGGTTGTGGTGAGTCAAAAGGTGTGAAAATCAGACCGACATGTTCAGGTTGCTGCAAGTTCAGGTGCAGATGCTGAAGACAGACTGACACCCAGCCTCTTGGGCCCTGATGGAGAGACAGAGGCTAGCAGAGCCCGGCTGCACCTTACACAGCCTCGCTAGCCTGGTAGGAAGGCGAATCAAAACCAGCTGGTAATGCACGCTCAGACCCTCCTTCCCACAGTGTATCATGCAAAATAAGTAAAGGATTAAAGAACCAAGGCCTACCAGCATCTACCTCCATTTTGTTGCTAGAAAGGGATCGTGTATACTCACCCAGGAAAGCAAAATATTCAAACTTGCAAAATGGCTAACACTCTGCATGGGTCCCAAATAGGTCTTGATGGCAAATATTTGCCCAGTCAAAAATGGGAGTGTGCTCTGCGACAGCAACTTTCAGTTTCAAGAGACAATTTCTTAACACATTTTAACACTTCAAAGTCAGTGAAGCTACACTACAGAAAAGTATATCCTGCTGAATTAGTTGTTTACTGTCCTGCCCTAAAACCTGTGTTTGTATTGGAAAAGGTGAGGAAGATCTTTGCAGGTACACTTCCAGAAATCTCTCTGTTCTGAATGAAAAGGTGAACACATGGTGGCACGTGTGTTAACTGATACAAAGCAAAGGCGCTTTCACCAGGGGCGGTTACTGATGTGTGCTGGCACAGAAGAGAGGTGAGAGGAGGTAACACAGGGCACCAGCAGCCCAGCCCAGCCTGGTGGGGGATGGCTGCGGCTGCCACTGCCTCCCCCGGGGCCC
>NW_008795442.1:2103074-2135185 GCF_000699145.1 Aptenodytes forsteri
CGGGCGGCTGCCACTGCCGCCGCCGAGGCCCAGGGCTGTAGCGTGAGGCCCCGCTCCCCGGAAGGTGCCGGCCCAAGTTTCTCCACTGGGGAGGGAAGGAAACGCTTAATTTTTCGTGGAGCTGACTCTCCCCCTTCAGAGTCCACCTCCTTCTTGGCTGACTCTGTGGGGAAGGTGGGCGATGACAGGGTACAACTGGCCTCCTCCTCCCTCCCAGGCCCGGCGTCTAAAATGTCACTTACCCACTGCCTGTCACAGGCAGATCAGGTGGCAGCTTCAAGCTGACATTTCTGAACCCCTGGATTATTTTATCCCATAGGATGAATATGTATTTTAAAAATGTTTTACCCCTGAGGATAAAATACGTCTCAAAAGCACGAGTGCTTTTGCAGTAGTAGCAAATGTCCACAGTGTGGTGCCAGTGTGACAGCTTCTGAGGAGAGCCAGTGCCTGATTATTTTTTTTTTTTAACACTGAGACAAACACCGTCTTCCTCTTCAGGATGTCCAAATACTGACACAACTCAAGGTGTTGCTCTTCCAGGGCCACTTGTCTCTGCTCTCCCAGAGTTATGTGGTCCTAAACCAGTACGGCTCAACCACCTCACTGGGTACCAATCCTTTAGCAGGGTGAGCACCTGTGGAAAGGTTGAGTCCTAGACCCATCAATGATGATGGACAGACGGCCTCCTGCAGCACCACTACCACCCCTCGGGATGCCCACTCCCACCAGCGACTGCAGGAGAACCGGAGGAGAGTGGGGTGTGAGTTTTCAGACTCTTTCTGGTGGCAAAATGGGTTTCTAAATTCTTTTACCACAACTTCTTGGCTGACTCTGTGGGGAAGGTGGGCGATGACAGGGTACAACTGGCCTCCTCCTCCCTCCCAGGCCCGGCGGCTAAAATGTCACTTACCCACTGCCTGTCACAGGCAGATCAGGTGGCAGCTTCAAGCTGACATTTCTGAACCCCTGGATTATTTTATCCCATAGGATGAATATGTATTTTAAAAATGTTTTACCCCTGAGGATAAAATACGTCTCAAAAGCACGAGTGCTTTTGCAGTAGTAGCAAATGTCCACAGTGTGGTGCCAGTGTGACAGCTTCTGAGGAGAGCCAGTGCCTGATTATTTTTTTTTTTTAACACTGAGACAAACACCGTCTTCCTCTTCAGGATGTCCAAATACTGACACAACTCAAGGTGTTGCTCTTCCAGGGCCACTTGTCTCTGCTCTCCCAGAGTTATGTGGTCCTAAACCAGTACGGCTCAACCACCTCACTGGGTACCAATCCTTTAGCAGGGTGAGCACCTGTGGAAAGGTTGAGTCCTAGACCCATCAATGATGATGGACAGACGGCCTCCTGCAGCACCACTACCACCCCTCGGGATGCCCACTCCCACCAGCGACTGCAGGAGAACCGGAGGAGAGTGGGGTGTGAGTTTTCAGACTCTTTCTGGTGGCAAAATGGGTTTCTAAATTCTTTTACCACAAGTTCCATCTTTCTGTGGAAAACCACATTTTTGTCTGAAAACAAAGTCTGTTTGTTTTCATTGATATGGACCCCATGAGGTGGACAGGCAGGTTATCCAAATTCAGCTGTGGTTTGAGGAGCATCCTACCAGTGACAGACCAAGGACACTTCAGCCTCAGGTCTAACTAAAGGGGAAAGCAGGTGGAGAGGTGTCTGGGAGCCCCAGAACCCTCTACATTTTTTGCTAAAGGAAAGTTGTCCTTAATGGTGCAAAAAACCCTCTGCAGAGCCAAAATCATGACAATGGAGCCTGGATGGACTGACACAACTTTCAGTGTCCTGCAAGGCTGAAGTGTCCTGCAAGAAATAGGAAGCTGTGTCAAGGACTAGAACAAACTACAAGTAAATGACTTACTGGTATTTCTCATTCAAGGTGTCTTCAGATCTGAATGAGCTTTTCTGGAGGCTCCTTGACAGTGAGTTAAACACAAAGTGAGTTAAACCCTTGACAGTGAGTTTAACAGACATAGAGGAAAGAGTCCCAGCTTGTTTTTCCTGAGCTAATATGATGCTCTGTAGACAGTATCTTAAGCAATGCTAATGAATGCTATTTGTCTTTAGGAGCATGTTGCCTATGTAACTAGCAAAGGCTGACTTACACCTCTGTCTCCCAGACCTTCACTTTACAGTGTTAATCATTGCCTACAAGAGAGACTGTAACAATTGTAGTGGGGGTTGTCCCTACGCCAGGATTATGTAGCTTTGGGCCACCACCAGTATGAACCATAATGTTCCCCACCTCACACACGGGTGTGTATTTGGAAAGTTCATTTGTTATTTCTACAGTTGTCGGTTACACAATACACTCCATGTGCTTGGTCCCAAATTATCTAGTGCATGGCATTTCCTTATTAAATGTAATGTAACAGTCTGCAAAAGTCTCATGATTTTTAATGAGTGTAACCCAGAAGACTGATAACCCCTCAGTACGGTATGAAGAATGAATGCTTTGTGACATAGATGCCAACACATTTCTAAACTAAAGAGCTGTTTATAAAAATGAAAATAAAAATTGGAAGGTAATGAGGAATTCATGCAAGGTGTAACATAATGAAAAGTGTCCGCAGTAATACATCATCACTTGAAAACATCTACTGTATGGCTATTTATATTTTTGTTACTCGGGTAGCTACATGAAGGTTTTCTGTAGGAACAATAAATGTCTGGGCATTTAAAGTCTGACAGAAATGAGTCTGTATCATTCACAACTCAGCTTTGATAATACATTTTAGATCAAGGCCCTTAAATATGTGAAGAGTATAGGTAGAATATTGCAACATTTTGTAAATTATTAAGGCAGATGCAGCAAACACTAAAATCTGCATGCAGCCCTAATAAAAGGTGTGGATGGATGTTGGCTGCAGGAAAAGTTGAAGAGGAATAATTTAACAATAAAGTGGTGTGCGTAACATGAAGGAATTTCAGTGCAGAAAGGGCTTTGCAGAAGTAAGAACTGAAATATTTGTAGAAGAACTCTGGTAGAAATTAAAATTCTGTGTTTGGAAATAAACAACAGAAAGCAGACAGCCGTGAGCTTATGAGACACAGGGGACTCAAATCAATGCTTTTGGCAATTTTAAGAGATCTCATCAATCACCGATCTAAATTGTCATTTTTCTTTGTCTGACAAGGCCTTGAATCCTCTTCCAGGGCTGGTGGGGAAGGTTGCATCTGTAATGGAAGCCAAGCAGGGATCTTTTTTAGTGTGTCTTCTGCTGGTTGGAAATGTAAAACCAGTTGTCACAGGCACTGCATGGCATATTAGGATGCTCATGTGGTCTTTGTGGTGTGGTCCCAAAGCACAAAGCGATCCCCCCAGGTAGCTAGCAGGGGTGATGAGGGAGCAGCTGCAGGACTGCCAGCTGCCACCACTTTACCGCTAAGGTTTTGACATGGAGTGTGTTGTTGACATCAATGGCTGTTTTCCTTTGCCAGATGTTCAGGACATCTGTGACTTCAAGCACCTCAATTTTCCTTTCTTAAAGAAAGATTCAAGCTCTCATGATGTGAAAATCCTGTCTCACAACAGCTGAACAAAACATGAGGCTCATTTCCAAAAACTGTATTTTCACGTTTGCTCTTAGAAGTTGTAGGAAAGCAAACTTGTGGTTTGAAAGGAAAAGGAGAAAATTTTCAGTTGTATGCTGGTGTAAGAGTGTTGATGGAGGAATGTTCATTTCATTATCATGTTGCAAAATGGTTCTTTTTCGTGTTGCATACAGTGGGAGGGATGATGTGATCTATAAAGTTAAGGTTTAATTTAATTGCAATGAAATAAAAACATCAAAACATCATAATTTAAACTTTTTTTTTTCATCTAAAAAGCCCTTGGCTTCCTGGACAGAGTGGCAATTACAGACATGAAGTAGATATAAATTATTTTATAACTGTAAATAGGCATGTCCACATTTTTATATTTTGGCCATATCCTTTTAATAACTACAGTCTGTGTCTTGCTTACAGAACCGTCTGCATAATCATGAAAGCCAGTGATCTTCTGTAAGTCATGCAGGACAGATAAATTTCCCCATAACAGACTTTACAAGAAACACCGCTTTGCAATTATGTTTTTAAACTACCAAGCATTTTGATGCTACTTGAAAAATTACAGTAAATTAAGCTGATATGGCTAACATTTCATCTGTTTATTAACAAAAAGACTTAAATAAGAGGAGGAAAACTGGAAGGAAGGCTAGTCCTAAACCCATAGTAAGAGGTAAAATGCATGAAATGTGCATGGGTGCTTCAATAGAGGGGGAAAGACGACAATTACATGCATTTCTGTAAAGATGTAAATGCTGATGGTACATTTTGTTCAAATGTTTTTACTTTTCCATTTCTGTTGAGGACTGGGTGATGAATAATGTGAGGGGTTGTAAAGGTTTTCTTTCCAGTTGGAAAGTTTATAAACTTTGTATATGTATACACACCCACACCCTACACTCACACAGCACACACACATGCACAAGAACAGATTAGAGAAGGGAAAAACACCACTAAACCTTTTAATTCTGCTGCTGCACAACATCTGGAAGTTCTGCTGGAAACCTTCCCAGAAACTCCCGTCCACAGGCATACCAATAGGCAAGGGGATCAGGAAGACAGCAGCCGGCCATGAGAGCATCCGCAGCTTGATTTCAGAGGCCATGAATAAAAAACAAAGTCCTGGTAAGTCATAAACTGTAGGAAAGGATGCTATGTGCCGCATGCTAGAAGGTGCAGAGATGCCTTGCTACTATTTTTGCAAAATGTGAAAACTGTCATCCAGAGTTGCCAAATGCTGTCCTTAATGTGTCAGCACTTCTGCACCCCACAAGAAGTTGTTTTTTATGCCGGTCAAAAGAAATGCACATGAAATTGGAAAATGTTCGTCTTCTCCAGGGGAAAAAAAAAATCTTAAGCAGACTTGCTTACTGGACAGGTGGGATGTCTAAATAATTCAGGGTTTGAGAGAGGATAACTTTTGCCAAGGCAATAAGAAGTTTTCTGAAAACTCTGAGTAAAGCCTGTTGATTGAGAGTCTTGGGAAGCAGGTGATTTGTAGGTTTAAAAGGCAAAAGTACAGAATTGTCTACCGGTGGTAATGACTATACTGTGTGATGTGAGAATGTCTCCCAGCTCCCAGCTGTGGGTACTCAACCCAGCTGTGTTCTGACGGTTCCCTAGGGAAATGCACATCATCCTTTCTCACTCCCTCCCATTTCCTTTAGAAATTGAGAAAGAAGAAAGTCTGGTTGCATAAGAAATTGGGATGATCAGACCTAAAGAAGATGCTGTCGATTTGTTGTACCAGTGTTTACAGGTTAGTGCTCAGGTAGATCTGAACACATCATCTTCATGTATCCCAAGCTTTTTTAATTCTCTGCACAATGAACATTATTATGGAGTTCTGGATCTGAAAAAGTTGCTTGGAGAGAGAGGTTTGAATTTATCCAGACATGATAAAGCCGTAGTCTGTTTACAAATTCAAGTACCACTTCTGTTTGAGTGCAAGATGGACTAGCTTGAACTGCTGCAGGAATGTCCTACTTGTAGACTGTATTGTTGATCCACAGGAATATAAGTGCAGCTCATGCAGCCGATGAACAGGTTGAGTTAAAATACTCTTGCATGGTCAAAAATGACAAATATGAAAGAAACTGCTGTAAATAACATTAAGGTTTTCTCTGTGTATCACCACCTTTGTTTTATGTTCCAAATTAAAGATCCTAAAGCTTTAAAGTACAATCTTTACCATTATGTGAAGCAAAAGGAACGTGGCCATCTTATTTATTTGTTTTGCTATGAGCCTAAAACACAACATAATCAGAAGCAGAAAAAATCTTGGGAATCTAAGGGCAAAGAGTATCTGTTCAGTTTTGTTAAGACATTTAGGGACAGAATTCTGGAGTAAAACTCTCATAGTGTACAATTTTAGATACTATTGGCTATTCTGTTAATGGAAAAAGAAGGTGTAGAATTCAGTATTCATTAGGAAGATGAAAAACATGAGTGATGATTTTTTATTTCATCTCTGCAATGCTCCTTTGGTTAGTGCCATCTGCCTTGTACTAAAAACTTAAACCTGGTGAAGAAACTGTTATTACGATTTTACACAACCATATATTTTGTAAAGAAAACCAAGAAATACAATATTGGACACCTAGAAAATTGCTTTCCTCCCAGATAACTTTGGGACTGTGTGAGCAAAAACATGCTCCTAATGGGGCCCCTTTTTTCACATTATTGGCATTTTGAATGGAAACCTATTTTCTCACTTCACCACAGCATGGGAAAACAAGGCAGAAGGAGACATATAACTATACAAGCACAGAAAAGCAGTCTGGGAACCTGGATTAGCACAGTTTATAGTGAAAAGGACCTAGATTGTTTAAAATCTAAAACCACTGGCATTTTGAAGAGACAATATGAAAACACACTTTTCAGAGAACAAAAAATTACATCTTTACCAGATGCATGCAGCCTGAAGACACTTGTTTTGTTTCCCAAAGAAAAAGAAGGAGAGTGCTAGGACCTTCTGCCAGGAAGAAAGTGCATTCCCACGGCTGTGAGAGCAGGGTAAATCCACAAAGTGTTGAATTGTTAAAATATTTTCAAATTCTTTGTGAGGTAAGTTAGATCAATGTACAAGCTTCATTAATATGAGTACTGAGAGGAACCTTGAGCAACTCTTTCAAGACTCGATTTCCCCAGGTTGTGAGGTTTCAGTATGCAGCTTCACTGACGGCAACAGCCTGCGTGTCTTGAAAGCCTGCCAAAGGCTATTACATATACTCTGGCGTTACAAAAATTTTAATAGTCTTTTTCACCATTGCTAAGGCTCACTTGGCAATACACAGTCTGCTGCGCAGGTCATGATACACTTGCCTGGACCATGCCACTGCCCCCATGCTCCCCATGCGACGTGGGGGAAAGCAGACCCTTTCTTCTCCACAGCTATTTGGAAGAACTCACAAGCAAGATCTCTGCAGGCCCAATACATCCCAAAGTTTGTGTCAGCAGGTCTAAAAACAGCCGGATGCATGCTGTCAGGAGGAATGGCCTCCACAAATTCAAGGGGAATATGCTGAAAATGGCCTACTGTTGGGAAAAAAACCCCATTCAGTTTCTAGACTGTTGCACAGGCCCTATAGGTATGTCCATACCAATAATTCAGTTTGCCAGGCACTGAGTCTGGGAACACAAAAAGACTCAGCTCCTACAACTGCAGAAAAACAGGGGCTGGGAGGGACTCCTGGAGGGCATCTCGTCCAAACCTCTTCTCAACGTTGGGCCAACTTCAAAGCTGCAGCAATACTGGCAATCTGCCTGCACCAGTGAAGAGGGCAGCTGCCGGTGAGGCCCGGCTGGGCATGGTGCCTGCCATGCCATGGTGCCCGAAAGCCATGTGAGGCCATGTTAGCTGCAACAGGGCACAGTCAGACCCGGGAACCTTCCCACAGTTTTCCAGCATAGACCACCACATCCCACCACATGGCAACGCTCCCAGGCAAGCCTGAGCTTGTACCCTAGAAGGAGTAATCCTGCAAAGTCACATCTATGGTTTCCTTCATTGTTAGGGACAACATCGACTGTTTTCTCAGGATTTTGTTTATGCAACAAGAGAGTGTCACAGAAGCGTTCAATCATTGCTCCCAAAACTTTGGAAAATCAATAGAGGTAGGAACTGCACTTTTATCTAATTCTCACAGGGTCCAGCAACAGCAATAGAAGCAACTTTATTTTGAAAAGAAAACTGAAAGGAATATTTTATACTACTGAACAACTGCAACCATGATCAATGTGCCGTGATGCAGTTGTTGGCAACTGTTGGCAACTGTTGGCAGAATTTCTTGGTAAACCCCGGTTTTGTGGAAAGTTTACCTATTGCTCATGCTGATGGAGAATTGATTTTAAGCAATAGGATAAATTGTGCTGTTATAGCTTATTTGATGGTTTCTGCTTTTGAAAGGAATTATATCGAGAAAGCCTTTGCTAAGTCCATGCACCACAAGGACAGGAATATCATTTGTATCCTGTTGGCATGAAAAGGCCAGTACATGAAACTCAGAGTATATGGTTCTGCTTTAGAACACTTGGAATAAGATGTAGTTTGCAAACCTAATAAAATAGATATATACAGGTAGCATCTTGCTTTCTCCGTGGGTGCTACCATGATGTATCATGGATCCTCAGTGTAGGACCAAAATGCTCCATAGCAAATGCTTTTTGATTAAGCAGAGGGCTTTTTTTCTCCACATTGGGCTGCAGTACATATTTAGAAAAAAAGCAAATGACAACTGTAAAATGAGAGGATGTAGCAGCAGACCCTTTTTAAAAACTTTGAAAGAAAACACAAGCAGCTAAAGTGAAGAGGAAAATGACCTCTTAAAGTGCCCTATCCAGTACTCCCTGCAACTGAAGAAAGCTGTGCTGTGTTCTGCTTCACATGATTTAGCAGCAGCCATTTCAGAAATAGCCTCAATACCTTAAAAGGAAATATCCTTTAGACTAATTGCAAATTGGGGTCCTGAAGAAGTGGCATAACTCATAAAAAACCTGAGTAGAACATGAATGCTTTTAAAAGAGAGAAACAGCTAGTAAAAGAGTCTGAGGAGAATTACTGGACCAGTTAGCTATTACTCTGATCACTGGGTTTTGGCTAAGTAGTAATTGAATTCGGATTTGAAAAAACAAAAAAAGTACTGGTGCTGAATCATCAAATGGAGCATAAAAAGCCCTTCTCCAGAGGATGAAAATGTTAGACCCACAGAGATTTCCCTGTTTGCTGCTGAGGCATAGGATGCTCTGCAAGAGCCAAATAAAAGAAGTTCGACAGCTACATTTTAATCCCCATGCCTCAAAGGTATCTGATATGTATAAAGCAGGGTGATAAAGGAAAATTAACTCTCTTTCTTTCTGAAGAAACAGACTTTGTGACTGTCATAACATCAGCTTCCCAAGGACTATAGCTTTGCTTTGCTTTTTGGAAATCCTGAGTGCTAACATTCAGTAAGATGGGTCAGCATAGACATCTTTCTTCTCAGGATGACAGCAGGAATCTCCCTTTACAAAGGATTGATTATTAATACTCCTAACGATGCAGAACTTCATCTGAGGGGTCCTCTGGAGTCAGCTCTCTTATTTTCTAGAAATTATGACCCTCCGGCTCAAATCTGCTACTTGGGGTCGGTTTCATGAAACAGGCAGAAAAATGAATAGTGACCTACTCAGTAAATTCACCATTTTGTACTTTTATAGCTGTAAGTACACCTGTAAATAGGAATTGCTCTGTCCTATGAAAATATCTCCTTAGGTGTCATGCAACGGACTGAAAATGGAGGCTAGCAGATAATTTGCCCGCTCCTTTATCTATCATCTACCTATCTGTCTGTCTGTCTGTCTGTCTGTCTGTCTGTCTGTCTGTCTGTCTGTCTGTCTGTCTGTCTGTCTGTCTGTCTGTCTGTCTGTCTGTCTGTCTGTCTGTCTGTCTGTCTGTCTGTCTGTCTGTCTGTCTGTCTGTCTGTCTGTCTGTCTGTCTGTCTGTCTGTCTGTCTGTCTGTTTTCCTAATCTTGTAACAAAGACACAGTGACATGCAATTAAGATCCAGATAGTCTATGCCATTCCCATTGCATAAAAATCCTGAGAGGTTTGTTTCATGCCAATAGAGAAGGGAATTTTTCATATGTCAACTTTTCTCAAGGCCAGACCATGCCAGCATAATTCAAAACAAATCTAAATGAGATTTGATGTCTCCTCTTTGATGAAACACCCTATGTTGATTAAAGTATGTCCCTTTTATTAGCAGGAAAACATTCTGTCTTTCCTCCTGACTTGTGTTGAACTTTCACATATAGAAAATCCAATGTCTCATGATCATTTTTTTTGTCTACAACATTATGTATTTATAGCCAGACTCTTTGAAAAGTACCTACAGAGGTCTCATCCAGTAGTGGACAGATTTGAGAGACGAGACAGTAAGTCTGGATATCACTGACCGGTCGCTAGCTCCTATCAATGTACATTCCTCACTATGGACCAAAACTTTTCACCATGCGAGGAATTTTTTGTCTGCACCTGGCTGTGCAGCTTGTAGCTCAAAAGGTGCAGCAGTGTCTCCAGATGCTCAGAATCACCTTCTCCTCTAATGGACCATACCCTGTCTTGGTCTTCAGACCCATCTCCATGAACTGAACATCTGAATCTGCAGACTGGCTTATACCTATGAGTCACTATAATTTAGTTCTGTCATCTCTAAACACAGGCTGGGCAGAAGCTATGATCCACAACATGTCCCTAAGCAGCACATTTGTAGACATGACCTCACATGCCAGCACCTCTGAGCCTTCCCAGAAACTATGGGGTGCCTACAGTCTTGATAGCCAAATGGCTGGTGGAGTGCCAAGGATGACTTGATGGGGATTATCTGACGTACTTCACCTACAAGGGCTCCACTGAATACAAGTTTGCAGTCCTTGGGCAGGTGGCAGAATGTGAGGAGAAATTCCAAGTCCCAGGTCAAAATAAGATTTACAAGTCCTTGTAGCTAGAGAGGACTTCAGGGCAGGAGACTTTGGCTGCTGTAGTCATTAACAAAGTAAGTATTCTACTGGCTTTCATACAGTAGGACTAAATCCTGGCTTTTATTTATGTGAAAAATACCACTCATGAATTTTTCCTTGCTCCTTTCTAACATTCCCACTGACTAGAATAGATAAAAATGTAGCTCTTAGATAAGCTGTAACTCTCCTGGATTCTGAAACAGCAAACTTAACTGTTTCATTCTCCTTCATGGGAAAAAAAATGGTGCATGACCTTTCATTGAAACAGCTGATGATTTGCAGAGATGTCATCAAGAGGACATAAAAGTAAAGAAAACCAAGCCAGATGCCAAGTGTTGGCTGTTTGCTTCTCCTTTGGATTGGAACATTGATTTCATAGATTGTACATTTATTTGTTGTTTTTTTCCAAGGGAATAGAAATCAGTTTGTTTATAGAACAGTCTAGCTGTCTGCTGAGAACCATACTCGTAAGTCAGAGATGAGTTGTCCCTAGGGTGAAGAGTAGAGGGAGAGCTCATGGTAAGAGTTTACAAAGTTCATGTTTGTGCTGTCGTCTTCTTCCTATTACCAGTCATGACCCAAGAAATTAAAGAGAGTCAGTTAATTTAATATTTACATTAAACCCCGAACCCAACTGAAAATAAATAAATAAATAAATACAGCAGTGAGCTAAAAAAAGCAGGGCTTTTAAGTTTGCTTAGATCTCCAGCTTCAAAAGTAGATGAAATCCTCTTGAAGTCTCACACTGATTTGGATGGGCTTATTCCCTCAAGGCTTTTCACTCGTGTGAGGACCCTGAAAAGAATACAATTTCATAACCCAAAGGCTGCTTCTGTTAACCGGGAACCAGGTAAGCTTCACTTACCTCTGCAGTGAGCCAGCAGCCACACGACCTGCTATTGCAAAGCACTGGCATGTGGGTTTTTTCCCCCCTTTTGCACCTGTGCATATCTCCAGCCCTTAACCATTTGACGCACCCACAGTGGTGTGACAATAGTGAACAGAGCAGGTAATTCTCAGATCTTCACTGCTTCCCAGTGACTTGCTCCGTGACACCTGTAACCCGAAGATCTTCACTGCTTCCCGGTGACTTGCTCCGTGACACCTGTAACCCGAGTCATTTGCTGGTGAATGCCATCCCTGTCTTGCAGAGAAGATCCAGTTTTACTGAGGAAAACCCAAAGAGGACATAACCATCTCTCTCCCACTAGCCCCTGCCTCAAATGTTTTGGTACCGCACCAGGATCCAGCATCATAGGAGACAGTAGGAGGCAGAAGCTAGTGGAGAAATAAAGTCTCATACTAGGACTGGGGCTGGCAGGGGCATCCCCAGAGCCTGAGACCCTCTGGAGGCAGCAGGTCACTCCCTACCCACCATAGTCCCAGTACCAGGCTGTAGCCTACGTTGCACAGCACTGCTCACCATGTAGTCCTCAGCTCAGTGCTCTACAGCACCAAGAAATTGCACTGATTCCTGTAACATGCCCTTAAAACACATGTAACAGACTCCATTCATTTCCAAGCATGATATAAAAACATTTGCCGTCGTGCTGACCCTGTGCCCTCAGTAGTAGTGCTGCACTCACTGGGTACAAGCTCACTTCACCCCAATATTTGACACACCTGGCACAGGGGGAATCAGTGCCCTTTCAAGGCTGCATCCTTCTACTGCTGCCCTTCCCTTTGCCTGTACTGCTGCAGTAACAAATGTCCCTCCTTCCCTCCCTTCTGCTTTCCATTTCCATGCCACTAGCTGCTCAAGACAGGAGAAGGCAACCTGAGCATTGAGCTTTTCTTTCCTCCTGCACTACCTCTCTTACAGTAAGGGACTGATCTCTGAATCAAGCGCTTAGCTGTTAAGTATTTAAATCTTTGTAAGTCTAAAGGTTTTACACTAAGTATTGCAGTTTTCCCATGTACACAGATGTCTACCTCTGAGCCTTCCCAGGGTCTAAAACTTGTCAGATATTGCAAGACAGATGGGTCCCTGGTTCGTATTGCCACTAGACACTACAAACAACACAGGGAGTACCTATTTATCCTTGTTAACAAAAACAGCATGAGAGCATAGATGTCACTAAATTCAATGTTTTACAGTGTTTTCTGTACCAGCAGTTAAGTGACTTGCAGCCCATTTCCCACTTGCATCCCTCCCAGGCAGATATCTGTAGGCCATAAATTTCCGCACCCCACCCCCCCATGACTGACTTATTTTAACTAAGAGATATTAATTCTTAATAGCAAAACTCCCTAAAAGTTCACACACATTCCTTTCTCGGTTTTTGACAAGTGCCATAAGAGCGCTTGCTTCATTCTTTATTTTGTCTTACCTTGTTCAAGTCATGAAGTGGACAGAGCATTCTTTCAAAAAATGGGAAATCATTTGGGGTCATCTAAAAATTTCTACTGACTTTCAGTTCTTGAGCACTTGTTTATCATTTGCCATTTATATCTTCTTTTTGTGTATGCATTTTTTATTTCTAGCTATAAATATCTTTACAGCAGGGAGGAGAGGGGAGTTCCCTAGTGGATTATGACTTGCTTTCATGGCATTTGTAATTTGTCGAACAGTGCTGGTTCAACTGGGACTACTAGATTGCTATTTCTAAAGGAAACTCATTTTTAAAAAATGTAAGGAAAGAAAATTTACCCTTAGATTTATGCATGCAAAAACCTGATGAAATTCAGCAATTTCTACCCCAGTTTTTACATCTTAAACTAAAGAGAAAAATGGAGGGCAAGACACCACTGACACTATTGATATTGCAAAGATAAAGTGTAACTCGAAGTCATAATTTGGCCCAGAGGTAGAAGGACTGAGAGGTTTTATGAAAACAGTATTCAAAATAGTCTTTTCTCTCTGATTTATCCCCACTGAAAAGGGAATTGGGTATAAAAGAGCCACAGCCAGAGGAAAACAACCCCTATGCCTTCCACTGGGAGATTCTATTAATACTCCATGAGGTTATGGGAGTCACACTCCTCATCACAGGAACTGAAAAACTCACTCATAACACTTCGGTGCATTATACTTATTGCAGGGTGTCCTAAGAATAAAAAACGAAGTGCTATGTAGTCTGAAAGGTATATAGGCCTGTTCTACAGTCTTTGAAGAAAGAAACATGTTATTTGAATCTCTCTTGTTCTGAAACATGCAGGATCAGACATGTAAAACTCTTGTCTCTTCACCTAAGGAATACTGCAATGAACAGCATGCAATGAGCTGTGCTAAGGCCAGTATCAGACAAAATTATGCAGCACTCCATCTCTGCCGTCAATTTAAAAGAGACAGAAACCTCTGGATTTGCAGAAATACCCAAGAGTAAGGGTTTGATTGTATTCCAGCAAACTTTTAACAGAAAAATTGCTTTTAATGTACTCATGAGAGGGAATTTTCAAAGCAACCAAGAAAATTTAGGAAGTAGGCATCTCCAAATACACTGTCCCAGGATTTCCCAGGAGCCCAAATATTAAATGTCATCAATTTGAAAAGAGAAGCACTAAATATTTTATTGTATTGTTATTATTGTCATTGTTGTTGTAGTAGTTATTATTGTACTGCAAAGAAATATTACAATGGCAAAAAAATCCCTTTAAAAGTCATATCATATGCATTAGGAAGCACATGATGATTTCTCTGACTTGGTCCATGCACAAGGGTTATTGAGACAGGGGGCGCAGGAATGCATTCACAGGAAAGTTACTGCAGCTTTGGCAAGCTAACACTGTTTCTTATCACTTTCTGAGAGATCAGCAGCATCCCCAGGGCAACCCAGCACTGGGAGAAGACAAGAATGGCCTGTCAGAGTCCAGTGCTCCCTGACCAGGTTCTTTTAGATACTCCACATGTAGAGGGTGTAAAGTTTAATATCAAATTTACTTATTTAAAGATAGTAGATGCTACATGGGATTTCTGATTTAGCAGAGTGATACAGAATATATTGAAATGATAATACCAATGTAAATTGCACTTAGCAAAATATACATAGCAATTGCAATAAACAGTTTAATCACAATACCAATGCGATTCCCATTATCAGTCTCTATCACATGCTCAGTCATGACGCTGGGCATCTCCAGTCACCGGGAAGGAATACATGGGTTGAAGCCAGCTCAAGCCTGTTGTTCTCTTCGAAATAGTGTTACTAGTTGTCTAGATTTTATACTCTATGTTGGGCTGAGCCACATATTCACTCGCCCCATACTGTTCTGGCTAACTCAGGGAGACATTCACACTCTTTTAATGAACTCAGGGAGAAACATTTACACTACCAGTTGATCCACTCAACTGTTGATAGCTGTTTATCTAAAACAAAGGCCACCCTCCTTTGCAAAGGAGTCCTGTTGCAAAGAAGTCAACTTCTTTGCAACGCTGTGGTCAGTCACATCCTACATTATTCCCTGAGCTTCATGGGTACATCACCCTTGACTGTCTCCTCTGAGCCTTCTTTCATTGTAGGGGTTTATTGGTCAGTCACATGGACCAAAATCTTCCTGCCCCGTCTCTTCCTTGTCCCCAGATTCTTCCCTTTTCGGTAATGTTCATTCTGCAATTAACATCATTTAAAAGACTGCCTGCTAACATTTCCAGTTTGATTATAAATTAAGGGAAGCCTAAAATTTTGAGCTAAGGGATCAAAATCATTCCAGGTTTCAGCACAATTAGAACATATATAGCCAAAATCAGAATTTGGCCTGTGTCTCAGCTGGATTGAATTAAGTTTGACACAGAACAGTTGCAGGTTACTGGAAAGGCTGATGACAACGTGTCTTTGTTATTTCTCAAGTCTAAAATGGTTTTGTTCCTGTTTTTTGTGTAAGATTGGGTATGGTGCATCTGTTTCAGTTTTGACATTAGTAGGCTTTCATTACCCTTAGTATTCAGTGAGCCAGCACAAAATTCAGATACTGTCCGAAAGTCTTTTAAACCTTATTTCAAATATTTCAGAACACAGGTACCAAACTCAGTGGGATACAGTGTCCAGACCCTTGAGGTGACACCTATTGACTTGCTATATTTTCATGTGTGACGTAGGCCCAGAGAGAGATCCTTCTGAAAGCAGAATTACTGCATCATTGAATGTTTTGCTGTGCTTTTTCCTCCCGCATCTCAGTAAGGCCAATTTGTAGCAAATTACTATAACAAAATTCACTGCGGGAAGGAAAGGTGATTTTATTTTACAAAATCTCCCAGCTGGTTTTTACCCATTCACATGATCATACCCATGTGCTCAGAAGCACTAAGACATGTACGTCCAGGGCTAGCAATGAGGAACTGATGTGGGTTTGCTTCCTGCCCTTTAGAAGCGGATGCTGTTTGGGATCTTTTGCCTCAGTATGTCAACTCAGCCTTCATAAGTCTTGCTTTCCTTATCTGGTTATTTTATGGCTCCAGTCCTGTTCTTCATCTTCTTGTCACCTTATCTTAAGGTCAGTTTGTTCCTCCTCTTCCTTTGAATGAAATCACACACATAGAGCTATTAATCTTACCTCTCCTTCTAAACTTTGTTCTACTGTTTCATCCGCAGCTTTCATACAAACATTTAAATTCATAATTAACTCATATAAATCTTAATATTTCTGTTACAAATCTCTACAAATCCACTTGATTGCAGTATTGCAGTAATGCTGCTATGTCACGTCCAGGAGGGCAGCCAGCTGCTGGTTGCAGCATGTCACCCCATTGCCTCGTGCCGATGTGACCTGAGGAACCCTGGCTGATGAAGGGACTGTGCAATACAGCTCTGCGTGGCTACAGATTTCACTCCAAAAGAGACATCCTCAGCAAACTTCCAGACGCTCATCAGTAGGAAGCAAGGAGCATTTCCATGATCCTTGAACGTCTCATATTATCTCTTTTCTTTAATCCCTAATTGATTTAATATAGAAGACTGTGTGAGATTGATTTGCCGGTTTTGGAACAGCCTTCAGGAAGAGGCCTATGTAAAGGAAATAGGCCTGACATACAGAATTTAGGTAGGGAAATGCCCCCCCATTAAATGTAAGGTAAACAAAAGGTCATATAAAACCACACCTGGATTCAGATGGCTAAGAAAAGCACTGAAATTTGGTGATTAATTCACAGCTACAGCTGAGCAAAGGCTCATAAAAATGCATTATGTTGGAACCAGTAAGTGGAATGCTGCATTTGGACATATACTGTCATTCAGTTCTTAAGCCAAGCCTGGCTAAAAGAATAAGTACAATAAAAAGTAACATACCGAAGAGCATTCTTTAAAAGATTCTTTAAAGCATCTTTAAAAGAAAGCACTGAAGCAGTCAAATTGGAAACAGAGGAGTCCCTATAGGGAAGGCTGTGCTTCATACCACTGCCACAGCTTTATCACGAGTGTCAGGGGTCAGTGGGTAAGCATGAATTTTCATGCCGTCCTCCCTGTAGGTACACAGTAGACTGGAAAGCCCTTTGGCCTGCTAGTTATACATTTACCTACTGCATCACTTCAGATGACACGCATTCAAGAACAGCTCTGAGAACAAATGAAAATAATGCATGTACCACATCCCTTTAATTCTTTGTCAGGTTGTCAAAACTGAAGTTTTACTTACCCGTGAGAGTGCACACCATGGAAGAAAGATACTTTTGTCCTCAAAGTGCCAACATTTTATACAAAATAAAATTACCAACCTCTGGGGAAAAACATCAAGAATACCCTTCAGTGCTTATTTGCAGCTTCTCGGACATTTTCTCTGCCAATGATAGGTTAGCTCTCTGGAGAGATCGTCTGACGGTTAAAGCACTGTACTGGGAATCAGATGCTTTGGTTTAGTTTCCAGCACAGCCACAAACTTCCTGCACATCTCTGGCAAGGACTTACTTTCTCTCCCAGTGCTGCAGCGCTCTTTTACATGCCCCAGCTATTCACGTTTAGCACCCCTTAGCGGGGCAGGGGCAAGGGGGGAGCCTGCGCTGCGAAATGCCTCTGGGCTGAGCACTGACTTGGTGTTACCCCGCTCCTTTCTGCTTGCCGGTACCCACACATGCTCCTGTGCCCACACCATTGCCATCAGCACCCACAGGCACCCCCAGCCTGGTGGGAGCCCAGCAGGTGTTGTTCCTCAGAGCTAGAGCTCAGCTCATCCCCCCGGGCACATCCTTATCAGCCATGCATTTTGAAGTACCATACACTTGCTTTGTGGCCAGAGGCAAAACTCTTCAGAGGCTGCCCAACACAAAACACCTTTGCTCTTCTCGCAGAAGCCACCGGTGAGAAGCAGGGCCACCCAACCACCCCATGGAGAGCAGGGGGTGCCTGTGCTGGGGTATCCCAGCAGCTCCGCTGTACACCCTGCCTGCAGGCAAAGAGACCAGCAGGTACGGAGGTCCCATCCCAGTGTCAGTGCTGTGGCATGGCCCAGCTGCCTCCAAGGAAGATGGGAGGCAAGCAGGTCTGCAGAGAGACCCCATCGGCTCCCATCAGCTGTCCTGTGTCAGGACACAAACACAGATGCACTGTTACCTGTGCTGGTAAATTGGTGCCATGGACCTTGACACAGCTGTGGTCTGTGGCAACCCCAGTAAGAGCTCAGGGGTTAGCAAGAGTCAGGGACCAGAGGCACATTGGATGTTTTGGAGGGAAAGCGAATTTACGTGTATGAACTTCACCATGCCTCAGGGCTTAGGGCTGAAGAGAGATTCCTGATGTGGTTTTTTTTTACTGACACAGAGGAAGCACAAAAGCTGCTTGCAAAACCTCTGGTCTTTCCTAGCAGACTCTCTTGATTTTAGCCCCAGCAACCTCATTACTTATACCCTGACCTGCAAATGTTGAAGACACCAAATATAAACAGAACTGAGCAGCAGCAGTGAAATGGGCACCTTTATGGTGAACATCTGCATGAGACAACCTTCCCCACATTCCTTGCCCCATCACCCCGAGCTCTAGTATGGCCATGTGTGCCGCTGTGAGGATGAGCAGCCCTTTACCCTTCCCCCTGCCTCCAAGCAGGACAGGTGACAATGCTGTGGGAGAGCATGGATGTCCCAACACGGGGGACAGGACAGCAGTAGGCTGAGGAAACCCCACTTCAGCCCTGTCCCCTCATTGTGTTGTGCCCCAATGTGACTGTGAAGCAGACAAAGGTCCTTGGTGGGAGAGTAGTGTTGATGGGGACACCTTTGGCTGTGGGCCATGTGGCTGTGCTCCTGTCTCTGGGAAATGCCATCATGGCTACCTAAACCTGCTGGGGAAGGGGGCTACCATGATCCCGGCAGGGAGAAGGTGAGTTCAAGAGGGAGAGGTGAAGAATGCTGCCTGGGGTGGTCAGCCCTGCCAGAAAGGACCTTTGCCTGCAGAGGATGCCCAGGCCAACATAAGCCAACAGTGCACTCTGACTGGGAAAAAGGAAAAATTGTGAACTGGGCTACATTAGGAAGAGTGGCCTGCAGATCAAGCTCTGCTTGCTGCAGGTAGGGCCACAGCTGGAATGGTGTCCTGTTTTGGTCCCCCTGCTCAAAAGGGATGTGGAGGAACTGGAGAGGGTCCGGTGGCAGGCTGCCAAGGTACTCAGTGGTTTGAGGAGAGGCTGAGGGAGTGAGTTTGTTTCTTCTGGCAAAGAGGAGCTACAGGGTGCCTCACTAGCAGCCTGCCATCCTTGAAGGGCAGCTGCAGAGATGATGAAACCCAACTCATCTCAGGATTGCCGCACTCCCCAGCAGAGGACCAACAGCTACAAACTGGGCTGGGACAGCCTGCTCAGAGAGGTGTCGGGTCTCCATCCTGGGAGCCTAAAGTGCTGCTACATAAAGCCACAGCTTTAGTGGGTTAGTATTGCTCTCCAGAGGTACAAAAGCTGCCTGAAACCAAAACAGCATAGACTGAGAAGCCAGGAGCACTAGGGCTGGCTCCTCGGACACAGCCTGCTGCAGGCAGAAGCTATGTGCTGGCCTTCTTTAGTCCTTGGGGCCATGCAGAAGTGTCAGAGCTGGTGTTATTTCTGTCTCACATGTTTCTTCTCCCACTATTAAAGTGACAGAATTGCAACCATTTCCTTTTGTGACAAAGAGCATTTGTGATTTCTTATCCCTTCACTGCTGTTGCCTCATTGCACATAACATTGAGACATGCAGTGAAGGCAGACAAGGCTGGCTACGAGAGACGGCAGAGCTGGGTCTGCTTCGTGAGCGAGCTTCCTTCTTTGTGCAAATGCTTTCACTGAAAAGTGCTGAAATGAAGAGATTAATCCTTTCTGATGACAAACATAGTTACACAAAAGATCAAAGGTAAATTACTTGAAGACGTGCTTGCACGGCTTAATTCTTATAATTGGTACCTCCAATACACACAGGATTCTGTAATTTACAGGACAGATAAGCATAAAGATCATTGTATTATGCTTGGAAGATACTTCTGTAATATGATAGAAGTATTCTGTCATGCTTAGTACACAATTGCAAGACAGAAAAGGATTTCAAGTTAAGAAGATTAATAAAAAGACAAAGAATGAACAGTTTCAAATGCTCTTCATTTCAGATTAATTCAATTTTGAAAAATGAGTACCCTTTCTGTCATGTAATGCCTATAAATCACAGTCTGAAGAAAGTGCATTTTAAAATATTCATGTTTTATAACTGATTAATCCAAATGTTTGGCATATGTTTTTAGTGTTTCTGCTAATTAGGAATATGTTGGTTTGCTCTGGCTTTTTCACTGAAATGAAAGCAGGCATCTGAGCTTGAGGATTCGTACCACCTAAAACACCAGCTATTTTATCTTGCAGTTTTGTTAGAGGAACATTTCCAAACCTGCTGGAAACTATACTTCCAGATCAAGTTGGAGAGATCTAAATAAAGGAAAAAGCAACCAGACCACTAACATTAAAGGGGAATATTAATAAATAAATGGTTTATATTCTTGTCTTAACAAATTGTTCTGTGATAAACCTTTATCATCAGAAAATGATGCTTTAAAATGTTACATTGAAAGTGTCATGATTTAGGCTGGTAAAAAAAGGTTAAAGTCAAAATATGTGTAGATATATTGACTCATTTTTAGTCATCTCTTAATGTGAGAAATTGGTTGTAGTATCATAGTGCCAGGTCAAGCATAGAGCTCAGCAAGACCGAGATGTGTTAGTGCTATGTTTTGAACCAGAAAAATTGTTATTCTCCCATAAAACACCAGACATAAAGAGACAGTCCTACTGCAGCTGTATTTCCCAGCTCCTGCTAACAAGCTCACTGAGAGGAGTCTCAGCTACCACATGTGCTATAAAAAAATCCAAAACAGAAAGAAACTCCTATTAGTTCTCACCTCACCTCCAAGACATTTTTCTGCTTTATACACCTATCCCTCCATGATCTGGCTTCTCATTGTTAAGGAAGTTCAGCCCGCATTTTTGGAAATGTTCCCATCCTAGCTAGCAGCATGTGGAAAAGGATTTTAACCACTTGTCTCCCAAAAGAGTCCCAGATTCCCTCCAGGCCCACACAGAGGCAAGAGGGGGTGGTCTGGAAGACCTCACTTGAAGGTACTCCAGCGTACTCCCAGGGTGGGGAGACAGCCTGCCTGGTTTCCCAGAGCCTGCTAACCTGGAGCTGGAGGAGTGCAGGGAAAAGTGGGTCCTGTGCCCTGCTGCCAGCCCAGCAGCAGTGCAGGTCACCCCTGCTCGTACTCTCCTCCTGCGTCCATGGAGAAGGAGGCCACATGCAAGTGTCCCAGTGAGTGTCTGTGCTCCTTTGTATCCTTTGCCTTCAGGAGGGTTTAAAAATTGTAATGGAAAGATACACTCAGGAACTCAATCCTGTTGGTACATGCAGAGTTAATACTGTCAAACCAGAGTGTCTTCCCAGCAGGAGCTAGAGTGTGCTGAGGAGGCTCCTCGGGCGCTGGTTCATGCTCCCTGTTTTCCCTACACTCGGGAAATGCACCCGGGAAGCCAGAGACACCCCTGCCCCCCCCACCCCAGACCACTGGGTACAGGAACCTGGAGGCACACAGAGTTTGTTTCTTTATTTTACATGAACATCTTCGATGGAGAAAGGACACTTTTAATCAAAGAGGTCAAATCTGTTTTTTCCATTAAACCATTATGTCGCTTTCACTTTTCATTTAAACACTTGGGAGGGAAAGTTGTTAACCAGATTCATTACTTCCCTTTTTCTTACAGTGCTTCTGCTCATGTTGAAAACAGACATTGATGGCATCAGGTGCAAATCACTTTACACTGATTATATTCTCAAAATTTTTATAATTGTGCAGTTTCTTAGGAAAGCAGGACTTCACGTGCTGTATGTGGCAGAGATACCTAACATGCCACTCTTGCTTTCCTTATTATTGCTTTTTTCTCCATACAATATTACCAAGTATTTTAGGTATTATCCTGATGTTTTTCTCCAGTCCTGACTCTTTGTGTAATAAGATATATCTTTCTATGTTGTACATTGACCCTTAGGATTGTATTATCTGAGTATCTCGAGAGTTCTGCCTAATTAAGGATTTTCTCGCAAATCCACCTTTAAGCACAAAGGAGATGAAACCTGAAAAGGTTCAGCATGCACAGATGGGACACATGGAGAGATTAGACATAGAGATCATTCCCTCCTTGTAAGGCCAGAGATGTCATCTGGGTGTGAGGAGGTAAACTGATCTCTAGGCTCATTTTGGTTTTGGTCTTTCTTGTGACATGACTAACAAAGGCACCCAGCTGGCAGAACCTTTGCAATACGAGCCACCTTTTGTTAGCTGTTGGGGTAGCATCATCAGCTCCATTCAAATCAATACGATGCTATTAGATGGTAACTTTTTGTAGTTGCCCTGAAATAAAGTAAAATCCTGAACTAGTAACGTGGAGGTCTCTTCTGAGATCTGACAATACAACCAATAGCACCTGTAGACAGCTATCTGCAGTACAGGTGTACCAATTTGAGCTAGTTGTCTACCTGCCATTACAATCAATGAATAAATAGTCTTCTGCTCCATATATAAATGGAGATTAGGGCAGTGTTCTTCTGATTGGATGTTGACATCCTTCATACGATGACTCCCTGGACTCCAAAAACTAGCTCTGCCTTGGCTACTAAAATACTCACTCTTGCTCAGATAGACACACCTGCATTGTAGGTACATTCACGCAGATGAATTCCACCTTTGTGTCCTCCAGTTTTGAGTGCCTATATCGAGGCACTTGGGTCATAAATTTAGGAAGAAATGAGAATCTGTTGTCTAATTACACTGTGCCTCACACTGTGATCTCTGTGAGACAGAGGAGCAAGCATTAATGATAAATCTTATGTTGAAAGAGTGAGTCAAGCTGGGATTCTTCGTGGCGCTTTGGGTCATCTCATCTCCAGTATGGCGTATTTAAAATACAGCTTTTCAGGGGAATTGCCATAATAGATGCAAAAAAAAAAAGAGAGAGAGAGAGAGAGAACAAAGGCAGAGCTCTCTCCTCATTTTCCAAGCTTCTATTCAATTTAATAACATGTTGCTAACTGATAAGCTTCAAAGCTATTCATTTAATAAAGAACATCTGTAACCTTATATGAGAACTTAGGATTCTTGAGCCTCTGAACATCAACTTCATGGTGAACTAGGTTATCAGAGATACATACATAGCTAAATCCCTGCTCATTTCTTTTGAAAAAGACAGGTACAATTTGGTTTGGGAAATGAGATTATATATAGACACACAAATGTATCTTTTACTTTTGTTTATTATTTACTGCATATAATTTTTTATTGTCCTGACCGCCCTCACAGTGTTTGGAGTACTGGAGATAATGGGACTCCAGAAGGACTGAAATCCACACGAATGTCCAAGTATCTTACTGAACTCAACCCTTAGCTCTAGTGTCTCATGTAATACCTGGAAGCCCTCCTTTGCTCCCATGGAAACACTGAAATGCCTCACATTTAGAAAATATTATGGTGGCTATTTAATAATGTTTGCTCCTTCTTTGGAAGAAAATTACTCAGATTAAGTGTGTGGCAAATTAGTCTGACGATTTGATTTCCTTGTTTTTCTGATCTCAGCCAACGCTGGAGTGAATCGTTATCGGTGGTTTCCTCTGAGGTGACCGACACCTGCAGCATTTCAGAGGATGCATTTGTCTGTGCCTACCCAAGTTTGCAGACGTCTACTGCATAACTCTGCCTGCTTTACAGTGAGACAGGAGAGAGCATTTGCTATCCAATTTTTTGTTACTTTTGCCACTATTTTGTACAGTTACTAGCCTTACTTAGAAAAACATTTGAGCAGCGCCTAAGCAAGTTTCCTCTTTTGGTAAGAATGCTACAATGTTAAATGCCTCCTAATCCTTTGGGTTCTTCATCCGCGGGTCCTTACTTCCACATCTTCAACCAAAAGCTTTCTAAAACGCTAGAAAGACTGTTGCCTTTTAGCTTGAAGATTTAGGCATCTATTATGACATTTAGCCTGACTTTATCACCTCTTTCCAAAAAGGGGATTGGTATTTATGCTTCTTCCTTTCTCCTCCCTGAAAGCTCTGTGGCTGCCCACATTTCCCACAGGACATGTCTGTATTGTGGGGGCCAAGACCCTCAAGTCACATGTTGAATGTTTAACTTGAAGAGATCGTTGTCCTTTTTTAGACATAGCCTTGTAGCTAGCCATCTCAGCAGAGATACTTACTAGATTTGTAAGGAGCTTCGTGTAGTTACAGTTCCAGGATACAAGGGGCTCCTTTTCTAAATATATAAAACATATCTTACAATTGCAAAATGGAAAGCATCTTGATACTTTCAAATCATCTTTGGGCTGACATGTTGTGACAGGACAAGGAGGAATGGCTTTAAACTAAAGGGGGGTAGATTCAGACTAGATATAAGGAAGAAATATTTTATGCTGAGGGTGGTGAAACACTGGCACAGGTTGCCCAGAGAGGTGGTGGATGCCCCATCCCCGGAAACACTCAAGGTCAGGTTGGACGGGGCTCTGAGCAACCTGATCTAGTTGAAGATGTCCCTGCCCACGGCAGGGGGGTTGGACTAGATGACCTTTAGAGGTCCCTTCCAACCCAAACTATTCTATGATTCTATGATTTATTTGCTCTCTGTGTCACCAGTTCATCTCTCTCCCAATATTCACTGTGGGTTTTTTTATTTGGTAGGATCCACATTCCTCCCTCAAAAAAGAGTTTAAAATGAATGCATTTTAATGACAACCCTGTCTGCTGCTGCTTCTGTGGTCCCTGTCCCCATTCTTGCTGCAGCCATCATCACCAGGGACAGGAGAGGCTATGGCAGGAGCAATCACAGCAGTAGTGGTGGAAGAGGCCAGGACAGCCACTGTGCCAGTCTCTGGTTACCTATTCCTTATCTTCCAGAATGGGCTTCATGCCCTGGAAAGCCAAGTAGTTTGTAATGTAAAAGCCAGTTTTGTCACATTTTGCTTCAAAGGTGTAAAAGCTGTTGGGCCACCTACAGCCTGCATTGCCAGTGCTTTGCTTGAAAAGGAATATTGAACTCATATGTAGCACTTCTTATCCATGTGTCCTATAAGAACTTACGGAGGAAGATAAACATCGTTACCCTGAACTACAGATGGATAACTCAGGCACCAGTAAATTAACTTGATCAGTACTGGATATGCAGCCACTGTCACTTGGAGGTGCAATCCAGACCTCCCACTGGGCTGCCAGTGCCTGAGCCTTTGTAAGAGGGAATAGACAAGGGTGAACATGGGGCAGCAGTGGCTCCCTACCTGCGCCTGCCAGCCGGGCTAGAGAGGAATGAGACAGGTGAACACAAAGAAGAACAGCAATGGCAGGATGGCTTTTGCAGTAAACTTTTGTCCATATGATGTCATTGCCCAGGATATTCATGCCCTGCAGGAGTAATCTTTCCTAGGCCCCGGTTCTAAGGCTCAGCGATTGTTTTTTTTTTTTCTGCGTTAGACTGAAAACTCCTTAGTTCAAGGGCCACAGCTTGGAATGAAAAACACAGAAGAAACACACCCAAACAAGTCATTCATAAGTCAAAATGGGATCCAAATCATGGGGGTTCTTTTTCTTCAGTTCTGCTAAGGCTGTATTTTTTGAGCAGTGGCAGAAGTAAAGCTCATAAATCTGGTTAAGCAGGTCTCACAGGCCTACCACTTTTGAGCAGGAAAAATAAAATGTTATAGTCCTAAGTATATAAAATACTGCCATGGAAGGATGACTGTGATTTCAATAGAACTTTGTCCTATTGCAGAGTAGGAGCACAAGTTCTTGGGAATGACTTAATTCGGCATGAAATGGAAGGGAAGGCACTCTTGCATTTACTTCATCAGTAAAAGGAAAAAACCTAAGCTAATGAAGAGGTGGGAAATTTGTAGATGTCCTTCCACTGATCCTGACATTTTTTCTGAAAACCATCCTTTGCTTGCAGAGCACTGAGGAAGTGCAACATCCCCAATCCTCCCCTCCTACCCACCCCCCTGAAAAAAGATATTGGAAACGGGCAATAGGTTGGAAATGTGCAAAATATTGGAAATGTGCAAAAGACTCTCCTCTGCTTAGAAGAAAGTCCACCTGTACCCAACAACATCTTGGTCCACCTGGAACTAGAGAGACTTGCGGGTTTCCTCACCGTACAGCTGGGAAGAGAGCTTTGTGCTCCCGATGCTGCCTCACAGCCTTGCTTTTCAGAAATGTAGCAACCCAATGGACTGTGTCAGGAATTCACCTAAAAATGTCCTTATGAAGACCTAAGGCTAATTTGCATGTAAACTGTTACTCCAAGCAAGTTTATACTAAGACATGGCAAATCACTGAGCAGTTGTACCAAAACAGCGATACAGTATTAATCCATTAACACAGTACCGATCCAGGACTTTCTGCAGGACTAGTCCTGGGAAAGGCAGACCCATGCTGGCTGGGTCTAACGAAGCTCAGCAGGGACTAGTCATGGTTGTTGTTTGCTTGCTTTTTACATACCTGCACAAACCATTCTGCGTGACTTACATTACCTTCGACAGTTCCCTGCCTTTTTCAAGACTAGCTGGACCTATTCTTGTGTGAGGGACTGTTACCTGAACCAGCCAGGACTGCTTCCCGTGGAGCAGCTGTGATCTGTTCCTGGACCTTGAAACCTGTTCATTTACACACCCTGTAATTCCTCTACCCAAGTAGCAAGTGCTACATTTTCCAGTAAAGCCCAATCCTAAAGAAAAACACAGAAAACTACCTTGTAACAGTAACTAAAGCTCCAAACTAGCGTTCAACTCTTTTCTGTCTCCCCAGTCTTCCACGTACAGAGAGGACTTCTTCCCATCCTGTACAGAAGGGACTGTACAACTGAAATTCAGGCAGACACTTTTTAGAAGAGGACATTGTATTTAATTAGTCCTTTCTGTAGGTGGGAACTCAATCTAGGACAACTCTGTAAGAGCTTCCCCTACGTAGCAAGTAACTCTGTATTTCAGCAATAGCTCTACTGTAAGATCTGGGTTCGCTTCCCAAAGCTGGGTCACCAGTACATGCCCTGGGACGACATCTACCTCTGCAGCTCCTTTCCTTCTGCCCTGGTTTCCGTATGCACGAATTAGAAAGGAGCATGTGTGCATTTTAATAAGGTCCTTCAATCTGGACAATTTGGAACTGGCCATAAGATTTGCTGCAGACAAAACCTTTGTCTTTGCAGGATTGGGCACACATGAACTTGTGTCTTCTCATAGACTTTGGTCTTGATGTGGTAATACAGAAAAAAACCCCTTCTTTTTTCTGAGCCAACAATATCTTTACCTACAAATTTAAAAAGAAATGAATGAAAAAAAGCTTTTTGGCAACTTATGTTTCTTATGTAAAAGAACAAAATCCTTTCCATCTTCTGTATCATCTCACGTGCTCCACTTCTGCCATCTAATTGTCTTTAAAATGCTGCAGTTCTAGTAACACCAGCACAAACAACAGAGTGCAGGCTCAGCCATTCGATCGTGTTTTACATTAGAAGCTAAATATTTTGTTCCCCAAAATTAAAACAAAAATATCAAAATAACCCCTCTAAAATGTGAATAACTGCTATGTAACATGTTTTAACAATGCTAGCAGCATATAGTGGAAAGCTGACTGCACGTTCCTTCTTTGCATGTGTCCTTCATGCACTATGTGTAATAGGAAAACATTTTAGTTTTGTTCACTCCTTAAAGCTTTTCATGGAAACAACTCATTAAAATTAATGAAGAAATTTTACATTTTGTAAAATATATGGAGCATCACCAAATATGTTTCTGGCCCTGCAAAATCTAGTCAAGCGAAAGAAACAAAATGCTTCTCATCAAAAAATATAAAGGTTTATTAGAGCATGTTTCCATGTTTTAAACGTGCAATGGTTGCACAATTTCTTGTTTCCTTCTGTTTTCATTAGTGTGCCCTCATGATAACCCAAAGCAGCTGTTAAAAAAAACCCAACGCATCTCCACAGATGAACAATTAAAAAATACGGGCTGTGTCTTCCAATGTTACAATTATGTGAAAAACAAAACTCAGTATTTACAAAAATGCCTGGAACCTAAATACTGCTAAATAGTGTTGTCAATTTAATTACAGAAACTGTAGAACACTCACAGGGTACATTTATGCTGACAAGCCCCAAGTGTAAGCCTAGATTTTGTAACATATTTGGAAGAAACTGAAAATTATAATTTTGAGTCTGTTTACTTTTTTTTACATATTGGTCATTAGCCAGCTTAGTTTTCTTATCAACATTAGTCTACATTTGTTTTCTCGTTGTCTTCTCTGTTTGAGTATAAAGTGTAATAGAAAAATAATTCAATTCCGCAAACATGAAAATTCTGTTAGTACAGCTAATTACTTTTTAATATATTTTTATGTACAAAGAAAGTAGTAACACAAATAAATAGAAAACTAGGCAAAGGATAGTGTACTTAACTTGAAACATTTGCAATTTCAGTAACTGTGAACTACCTACTTGCGAACTATATGCAGTACATATAATGTGCACAAATACACACACACCCAGTGCCACTGCATGCATTTTTTTGGGCTAAAATATAACTTCAGGTTCACAAACCTTCACCCAGAACTGGTGAGAGCTGTAGTCACATCTGTGTACTAAAAGTGGTCAAAAAGATAGTCTGTTAAATATAAGCCATTCCACCACCCTGTCCTTCGGGCTCTAGTGTTTTGAACAACAACAAAACATTAGACCAGATTGCTCTCCTGAAGAGCAAATGATAACAAGAAACGAAGCGAGAACAGCTAAGATTTTCTGTAGTGACAACAAAATCTAATTTTTTTTTTTTTTTGAGCTATAATCTTCCCTATTCTTTGCCTGGAATAGTCAGTGATATGTCTGGGAGCTTCTGGAGTGGACAACAGGTTGAATATGATCTTATCCTGCATCTAGCTCTATTAATTTCTGCTACCATTATTGCGACAGGCTTGGGGCCAGCACCATCCTCAGTGAAAGCCACAGTTGCGGGCCCAATTTTTTTCTCTCCTCAGGCAATTAGAAAAGCAGTCTTGTTTGTCTGGTTTTGGTGGGAAAGAGACAAACCTGCTGCTGAGGTTCCTCCTTGCAAACATAAGCATGCACGTTATGCAGCCGTGCACGTGTCCCACTGCTCTAGCAAGCCAGCTGGGACTGCATCAGAAGCCCTGCGCGGTGCTAGGGGAACGCCTGGATTTCAGGACCCAGAGAGCTCAGGAAAATGGAGCAGACAGGTAGCTGTACTTCTCAAAGAGACCCTCAGGACTTAAAAACCACAGCAAAACTTATTTATTGCAGTTTACTGCCAATTTCTAAGCCTATATTGTCATGATCTGCCAACACCCCCCCCCAACAACAACACTGACAATTTTAATATGTTCCCAGAAGACTTGTAAGTTTGATTCTCAGATCTGTGACTTGGAATATACCGATTCTTCAGCTCTTACCAAATGGCCACATTCTCCTGAATTTATGGGGCTATTTGCTTGACAACCAAATGTGGCTTGATCCTAGCTGTCTTAGTGAAGAAAAAAGAAAAGATGCAGTTCTTACCCATAGAGCAAGTGGTTCTGGTAGTCACGATGAGTTTTCTTAGTGTATCTGTTTGTAACAGTGCTGAGCTAGTCATAGCTTATCATACTTATTTATCGATATATTTTTTCAAATTAGTTCAAAAAAATCAAGGTAGGTGCAACAACACAAAAAATTATGCTGTATAACTTCCATCCACAAGAAGGGAAGAGGAAATATCACCCTAAAAATGAAACCCCACAATACACATACAGACATCGGCAGCACTGAAGGATTTGCCTTCACAAGGGCTGTTAGATTTTATTATCTGAGAATTGCTAGACCTTTGCAAGATAAAGCAGTATGATCAACTAAATTCCCAATAGCTCAGACACTGTCTAACCGTATTCCTTATCTGGACAGTCAAGACTTTCTCCCAACTCTTTTCTTTTTGTGTTTAAATTGTGATCTTGCTCATATCATATTCTTTCCCTGTGACTTCATTGACAATCATGAGAAGTTTTAGGCATTAACACTATAATAGAGCGGAGTTACCCCAACACATGCCAACTCCGCTATTTTTACTGCTTTGAACAACAAGCAAACAACGCACTTAGTACTTTAGAAACAACTAAAAAAAAAAAAAATAAGAAATTCTATTTAGAAAAATAATTGCTTTATTGTTGTCACGCCTTCCTGATCAGTTGCCCAAATCCTAAATACCTTTCAGAAAATAATTTACACGCTGCAGAATAGCTTATCGAGCAATGCAGCATGTTTTGTCTTACGGCCATCTTAGTCATTCCTTGTTACCACGACTGGTGCCTTTGACCAGCGTAAAGTGCTAACCTTCCCGAGCGCTGTTAGGGGGCTGCAAGCCCTGCCTGCCCCGGGGCCTGTCTCAGGTTGGAATGGGGATGAAGCTGGTCAATTTGGAGTGGGGTGACTCTCTCCAGGTGTTCAAGCTGTGGGTTGGGCTTCTGTTGTTGGTAACAGAAGTCTGTCGCCTGCTGTTGCTGTTTGAATCTTCTTTACTCAGCGTTTGCTTTATTTTTTGGCAGCAAGGGAAGCTCTGTATGCAGTCTTGCAGGAGGTGCCCGCTGAAGAACATGTAGATCCACGGGTTACAGCAACTGTTCAGACTGGCCAACAGAGCCGTGACGGTAGTCGCAGTGTTTTCAGAATCTGGGGAGGGGGGAAGAAAGCGGTTTAATCATCAAAAGAACATTCGCACCGTTCAGTCAACTGCTTCATTAACTGTCGGATTTATTTTCCTGAATAATTCTAGCTCTAAAAGTTGAGCAGCAGCATTTGAAATGAATAATGAGGACATGATCAGGAAAATTCTTACTTATGTAAGGCTGCCATTGAAGTCAATGGGAATTTGTCTGAACAGACTTCAAAAAGCTGTGACAGAAGAAGTTAGGGGGCAATCCATCCAAAATAATGCTTTAGTCCCGTTTCCACTGATGTTTAGCCATGTGTTGATAAGCTCATGCTTTAAATCCTGAACAGTTTTTATTCAGACTTTTGTTTTAAAAATTGGTTACCCTGGGAGGCAATGGCAAAATTCCCACTGATTTCCCACTGCTTTCAATAATACTGAATTTTGCTGTATACATTTGCATGCTGAAAAGTGTTGAATGCTCAAGTAACTACTGGCTTGTGAATCAAATCTGGATTTCAGAGGTTGAACCAATTTTCACTAGGGGAAAAATGGAAGTTAGCACTATGCAATAAAACAGTTATGGTCGTCTACCTTCAATAACTAGTTAAATTATCAAATACTCTAAATACATATTTAGCCTAATCAATTATTAGTGACCTTTCTTTGTAAAAATTGAATCTCCAAAGAACTACAATTGCTGTGTTACGCAGTTCCGTAGATTTAAAGAATCTCTTCAAACAAACCTACCAAATACCCATCTGTTGAATTAGGTCTGCATTTCTTTTGAAGTAAAAAAAAAACCTATTTGTCTACTGCAAGCCTTTATTTCTCTGTAGAGACCTGTGTTTTAGGCTTGACTTTAGTCCCATATTAGGGGCAATCAATGCTCTCACTACAATGTGATAATTTGAGGATTTAAAAAAATAACAAGAAATTATGAATTCCAACATCTTGATTTGCATCTTTTTCATTATGAGGAAACGGGGTATATGTTACTATGTTGCCTGTCATTCCCCATGTAATAACTTTTAAACTCATCAAGTATTTTCAGCCAGATTTAATAGAGGGACAGGTATCTCCAAAACACTAAATCGCCACTCTTTCGTGAGAACTGGTGGCTGACTAAAGGCGCTACTCAGAGGTGACTGCCCTGTTGAGAGGAAGGGTTCGGGGTGTGCTCAACCCCATTATCAGAGAGCAGGGAATGCACATGTAAAGCAGTCACGGGAAAGCAGGCTTAGTAAGCTCCCTGCTCATATAATTACTCGTGACATACATGTGTGTATGTTTAATAATAACACAAAAGGGTTCTAAAGTTTTATTCATCGGCAGCTTCAAATGGAAGAAAACGTTGCTGGTTCAAATTATCGCAGCAAATATTTCAGTCCCCATCCGCCAATTTTGCTCGGGATGAGAAGGCAGCGGCTGCTGCTCCTTTCCGGGGGCC
>NW_008795442.1:2135763-2136404 GCF_000699145.1 Aptenodytes forsteri
CTCCCCCGGGCGCGTCTTGCCCCTGACGTTGCGCCAGATGTGGTAGCAGATGAAGCCGTAGCAGGTGATGAGGATGAGGACGGGCGCGACGAAGATGCCGCCGGTGATCCAGGTGATGTAGGCGCGGGGTCCCCAGGGCATGATGAAGTGCGCCCAGCAGTCGTAGACCTGCGAGCCGCGCTCCACCTCGCTGAGGGAGAAGATGAAGTACTGCGGGGTGCTGAGCAGCAGGCTGAGCGCCCAGGCGGCCGCGATCATCCCGTAGGAGCGCTTGGTGGGCTGCTGCAGCGTCTTCAGCGGGTGGCAGACGGCGATGTAGCGGTCGGCGGTCATGGCCACCAGCATGTACGCCGAGGCGAACATGCCGAAGACCTGCAGGTGCTTGACGACCCGGCAGAGCCCGTCGGGGCCGTGGAAGCGGTGGGTCACCTCCCAGCAGAGCTGGGGCAGCACCTGGAAGAAGGCCACCACCAGGTCGGCCAGGCTGAGGTGGCGGATGAAGAGGTGCATGCGGGACGCCTTGCGGGGCGTGCGCCGCAGGGCCAGCAGCACGCTGCCGTTGCCCACCACCGCCACGGCGAAGGTGACGGCCAGCACGGCGATCTCCAGCTTCGCCAGCTCCTCGTCCCGCCCGAAGGGGT
>NW_008795442.1:2136846-2145464 GCF_000699145.1 Aptenodytes forsteri
CCCGCCGGCGCGGGGAGGCTCGGCCCTAAAAGTGCCGCTCCCAGGGGGAACGGGGTCCGCCACCCCTTCCCTGCCTCCGCGGAGCCCGGCGGGGCGGGGAAGCCACACGGGGCAGCGGGAACAGCTGTTCTGGCCGAAACGTCGCGCCCGGAGAGCTCCCTCACAGCCACTTAAAGCAGCTCTTAAAAGTTTAATTGAGAACAAAAGTCTTGCCGTAACCACGCGGAGTAAGTGGAGGTCTGTCAGTATCGGTCTACACGCCCCCGGGTCCGCTTCCACCCGAGGCAAAGGGGCTGGTCCGTAAGAGGTGCTAGTTTGGCTCTAAGAGGGATCCCATCTGGGCCTTTGGCATTTCACAGTCGTGCTGGGATAAACCCCAGCAAGGTGAACGATTAGCAAAAACAGCACAGAGTTTGAAAGCGACTCACTAAACTTCATGTTTTTAAAGGTTTCAGGATTTCATCTAGGACAATAAATGTCCTCCAGATGTTAGCGTATAGGTCTAAAAATCATGTTTCTGCAAGTACAATCAAAATCTCGTTTCCTAGAGAATTCCTAGCAGTGGGTCAATTAAATCTCTGTTTTAAACATGTTCGAGCTGAAGAGTTTTCTTCCTCTTGGTAGAGTGGACTTGAAGCAAATTCTGGTCCCATTGCCAGGAGTGTGGATTTACACCCCGATTTCACCGGAACCTGAATTTGATCCTTTGTTTAGAAACCGTTTCCTTCAGTCACACAAAAATGCATAAGATTACAACAAAGAAATATTACATTAGATGCCAATCCTACTTTGTTTTTAGTAAAACTCTCTGGGTCTGCTCATATGTGATTGCAGTTAAATTTAGTTGCAGAAAGTATGTGGGGTTTTTCCTACTGGTTTTACAGGGAGAAGGAAAAAGGGTGAAGAACTAAAGATTAAATCTTACTTCTTTGATTAAAAAGATGTTTCCAAAAGTTTTGACTCCAGAAGAATCTTCCGGCTTAAAATACAAGAAGATGCTAGGATGCTAGATGCTTCCGAACATGCTAGAATTGTGCAAGGCTTTATCCCAGGCTTTTTGCCTTTTTCTGTGCTTGTTAGCCTGCGAGAGGGTACGTACACCCACACCAGCCCGCCACTACCCTTCCTTTGCTTGGGGCTCAGTGGCAGGAGCCTAGAAGGACACCTGCTCCAACAGTGCAAATAATTGGCATGAGCTTTTCTGTAAAAAGCTGCAAAACCCCCCCAAAACCTGGCTGTCTTAAGTTTCTAGTAAACTTATTTCTTTAAAGGTGCCTCTGTTCCAAAGCCTAATTTTTATGAACAGTTCAGTGCAGCATTCACAGCTTAGTGCCTATTCCATCTTACGTTGTGAACATTACTGAAGGTATTGGTAAGAAATTAAAGCTTTGTGGAGTCAAAAACTTTGTAAGTCAAACTCACAGTCGCACGCGTGCGCGCACACACACACACAGTGTGTCCCAACTTTTCAACAACAGATCCATAATGTTACCTTAGCTATACATTGTATTAGACCTAGGAAACAGTATGAACCACACAACACATCAATGTGTGTGACTATAGGTTTCAGGTCAAACACAGAGGGAAATTAAAGCCACGTATCACAGATCTCACAATCCCGCACAGCTACCAAGGCCTCTTTCACATCCAAAGCAGCATACCCTGCCATGAGAAGAATTCCTTCCCTGTCTCTCTGACATACTTTACAGGAGCTGAACGCTGCGTAAATAAATGGTGTTACTCAGGAAAATCTTCTAACAGGTTTTCCGCTGTGCAAACCATGTAAGGATCATAAAGCTCTATTCGCTACTGGGTATGTCATTCCATTAATAGAAGAGGTGAAAATTTCAGGCATAAGAAAGACATATTTTTAACAGCCAGACGATGAGGGTGATTGTGCTGGTTCAGAGTACTGAGAGTTTGTCAAGCCCCCATCACCTCATATATCCCTTCCCGACCCATACTCAGTTCCTCTGAATAGCGTTTGTAAGAATGTTTCCGGAGCAAAGGGCTGGAAACTTGCCTCAGCATCACTGCACTGGGCCATACCTAGTGATTATGTGCAACGTTATGCATGAAATTGATACTGGTTTTGCTGCATTGTACTCCGTCAGACAGAAGTAACCTAGGGCTAGTCTTTATGCCTTTTTTTTCCCATTCCCAAAATTAGTCAATATTGATGTTTTTATAGATAACATATCTAACCAGGCTGTTGCAAATTTGTTTCTTTCAACAGACCTAGGTAATTCAGCAGAGAGTTTTATTTATGTCTAGTACTTCAAAAATGTCCTCCTGCTCTAGATACTAAGTAAATTCAGGGCTTTTGAGGTTTCTATACTAGTTTAATCAGCACCTAGTCTGATCTTGTTTGCTTAATTCTAACAGTATCGGTGTGTAGATAGGGGAAGCCTTAGATAAGATCCTGTTGTTCAAATTAATCCGTATAGTTTTCCGTTTTCCAAGTAGGTGTCCTTTATGAAGCTGAACGAGTAATGCTCTCCTGTCTCACCAGACATGGAGAGGGTTCCCCTGCCCACAGAAAGCTGTAACATGGAGAGCAACCTGGGGGAAAAGCAGTTAACAGAAAACTTGCAGAATAGCCTTCTAAAGAGAAAAATTGTCACTGGGAAGGCCGCTGGAAAGAACGAACATCTTTGCCCTGTGATTCACCTGGAGCTCAGCTTGGAGCTGAAGTCTTAGTAAAGAAAATTGAGGTTGGTGTTACAAGAAGCCTTTATTTGTTCTCGCTAGGCATACAGCTTTCTATAAAAATGTCTAAGGATGGCAAGGGTTTCTAGCGTATTCTCTGCTGGCATACAGGTTTCTGTAAAAGTGCTTAACGGTTACCAGATATCTTTCTGTATGTCGAACTAATAGATGACTGAATGGCTTCTGTAAAATACTCAACAACCTAATTGGAACATGACCTGGTTTGTTGCCAAATGCAGCTGTTTTCCATTCATCCCTCGCTGTTGTGGTGGTGACTTTTGCTGCCTTTAGACAGTCTTAGTCTCTTCTTCCATGGCTAAAGAAATGCTTTGAGCAAGTCAAAGGCTCAGGATTTTAATCCTGGGAAATTGACGATGATTTGTTTTCTGCAAGATAACTTTTCACCAAAAAGTAGGGGGCTTTCAGCATAATCTTCTTCAGGAAAACTGACAGTTTTGAATCATAGCTACTCATAGTCAAAACATGATTGTCTGCCAGGTTTTGTGAAGAGTTGCTCTAGTTGTTAGAGTTGCAAAAAAAGCAATATAAACAAAAAAAAGGTCAAGCTTTTTTATCAAATAAATTCCTCACGCAGGATGAGGGTTAAAGCACTGTTAAAAAAAGGAAGGAGGATTCAGCTGTCTTGTTAAATAGCACATAAACCATCTACATAGATACGAACAGTTGTCTCCTGTGATCTGTCTCCAAGTTTGAAGTATCTGTACTGCTCCCTTCCACACACACTATTTAGTAAGTAAGGCTGAGTTTGATAGCCCTTCCCAGAGCCACAAGACTTAGAAACTGCAGATCCCAACCTTTAAAATCACAGCTACGGGAACCAAGTATGGGAGAAAGCCCGCGTGCTGAGTGAGGGACTGCTGAAAGCCGGGGACAGCAGGGAGGCAAGCAAATGCCCCATCCGTTTACCACCCCCGGGAAGGAAATGTCACCTGAAGGCAGGCAGGAGGACCTCTGGGACTCAGTGCAGCCTCCTGAAAAAATGCCTTGTTTACAACCTGTATTGGTCTAGCTTTTTGGCTACTGGAGCAAAAATAAGCGGAGAATTGCCCCCAAACCACACTCAGAACAGATTACAAGTCTGAATTCAAGGTTCTGAAAAGGCTGTAGTACAAGACCAATAAATGAGTAAGACTGAGAGCAAACTCCCACTCAGGAAAACACAGAATTAAGAAACCCACCGTAGGAGACAGGCCTTCAGGATTAGCCTACAGGATTCAGTTTGCAAGAGCCCAGTTCATTGTCTGGAAATGTCTAAAAGTGGCCAGGAAACACAGAGCCTTAAGATTATGCTCCAAGTTTTCCTTTGCTTATTAACTGAAACCACATCCAGATCCAGATGCTAGCATTTTTACACATAGGAAATTGTATCTGAACATCCCTGTCTTACTGCGTTTCTCTCTTTCCATACTGGAGGTTGAGTGTGATATTTAAAGCAGTACCATAGAGCAGCCTATATGGCTAAATGTCACCAGAAGAAGCAGCATGTTGCCCTTCTTCTCCTTCATTGCAGCCTTGCTGACCCGGCTGATAGCAATCGGGGCCTTTGGGAGTCAGAGAGTTCAACCATTCCCTTGCAGAAATGTTAACACAGCAGCTTCCCAGCCTGTCCGGATTTCAAGGCAGCGAAGGAAACGGGCTTTTGGAGGGACAATGGGCCTTTGCATGTTTATAACCTTGTGGAAGGAACGTACCAAAAACCACAGTGAAAGCTCTTGCCTTTCCCCGTTGCGTCACGTTGTTCAGACTTTCAGCACATCCGAGGCACAATAAAATCTGTCTGAGACAGTTTAACTAGAGCCTCAGCCAGCAATCTCTCATTTAATCTGAAGGATTAAAATCATTGGGACATAAATCCACGGATTCATTCAATGCTGTCGTTGGCAGAAGAGGAAAAATTTAGAACTGAGCTTCCTCATGTTGTATCTACCTTGTGAAATGGTATAACCTCAGACTTTCCAGACCTGAAAGAGGCTTAATATACATTTTGCACTTCTACAGATACTGCATCAGTGTTTTTGCTTTAAGCACATAATCAGTAGTTATATCTCTCAGTTCTCTTATTTCAGAGACGTTAAAGGCTCTCGTTGATGATCTTTTGTATGCCTTGAGCCAGTTTTTAAAGTACTCCTATCTAGAGTTTCATTCCATCTGTAACCTACTGTTTACATCACTGTGTTAACACCTACCTTATGCTTCCTCATGCCTTTTACAAGTTTTGATTCATCTAGGGGCAATTTAATAATGATTTTTGTGTTCTCTCCTAGTTAACATACACGAAGCTGAACAAAAGGAAAATATTTTATAAAGTTTGGTGGCAGAAGTAATCAGTAAAAATGAAGTGAAATGAACACTTGTGGTAATTCATGTGATTTCTTCTTAGAAAACACTTGACATGGTGAGATGTCACTCTCTTACAAAACTATTTAATACTAGTAAAATTCTCTTCAGGCATTGAAAGCAGTTGGAAGGAATACAGACAATGTATGCACGACATAATATTTCTGAGCGATTTAACTCAACTGACAATGACACTATTAACTGATTCCAGGAAATGGTCCAAAATAATTGTGTAAAAGCTAGTCATTGTACAAAATTGCCTTATTTATCCCGGAACTATGCCAGGAACTGAAAGCATACTGTATTTGCGAATACGCTGGCAGAGTGTTACTGCTTCATAATTCTAATTGAAAGACAGAGCCACTTAACGTTTATGGAATAAAGGGAACAGTGTTTCTGATTATGACAAAATTTATTTTGGTAGCTACCCTTAAGAAACACATTCTAAAGCATTTTAAAATTAACTGGTTTTGAGACCTTTTATGTCAGTATTCTCACGGTGATCATTTTGAAGAGTCTGCCGATATGGAATATTGGTGATTGATGCAGAATACTGATACAACCATTAATGTAAAAAAACCACCACGCAAATAATCTGTACTGAACATATTGTGGCAGCAGCATTCTTACAAGCTTGGTAGTTCAGGGTGCTAACACAACAGTCATTTTATCATCGCTTTACTGAGAAATAGGATCCAGTCTTTCTAACAGGCTGGAGGAAGTCCAAATGCCAGCTAGTCTTGTGCATGCTTATGGGACATTCATTGTTCCAGTTTCTACGGGACTATCCTCTGCGAGACTGTCCTCTCAGTCTAAAGCCCAATCCTGTCTGGAACAGAGCTAGCTAAAAATGTTTTCATCAAAATGCTTTTTCATCAGAATGCCAGTTTGTCAAAACTGCAGTTTTTCATAGATGTCTGTATAATGGCTTTGGGAAAAACCTTTTTTTCATTCCAACACATATTGCTGGTCAAAATTTAAAAGGTTGAGGGAGATGGAAAGAGGTATTGATATGCCCAAGGGTAATTTTTTATCTTTTCCATATTGTAGGAGGAATTTTCTGATGCTACTTTATTGGCATGGTGCTTTGCGTCGCTGCCTGAGGAAACCTCTAGGGAGGAACAGGGTGTGCGGTCCAACTGGCTCAGTAGAGCTCACACTTGATGTCATCCAGGTTTTGCTCGTGGTGATCATTGTGCCTCCTAGTGGGTCTCCAAAAGAAAAGGCCTCCAATCCATGATTACCACAGGTCTACACAAAACTTTGATAATTGTATGGACTGGCACAGGCTTCTTCAAATCCAAATATAATGTGTAATGTGTAAGCTGTTCTAGTCCTTGCAGCTGTGTGATAAATTCCTTGAATGGATGAGACCTGGCAATACAGAGTATATTTCATCATTGCCTTAACACACAAGTTGAGGATCCTGAAGGCTGCAGATGCATTGCACTCTTTAACCTGAGCTGTGGCATGCAGCATGGTCAACATGCAGAAAAAACAAAGAGCACATTCCCTATCTGCTTCCAGTGCATCTTCTCTTATCACATCTGCTGCCCCTATCCGAGCCGGCAACAAGCTGACTCTCCTTTGCTCAGGCCTCTCCAGAGGTAAAACAAAATAAACAGTGGTATTGAGGAGGGCAGGGAAGGATCAGACACTGAAAGTCAGAGAGAAGAAAGCTGAAATACAGGGCAGGGAGGTAGATGGATCTTGGAGCAGAGTCTGTAGGGTAACGCATGAGAACGTAAAAGGAGAATCCAAGCAGGGTGATGAGAGGCAGGCCTGTGTCTCAGGCATGGGCACAGCAGAGATGCCCTGGTGCCTCGAACCTTAGTTTCTCACACTGATGAGGTAGATTTGGCGGTTGAAGAAGACCGGAAGAAGCAGAGAGGAAAAGGGGGAATGATTAATGGTATTTAGATGGTGCATTGAGTATCTTGGCTGCTGATTTCCTTGTTTTTTTTAAATGCGTGTGGGTGGGGAATGATACTCAGCAGTCCTAGGTCAACTATGACAAGATTTTTGTGTAGGTATGCAAATTGCTGTAAGTTAAATTGTATCACGGCAAGTACTTAGTACTTAGAACTTCCTGATGTTAATTACTGTGGCTTAAGGGCCCTTTGAGTTATTCTCACTTTAAACTAGTACAGTTTATCATTTTCACTCCAAACAAGTTGTCTAGCTGACAGTTTTAAGCAGTCTCTCATTGCACTTCCCTCATCATCACATTTAGCAGCTCTATAACATATAACATTTTACTTGTTCCTTTTATGACCAGAGGAAAATTCGTGTGCTTCTAGGATAAAGGAGGATAATAAAGAAATAAATTTTAGGGGATAGGAGGTACTAACGAACCGACTAGCATGGCAAGAGAGGAAAAGCACTCCCATGAGATATAGCCAAGCTATAAGCCAAAGTATATAATTTTATGTCCAGTAAATAAACACTTTTTAATGGTTTCTTGGTAAGTTTTGCCATTACATTGCTTATGCTTAATTTGCCAATAGCATGATTAGTATACCATGTGAAATGGCTTGTTTGGACTACAGAAAACAGGTTTTATAATTTTATTTTTCTGCCAGCTGTACAGGGAGGAACACAGGTGGTTGTAGTAGAGAAGCTAGATCCAGATTGCATACAGATAGGGCAGAGGAGTAAAGAGAATTTGAAACAGAATTGTGGAGTTAGAAGCCAGCACATGGAGATTTCCTGAAATTTTCTTAGGCTTCCAGGAGGATTTATATATGTAAACCTCCTATATATATGTGTGTATAAAAACCTATATATATATAAAGGATTTACATAACCTTTTCAAAAGGAAAGGAGAAAAAGCTTTTGATGGCATTTGCCCAAAACTAAAAATGAAATCTTCCTAGAACTGACCCTGTGGAAGGCTTCTATCAGTGTTTGCTCCCAGTGGCCTCTCACGAATGCCTGTATCATTTACTGAAGAGTAAATGGCACTATTTCATACTGGTTGTGATTTTCTCTGAATCTTTTCTAACTGGTACAGAAAACACTGCGTTATGTATTTCATCTAGGGAAGCTGTGGGAATTACCAGGAGAGTACATATACGGAAAAGTGTACAAATACAATAGCAATGTCACCCAGAACAAGCCTTCAAACATTGCACTAGTTAATTTCAAGATATTACAACTGCGGGAATGGGTTCTAAATGTGATCTAAAACCACATTTGTGCTCAAGTTCTTAGGGAGGTCAGAGCTTGAATAAATTGGATATGCCATATGAAAGAAAATTCTTTAAAATTATGGACTTCATATTTAAATCAGCTGCTGTTGCTTTATTTCAGTCTTTCCTGTCTTCTGTCTACAACATTGCAATAGAGCCTTGTATTTGATTTTTAACACTTATACCCCTACTTGTAAGAATCCTGATTTTCTTTACTTCCTTCACCCTGAATAATATGGGTCATCACTATCTTATTATCTCATGTGAGTTCAAGGAAATGCTTGTCCTTGTTTTGAACAAGTCAGCATCCTTAATTTCTTTCTGTCGCTGCCACCACCACCACCACCAGTATGAGAGGAG
>NW_008795442.1:2145503-2165409 GCF_000699145.1 Aptenodytes forsteri
GGGGCGTGTTTTTGTTGGCGCCTCTGGGGGGGGGGAAGTGTATCCCTACAGCTGCCACAGAACGCACCTATTCTCTTGCCTATTGCCAGTAAAGTAATTAAACTGCCTATTACATTAGTACTTTCAATTAATATTTATAATGTATTTCTGGTTAAAATTCACATTGATTTGTAATAACATTACTTACCTATTAATTCCTTGAATTGATTAAGATGAAGTAGACTGCCATTTTCAGTTCCTGGACATGGTACAATGTCTTCAGCCCTCGTAAGAATACAGCTCCTGCTGGAGTGTGACTTAGTGTAGCGCCCTTTTAATAGAGCCTCCCCTTCTGCTGCTTCATTATTACCTTGTGCATAATAAACATTTCTGAGTTATGGAACTAGCAGGCAGCTTACCAGCAGCAATAAGAAGCTTTGTAGAGAAGTCTTTTCTGGCCGACTCACTAGAGAAACTCTAAACTTTCAGGGTAGCTACAGAAGATAACAAAATCAACAACCAGAAATTATAAGTTGCTTAAAACGGGTTTTCAAGGAATTTAGAACTGTCAAGCTGCCACCTTATGGACTGAAGCAATACGGTAATCATGACCCAAATTAATTTGGGGTTAGTATAACCGAAGAACCTAGTGCAACAAGTAATTAAGTCATTTAAATTTATATTCAGTTGGCTTAATGATTAGTGAAGGGTCTTTTGAAGATTTTTTTTTCAAACTGTGAATTATTGCAGCTTTCAACCTCTCAGCAGGAAGCCTTGGATAGCTGTCTGAAATTAGCAGAGCTAAATCTGGCAAACTAAAGAACTAAGAGCTGGTAATGCAAGAGGTACACATGACTTTACCTGGTAATTCTAGAAAAAGGTTTGATCAGCCAACTCACAAGTTATTTTGTGTATGCAACAAGTTCAGGAATAAAAATGCCAGGGGAGCATAATCGCAAGTTCAGGAAGACTCTCAAGGCTTATGAGATAGTGTAGTGCTGTCTCAGTCACCAGTGAGACCCTAAAATACTAGCTGAAGTCCTTGGAAAATAGTTTTTTACCTCTACCGGCACTTTTGGAATAGTGTCACAATAGAATAGTAAAAAACAAATAAAGTAATGTGATGCAGTTGTGAAAGGACTCTGTGATTTCCTGAAACGATAGGCTGAAGGATGATCCAGGCAACTGCTGCTAGTCCCACAACCTGTGTCCCCAACAAACCGTATGTTGAGAGTGCTCAGGTATTTAAACGTGAAGATGCTGTTACTCTTTAGGCTTAATGGATTTGGATACCATCCCTAGTATTAAACTAGTCCAGGTTAGAAATTATAGGAATAAACATACGTAGCTGTTGGTGGTTGCTAGAGATGTGACTGGCAACTCAAATGTATGAATGATGTAAAGAAATTCATTGCCAGTGAGTGATTCTGGACAAGACACTGGTCACATACTTTGGATACAAGAAATCCTGGAAAAGACTACCTTAAATACTGAGAAATCTTCATCTCAATTCCTTCTCTTCCTGAAGGACTGGCCAGAATCAATCTTCACAGATTTTCATGGTCCATCATGCCATCTACTCCTCATTCTCATATGCCATTTGATAAGCAAGAGCATTAAAGGTTTATAGCACCCTGCCCACATTAGCACCCAAATTGTTTGCAACTTGGGTGTTTCCTACAGCAAATTCATGCTTGTCATGACTGCATTGCAAGATAGAGATTTAAGTAGCTACATCAGCTATGTGCAGCACTAAAGAGTACTGCTGAAGCTCTGAAAAGGAGTGTATAGCAAGTCCACGTGTACAGTTTGGGAAAATCTGTCTTTAGCAAGGAACTGCGACCTTTTTGTTACAGTATTCTGTGGTTTGATATCAGACTCATTTACTAGGAAATGTAAGGTCTTGATAGTCTCCCAGCTCCACATTTCTATGATCTTGTACTAAAATATTCTGGTGCTTGGACATTACAGTAGCTTGCATTTACATGATTTTTGATTGCTTATTTTATTCCAATTAATTCCAAAAAGTTTTAGCTTTGTATTACACTAGGACAGGCTAAGTATTGGGAAGGTAATGTTTCATTTTTCCCATAAAATTCATTGATATATACAGACTTGAAAATTTTGCTTTTATGACACATTTTGTTGCTACTTTCCATATCATACTCTTTTATGATTTGTTTAGAAAAATATATTAGTAAAGAACATTTGCTTCATAAAAATATGTAAGAGAGATCTTCATTTGCAAATTGAATGCAACCTGCAAATAGAGGCTGTAAATCAGTTACTTTTGGTCTTGAGGCATATCTTGCTCTTTTTCTGTTTTTTAAGATAATATCAATTTCTTATGTCAAGAAAATGTGATAAGGAATGGAAAGACTTTTTAGGAAAGTTTTTAGATTTTAAAAGACTATGGAAAAAGTTGTTACCAAACTCAAATCGATGAGAGCCAGAGCCACATTTTTAAAGGCTTTACAAATTTGGAGCAACTACTCAAGTTTAAAACTCTGAGATGTTGATTACTAATGAAAGATTATTCTGAAGTTGCTATACTTTCTGAATCTAGAAGTGTCTATACTTTAGAATCTAGAAGTGTTTGGACTTACTTAAACCAGAATTTTAAGTTTTCATAATTTCCAGCAGAACTGTAAAAGATTGGAATAGGGAAAATGCTAAGCTTAAAACATCCTAAGAATTTCCTATTGCAAGCATAAAGGCAGTATACCCATTAACTTAAGGAAAAATCACAAGTCTGGTGAATATATAGTAACGGACTGCATATTCATGAGCTTCCCATGGAGGTACTGAACTACTGAAAGAAGGACAAAAAGGACAAAAAGGGACTTTCTAAAATCAAGACAAGCTATAAGATCAATATAAGCTTTCAATTCCCGAAATACTGTGAGAAGAAAAGGTACAGAAACTCCAGAGCTAAAAAAATGATTCTTCGTTACACCTTCTCCTCTTTACTCAACCTGATTCTACAAGGAAGGCAGGAAAAGAGAGGGCAGCTACAGAACGCCAAGATGAGATAAATACCTAAGCTGGCAATATTTCTTCAGCTCAGAGGTATCAGTTAGACTGCAACATCCCAGATGAGTTTGCCAAACACAGTACAGCAATTAGATTAAAGAACTCCCTTTAATAATTGCAGTGTGACGTAAAAGATGCCACTTTAATTTAAGCATGAATAGCAATGCCCATTAACAAAATTATATTTTGAAAGCTGACATGAACTAACCTCAGCAGAAATTCTTAGCAACTATTAATTTGCTGAATAAGGTCTTTGAATGTCTCCTTTGGAGCGACCGCCTTACACAGTTCCATAGATGTTTTGGAGAACACTAGTTATAACTAGCAAAGTGATGGACATGTGCCTGAATAGGCATTCAGAAAGCTCATTAAGGTCTGGTCTGGTCTTTCTTGTTTCTCTGGATGCTGCTCCTGCATGTGCTTTGAATAGAATCACTCTGCACTGCATTAACACATCCTCACCTGCCTGGCAGCCTTCATACAATTACTACTGAAATCAGCAGAGAACTCCTCCAGATAAATTAAGAATGTGCAGTAAGGACCGGTTTAGTCTTCATAAATTTTAGCTTCTTTGATTGTACTGTAGATGTTCTTTCAAGATGACAGCCAAATTAGTATTGGCTTGTAGATTAATTAAGCAATACAGTCCTTCACAGCATTATTATGCATTTTTCTTTTATGCAGTTCAGTTCGTCAATATGCAAGAAGTTTGATTTTGAAGTGCACCATGCAAAAACATTGCCTGATTGCTCTGCATGAAGAGGAAAATTCTCTCTTAGGTGTCCCTTACCAGGTTCACTTAGTAACAAAAGCATTTTTCTGAAAGGATTTGGTTTATCTGCAGAATGAGCCTATTTCTTCTGTAGCAAGAATAAACACAGATAAAAATTATGTTGGACCATACAGATCTCTTTGGACTTTCTGGAACCTAATGATAAGACAATCCCCAAGGAATATATGTGCATATTGCACATTGCAGTAAAACAAACAGATACGCAGGGCAATAGGAAGAAACAGAATGGGTTTTAATGTAAGTTAAAGTCTTGGTGGTTTTGTTTCACTTCCTAGAATGTGAATTGAATTTTTTGTAAGTGCATTGGGATCTACGGATACAAAGTGAGCATTTGCATAACAGGTGATTGCACAAGATACAAAGCTAGGGAGACTGAGCCGTCCCATGTATGTGCTATCTAACATTTGTTAAGGAACATTGCAGATTTTCTTGTGATACAGTGGCCATATCCAAATGTTTTGTATTAGAACTCTTGAGGAAATTAATTTCCTCAAACAAAATTAACAAATGTGTACAACCATTCCAAAAAAATGCACGCAGCATTTTCCCTTTGCTTCTCCTGCATAGATTTCCTGTCTTTCTGGGTTTGTAAAAAAACATACAAGGACTTGGAGCAATCTGTATGTGCATTGCAGATACTACAGGAGCAGCCTCTTTGTGTGCCTGCATTTTTTCAGAACAATATGTAGAATGGACCAAGAGTTTTGAATTGTTATCTGTTGTTTATCATTCATGCCCTGATTCAAGAAGGCAATGGGGCAGGTGTCTAAATGCTCCTGTAAAGCAGAGATGCTTTCCCAAGTTAGGAACTCTGATAACCAACCCTTACATAAATGCTGTTTATTTTCTAAATTGACACCATGCAGTAGATAAGGAGCATTGTAGAGATGAAATGCACTTACAGAGGTGTGAACTCTTTGCCAGAATGACACATGCCTAGCGTTTTGGGGACTGAACCAAGTTTAGAAAAAAAAAAAAAAGTCCTAATTCCTTTCTTGTGCCTAACACATTAACTCAAATGTCACTTATATAGGCAAGTGAAATCTGTCCTGCTTGTAATGCATGGTTTGCAGAATTCAAGCTTTGATTTACAAATAAAAAACTCATAGATTTTGTAGGTATGAGAACATATTCTATTCAGGCATGGGAGTTGCCTAATAAACTGAGTCTGGAGATAGTGTGTAAGAGTGGATTTGAGAGAAGAGAGTTTCTCTTTAAAGACTCAAAATCTGAAGCCCAGTTATGACATTAAGGGGCAATATGCAAGTATTTCACTGTTGATCATTTTAATAAGGGATAACAAGCTCTTCCTGGTGAAGTCTGTTTCAGGGAGGGAATGAACAGTGCTGCGGCAAAGGAAATGCAGGAGTGACAGGAAAGGAGACAAGAAACAGGCAAGAGGGAGGCAAAGAGAACAGAGGAAATGAGGGAAGATCAAACACAAATAGAAGACATTGCCCATAATGATGAAATAGTTGTGGTTTTGTAGCTGTAACAGTCAAAGGATACAGGAGAAGCAAGATTTGTAGGTGATATCATTACTAATGATTTATATCAGTTGGTTTAATAAACTATATTATCTTTGCCTACCAATGTGGCCTCTTGTACTGACAACCACCAGAGGTAGCTGAAAGTTTTCTGTCAGAAAGTTTGGCTGGCTTGGGTTTTGTCTGTTTGCTTTTGTTTGTTGAAAGTATATTAAGGAAATGTTCACCTCAAATTTGTTTCAGGATTTTGTGGAAAATCCTTTAACCTAAACCTCTCAAACTTTTTGTTTTCCTGTGAACTGCTAGCAGCAAAAAAATCATTGAAAATTAACATCCCCTTTTGCTGAATAATTTTAATACGTATAATTTTCCATTGAGTGTCATTGAACATGACAATATTTATCAAGCAAAAAGTTTAAAATATCAGCAACTAACTTCACTCAATCAATGATGATCGTTTTCTACCCAAAAGGACTGCCCTGGCTCACAACAACTTCTCTCCTTATTGCCTAACTGCTGTACTAATCTGTGACGATTTCCTACCACCACCTCAGAAGACAAAGAGGAAAAAGGCACAGAGGAATTGGAACCACACTAAACATACCCTGAGAACCGTGTCTTAGGGGTGCCGCTGGCAGGAGCTGCACTGCAGCTTTACAAAATCTCCTACAGCAACTACAGCAGATGAAGCAACAGCTGCTGGAAAGTATTTCAAACAGCAACGAGATATGTCACCAAGATGCTGTCCCTAGTGCATATAGGGAACAAACACAGATGGGTGCATTCATCTCCTAAACAAGACTGATCCCATCAGGCACCCCTACTTTGCTCAGGGTTACCCCAAAAGCAGGAGGTTTCTTAGCACGTCTTCTCCAGCTGTGACTGTGGATCTTCTAAGCCCCAGCCATCCTCCAATGCTACTCAGGGCCAGAGTCAGCTTTATCTGGGCTTTGTGGAGCCTCTGATGCCCTGGCATACCAAGGAGGGAATGTCTGCACACGATCTGGCGTCCTGGAGCAAGATGTGGTTCCCCGTGGATGATGTGGCAGGCTCAGGGTCCAGAGAAGACAAGGCTGAGAACTGGGCTTCCCTCAACCACTACATTTCCACTGGGACATTTTGGCCCCCTTTTGCCTTGGGAAATTAAAAGTAAATAAAGGTTCTGCATGCTACCCTGTGTGCCTCCAGACACTCTCTTGGAGAGACATTGTCTCCTCTGATACGTCCCCTTACAAGAGCCCTCTAAAAAAGGGAGCTTTTGGAAAGCCACAGCCTAATTAGATAGAGGCTTTCCTGGTGAGACGTGACAGAGGGCAAAAAGATGACAGCCCCATGCGGGCTCATCCTCCAGGCACGCTTGTCCTGAGCCAAGCTCACTGGGTTGTTTCTGAGGCATGTGAAACTGCCTGCACGGCAGCCCTCCAGCAGGACAGGGAGCATAGCTGGGAAAGGGAAGAGGGGCAGGAACTTCTTAGGGACCTCTTTGGATGTCCTCTTCCGCTAGACGATTTCCACCTCTCAGAGGAAGGGTGTCCCCACAGCACCATGCAGTTGAACCCTTCTACCAGCCCACAGGCCAGCACTACTGCCCTCACATGCCTTGTCCCAACAAGGGAGAGGGACCCACAGACCAAGATATGTCCCCACCCTCTTTTGGTTTTGGATGAAGCGAGTCTGGAGTACTTTGTTCTTGTTTTGCTGCCCTTCTCCCTTGCCCCTTTCCCTCAGCTGAAAATCCTGTGCAGAGGGCATGCAAAATCTTTGGTTGCTGTGGCAGAGCCTTTGAGGTAGGACAAGCTGCAGAGGTGGCTGTGATGGTAATCGTGAGGTGCAATGCCGGGATGGCAGCAGTGCAGAGCTCAAAGGATCCTGGGGGGCCGGCAAGGCACAGAGTAACCCAGCCAGCTGGTGATGACAGTAGCCCAAGCAAATTATGTCTTGCATGGAGGGGACAGGAAATATTTTGTGAGTTTGCTTTTGCTGTGTAGTTCAGAGAGGCATCACAGAAAGCGCAGCAAGAGAGCAAATTGCTGGAAAAATGCTGGGAGAAATTGCTGGAAGCAGGTGGGAACTTAAAAGTGAAGAGTGGTGGGAAAGGAGGGACCATGGTGGGCAGCAAGAAACTGCCTATCAAAAGTGCAGCAGAGAAAGGACACAGCAGGGTGAGGAGAGGTTGAGGTTGCACACATCAGAAATACAAACCAAGGGAGAGAAAATAGATCTGTTTCCTGACTGTTCTTAGGGCAAATCATAAAGGACGTTGTGGCTCCCTTTGCCGTGTTTGCTAGGGCTGTGATGGCAACAGGGGGCTTCATATACTTCTCGGAGGTGTCTGTTACTGAGACAAGGGAGGAAAGTGAGGCCAGGATAGGTGTGCAGGGCGTGGAAGGCATTAGCAATGCTTCTACTGTGAGGTGCTTGCACAGGTTGTTCGGGCATTAGCAGTAACCTGCACAGTGACCCCAGCATGTCTGTCCCCCAGTGTCTGTGTCCAGCTGCCCAAATCTCCATTCCACTGAGACCCTGCAGGATGCAGGGTCCAATGTCAATGTGAGTGTGGCCTGGGCTCAGAAGTTTGTAGGACTCTTGTCAGGGTCGCTGCCAAGTAAACACATAGTTTGTATGCAGCCACCTTCCTTTGGGGGCAGCAATTTTTAGTACATAGATATAGGCTAAGCTTCTCCTGTTGACCACATGGTCAGAAATCACTGTCAGGCTCCTTCTGGTTCCTAGTATGGTTACAGACATGGTCCCCTTGCAGGCAACTGAGTTTATTTGGGAAAGAATCACCCTCCACTCCAGCAGCTGGCTGATTTTAGCTCCTCTCAGCAGATCCCTGTGTTGCTCCACCTGTATATGGGCCACCAAGCTCATTCTGCTGGCTCGCAACTTCAGTCATCGCCTGTGAAAAAGTGTTGCCTTGAAATTCTCATCACCTTTGTCCCTTCTTTAGGAGTTGCAAAGGGGTTAAAATAGCTTTTGGTTAGTTTAGTGGCCGTGAGCTCTGCTGTGTATCCCATTTGTGTCAGTGTAGAGCTTGGAGACGAAGTGGCAGCAATGCATGTACATACAGTGTTGCGCTACTGTAGTAGCAATCGCAGCAGAAACCATTACCTTACTCCACATCACCCTTTCAGATCCTATGAAAAGCAAGGAAGAAGAGGGGGAAAAAAGGATATACTTTGTGAATGGCAGGTGAAGGTCAAGTGCACACGCGCACAACACGCACCCACAAGCTTTCTTTCAAGTTCTTGTCTCTTCTGTTCCGCTTGACACATTGATCATGGAAATGCGTGCAGGACTTGGCTCACAGGGAGCAACTCTGCCGGATCAGAGAGGAAATACTTATGCCAAGAACATGACATTTCATCTCCTTCCTTTGCTGGTCAAGTAGGATTATGATAGCTTCTCAGTTAGCATTAAAATAAGCTGAAATACTTCAAGTCAGTGCTATTTAAATTAAAATTAATGTTATCCTCCTGCACTGTGGAATAAAACAAGTATTTGTCAGTGCTCGAGGTAGAGAAGAGCTAAGATCAAATATGCCCTCTGTGTGTAGAAACCCCTTTCAACATCAATAAATATAGCAAAGTCAATGCTTGCCATGGCCCAAATTCTTACACAGATTTCTTCTTTCAGTCAATTTCAACAGATTCACTGACACCCAAGTGCTTTGTTAGAAAGATTGATAACTGCCACAGTAATGTGAGGCAGATCCATCCATTATCCAAATAACTTTGCAGACAAGCACTAAGTAATGTTTTAATTCCCTTATCAGTATTCCCGGTCATCTTCCAGTTCTCCATGAACATCCCCAACCCAGGTTCCTGGGGTTTGAGATGCACCTGCAGTTTCTAAACTGTTAATATTTATATGCATGACTTAGAAGATTTTAAGTAAAATTTCGTATTAATAACACCAGAAATATAATGGTTTCTTATTGAAAGACAGATTGTTTCACACATTAAAAATTCCTACATTTTTCTTCCACTAAAGTTACAGTCTTCCATGTTTCTCCTCCACCACCAGAAAAGAGGTAACCTTTGGTTTTCTGCTATTAGTACATATTGAAAAAATTAAGGTGTCCCTCCTTATATTTCCTTGGCCTATAGGCCAATCTCCTGGCTAATTCACCCATTTGACACCCTGTTTTTCTTCTGTCAGTTGATAATAACCATTTTCCCGAACTGTTTGCTGGGACCCAGGAAACAAATGATAAACAGAAGCTTAAATCCATCACTTGTGTATTTGGAGATAGCATGTGCAAGGGCTGGCTCTCATACTTGACCCAAACAAAAAGCTGTGGCTAACACCATTGCCAGAAGAAGAAATCTCCCAGCTTCAAATTTTAGGCACAAGACATGTTTAAATCACAGAGCACAGAGAATCTGCTAGAGGTCTCAGCAAACAACATCTCATGAAACATCAGGACTCCTATGCACTTGGAGATGGAGATTTTTGCACAGCCAAATCCCCAGGAGCCCTTCCAAAGGCGGGAATTCTCTGTGCTGTGCTGAGCGGGAAGAGCTGGGTGATGCTTCTCCCCAGACAGTGTACAGCACCAGGAGATCTCTCAGAGAAACTGCTCATGGAGTGGAAGGGCAATGGAGAAGAGTAAAAGGAGCAATAAACCCACATGTTCTTTCAAATGCTCCTAACTTTTGTCTTCCAGAAACAATTGGGACCTGGACGCAATGACACTCCTTCATGTCACCTGGGGCTCTGCCTGTGGCCATCCAAGGGTTCAGCAAATGTGTTACCCGTTTGCCGTCAGGGCTGGCATGGAAGAGATCTTTTCAGCTGATTCGGTTGGAGCCCAGGGTTCAGCTCTTGCTCATGCCTCTCACGCTCTTACTCATTTTGTTTGGTGAAATCAAGGCTTCACATGAGAGTTATCACCTGTAGCTCCAGAACAAACCTAGTCCAGTGAATGGGACTGTGTTCTCCCCTTCCCCCTTGCACATCTCTTCGTCTGCTTTCAGGGGATCTTGCACTGAAGTTTCTCTGTGTGACCAAAGATGATAGAAGCAAGTTTCCCAAGCTTTAAAAGAAACTCTAGAAAGGCTGGACCATTCCTGTCCTCATTCATCCAGGATTTTGTTAAAACATTCAGTTCACACCGTGTTCAATATTGGTGCCTGTCAGACCTGAAGGTTCTGCTTGTTTATCCAGATATCAAAAGAAAAAAGTAGAACACCCTGGGCACTTGTACTATACCGCTCCCTCGCAGTATTTCTAGTTACCTTTCACTTATGTAGGAAACCTGTTTGAATTTTATGTACCCTTTCCACTTCATGACACCACAAACAGGCAAAGATCTCTCATACCCTTCAGTAAAACTGCACCATCCTTTCAAACCCTGCAGTAGATTACAATTAGTTTTCATATTTGCATCAGAATATTTGAGAACAGGTTACTTGCAGCTTCTGAGAAATAAATGAGGCACTAAACCCACTTTGCTTCCACACGACCTTCAAACCAAAGGACAATACATATTCTCAACACCTTCTTTGCAGATGGTAAATTTGATACCACACTTCTGGCATGAAGGACAATTTCTGTGTCTAAAGTAAAATATAGCTGAATGCTCTAAATTTTGCCAGTATAGAATGACTCAAGAGACAAGTATGTTGTTGTTCCAAGATTGATGGTGCTGATGTGGGAGTTCAGAAAGGTGGCTGAGAAAATTATGAGACCCGGTCAGTAGAAGAAACAATTATATCTTAGTTCTGGGAGATTTTCCTGCTTGAATTTGACCTGGCGTTTCAGAGGAACAGACCTGCCCAGATACCTGCCTGTACTGAGCTGGCAGTGGCAGAAACAAAACCAGCACATCACAGCTGAATTCCTCAAGCTGTGTGTGTGTGACAGAGTGGTTTAAAATGCCAAGTTCACAAGACAGGACTTTTCTACCAGTGAGAATGTGCACAACACATCACAAGTTACAGCAGATTTCTACACTCAGGGCAAAATAGGAAGACTATTTTGCCATGATATGATATAATGTGAGCCTAAGCAAGAAGTTACATTATTATGCCAAGTAGTACTGCCTTGACTTTGCTGTGGGTGCAATTATACACATGGTCTTCCATTATCAACACAAGGAAACTAAGCAATCAGGATAAGCGTTTATATCACTACTCACTTCTGGTACAGCCGTCACTTCTCTGTACACTATTTTCAGCAGGGAAGGAAACCAAAACCAAGCATGATTTACTAACTTGCAACTTTTCTGGGGGAAAGAAACTTCCTACTGAGAATATCATTCATATATATATAAATCTCCAGACGAATGATTCAAGAGAAGTTTGGAAGTGAGGTGGTAAGCTATCTACCTGGCATAAAAACTTGGAGACCCTTTTCTCCAGACCACCTGCTCCTTGTGCTGTCTGCCAGCAGAGCGGTTACCTGTTGACTTATTGCAGGAGGAAGCATGCAAAAGCTAAATATAGCTCAGTCATAAGTGTTTCTACTTGAAACACCTGCACAACTGGATACAAAACAAATGCACTGCAGCAAAACACACACAAAACACAGTGAAACCCGTGACATGGCACCACGAGCTGCAATCTGGGGGTGTTCTGAACACAAGAAAACTCTTTTTACTGTGAGTGTGGTTAAACAGGTTACCCAGAGAGGTTGTGGAGTCACCATCCCTGAAGAGGTTCAAAACCTGACTGGACACAGTCCTGGGCAACGTGCTCTAGGTGACCCTCTTTGACCAGGTGGGTTGGACCAGATGATCTCAAAAGGTCTCTTTCAACATAAAGGCTTCTGATTCATTTGTATAAGTACTAAGACATGCAGCTTGTTTAGAAGGATAGTAGGTTCTCATGTCATGCCAAGTCTACCCGCATATTGCTTCCTCTCTCCTGTGTGAAAGCACAACAGGAATTCATGCAGATCAACAGTCTATGAGTCCCAGGTTACCATCTGCACAGGTTATAAGGCATATTATGAAAATAAGCTAAAATATCTTATCCTTCTGCCTTGGTCTGTCCATTTATCTCACTAATTTTTCCCCCAGTTGCTTGTACTGACTGTAAAAATCCTGAGTATTAAAGACAACACAACATCATTGTTTCCTTAGTGCAAATACTTCATGTGGGGAGTGTGTGCAGCTGTAGTACTGTGCAGGATAGGAGGGAGCATGCTTATGTATGCTCTGGGTCAAAAAGAAAGCTAAATTCTTTCATTTGCTGCTGCTATGTTGGGCAGGGCAGTTGCAATTTCTTTTTACTTACAGTGAACATGTCACAAGTTCTCTCACCTGCTCTACCCAGGTTAGACACAGAAGCAGTACACAGAGAAAGGCTGGAAGAAGCATTAATTACCATACCTAATATCAGGCTTTTTTTCCAAAAATCTGGAAGCTCCAACTCTAATACTGACCAGAGATTTTCTGATAGTAGTTTAGTGACAGAGAGATTGACTCTTCTCTTATCCTTCAGGTTTGCTGGCCTCTGATCCTGTTTTCAGATTCCCTTCACTACTTACAATGCTGGGTAGCGTTTGGCTAGAAGCACATTCTGTAATGATCTTTTCCCGAGTAACTATTTGTCTTTTCCATTGTATGTGACTCAGACCTCCAAGAATTTTAAGCAAAGCTTGCAAGCACCTTAAACAGAAACTATATAAAATAACTTGCTGTTGCTCTGCAAATACATGACGTTCTGAACGTTCATCAGTTCCCACAATTCTGCTTTTGCTTTTCACAATGTTAAAATTCTAAATGATTTTTTTTAATCCCTCTTCATGGCACTTGTAATGATAAATGGCCTAATATTAAAAAAACACCTTGTCCTCTACACAAGCAGTTTATGAAGTGGAGACTTCTATCATGCTAAAAAAAATAGACTGCTGCCATGACTAAAGTACCGTATCTTTCATATAAGCTCAGAAAGAGAACAAAAAGTCATTCTAGTTAAAGGAGATATTTTGTGGCAGCTTGCTCTATTTTACCTTTTTTATTTTTTAATGTGCGATTATTCTGTGGAAAGATGGGAGATATCTTCCCATTTTCATTCCAGATCAATCTCTCCTACACTGAGTGTCCAAAGGGCCTCTGCTGATTCCTCAAAGAAGCCATTTCTCCAAACCAGATGGCCAGTTTCCTTTTCGGTGGCTTGTCCTGCACCCCGATGGAGCAGGTCCTCTCTGCCTGCTCCTCTCAGAGCCCCTCCTTTGCAAAAAGCTAATGTCAGGATGGCTCTACTGGTCAGAGCAAGGGGCCATCTGGGTCTGTACCTTATCGCTGCTAGTTGCCAACACCCAAAGAAGAGCAAAAACATGTAATTGTACTTTCCAAACATTTTCCCACCCTCCAGCAGTTTGAGGAATAAGGACTTGCTGACCCAGAGGAGATGAACATATTTAATGGCTGTCAGTGGTTCTTCTTCCATGAGTTTTGTTCAGTTGCCATTTGAACTGTGTAAGCTTCTAGGGTGGCCAGGCATCTGCTGCTTGATTATGTGGGAAGAACCAAAACCCGGGACTCTATTTTGTATTGAACCTACCACTGACTAGTTTCTCTTGGTGCCTTTCATTTTCGTACTAAAACAGACACTGAAGGAATGTTTCTCCAATGCTACTCATGATTTCAGAAACTTCTATAATATCTCATCCCCCCAGTTGTTCTTTTCCAGACAATTTGGTCATTCCTTGTACAGTATATATTACGTATTTTGATCATTCTTGTGGCCTATCTCTATAATTTTTCCATTTGTATCACCCATTTTGAAATGGAAGAACAGAAATGTAATGTAGCATTTCAGATAAAAGCACACCATCAGTTTACAGTGGAGTAGCTGTTTTGTTCTGTTCCTTTTCTAATGACCCCTAACTTTCAAGTGTTTTTTGACTGAACCTAATATCTAATAGTTAAGCTAATAGTTTTCTAGGATCATTGTAAGGCCAAAACCTTGTCCCAGTTTGTGGCCCACCACCATGTATGCAAATTCACGACTATTTTTTCTGTGTGCATCTATATTGAATTTCATCTGCCTTTTTATCACTCAGTCATTCAATCTCACAATGTTCTTCTGGAATTCCTCACATTTAGTCCATCTCTGTGTAATGGCTGTCCTGTGTAATGTCTTCAGACGCCTTTGCCACCTCATTACTTACTTACACTTTTTTCCAGATCACTATGAATATCTGAACCCATAAGGGTACCAATGGGCCTACAGTAATAACTTACTGTGAAAATTGACCACTTATTCCAACTCTCTGTTTCTTATTTTTAATCAACCACTTATCCATGTGAGAACCTCCCCTTTTATTCCTCAGAGTCTTAGCTTTAAATCCTTTCGGAAGCACAACTTGTCAGTCAGTTCCTGCCAGCCTCCAGAGGACAATAGGGTCATTCAATAGAAACAGCAAAGGATATTTTTTCCCCCGGATTTGATTTTAGCCCAATCAATTGCATGTTGATTGTGTGTGTTTTCACAAATGTTAATGACAATGTGTGCTGGGCACGTGCAGCTGGGTCAGGAACAGGACCTTCCCTATGCTGCTTTGAAATGACTCAAAACCCATAGACATTTAAACTGGAAATTATTAAATTGGACAAAACTATGTATAAACTTTGTGACTAGCAAGGGAACAATGTGTTCAAAGCAATAGGTAGCAAATTCGTGACATTCAAAAACAACCAGTGTAGGATATGAAAACTGGGACTAGATAAGCAATGCTAGGCTATCATCAAGTACCTCCATCTCCAACCACAACCTCTGTGTCTAGCCACTGCCAGCAGTACCTGGAGGGCAGCTTGCTGTGGGGCAAGTGACAAGGTCAGGGAGGTGCTTGGGATCTCTCCCTGTTTATGTGGGAACTTAGCCCCTTCCAGGTCAGCCCAGGGACGCAAGAGCCCAGAGTGCATCTGATCAGAAGCTGAGCACTGAGGTGTGGAAAGACCTCAGGTCCTCAAGGCCTCAGTAGGAGGGATGGGGTCTGCAGCCTGTGGCAAGAAAGATATTGCAGGCCACACTCACCACTGTGTAAGAGGGAGGCAGAGCAGCCTGGATGGATAGGGGAACTAGCCATCAAGAGTGGACACTTCATTTGTCAAGTCCTCTGTGGTGGTTGGACCAGATCCTTCCTGCCACATGGCAGCTGAATTGAGGTGAAAGGCAGAGAATGCAGAGCAGTCATCTTTTCTGAGCTTTGTTCCTACTACTTTTCCTCCAGGGAGCTGCAGACCACACATTAGTAGCCTGGGTAAGTGCCCACCATGCAAAAACTCTTCAAACTTCTGTGAGCACCTGGACCCAGCAGACTATCTCAATAGGGTCCTACCTTCACTGCTGCAGTGCCTTGTAGTAGGTTTGGCCTCTGGGGATACCTCCAGTGAGTCTTTTGGCCTTTTCACTAGAGCTCCGAGGGATAAGATGCTCCCCACAAGCTCTTTCCTGTTCCAGTTCTTTCCTTCACCCACACCCCTCCATCTATAACCCTCATTTCCCCTTAGCTAGCCCTATCCTTAACATCTGTTCTAGTCTAATCACATGAATTAATGTGCTCTCCTTCTATCCCCCCTTCTCTTTTCACTAGCTGGGGGCCTCTCCGAAAGCCTGTGGGAAGCTGCTCAGAATGGGAGGAAAATCCTGAAGTTTGCAATGAAGATACAGAAATCACAGAGGAAAAAAAAAAATCACTGAATCTGGAGCACACAATCCTTGTCCTGCAACTGCTTATGCATAGCAGTACCCAAATGACCAAAATGAAGAGAAGTATAAGCTCAGACACGAGTCGTGCAGTTTACCAACAGCCAGATGTTCAGTTGTTCCTGAACTAGTGCTGCACAGGGCAGTGCTGGGGTGGGTGTGAGGGGGACTGGAAACAACAGAAGCATTTATTTGGAATATTCTTATGTCAACCGCTTTATCTGCTGTCCAATTATTATGCCATTCACCATTTCAGTAAAGTAGTTGTCATTTTTGCATTTAGGTTTTTGTTCATGACAGTTTTTCCTCCTGCCTCCACTCACTAGACAAGGAGTTTTGATGTACTGATGACATTTATGTTCACATAAATGATCACATGATCACATAAGTGACATATTCTACCTAAAGCCATTCTTGAGAAAAGGTCTATTTTTTTATGATATGAAGAGGACATTTGTGATGGGAAGTAATGGAGGTGAGAGCTACAGACACAGTAGGCTTCCCACTGGAGTGCTTCAATTATTTTAATCGGTAAAAAGAAGGTTCAGAAAGTAAGATCAGCCTAAAACATGAAGAAATTGGAGGGGGCGGGGGCAATGCTTTCAGTGGTTTCTGCTGAAAGGGTACTGAATTAAAAAAAACCACACAAAAGCCTCAAAATAGATTGACAGAAACATAGCATTGGAAAAAACTGTTTAATTTATGACAAAAAAGCTTTGGCTAAAATTTGCCATTTGAGTTTTTAATTCTAATTACTAATTAGCTACAAATTTTGTAAGAGCTACAGAAGCTTTGCTAACTTTATTGTAACACAGTTGCTAGGTTTTAGGGCTGCAACATTCAAAAATGTGTGAACCTTGCCCAGTGGACACAGGCCTTATCTTCATCGAAGGGCCTAGGAAATAGTTGAAAGTATGGTGACCACAGGCAGACACACAAATCTGATTTAGGCTTGTAAAAATAACCTTAACATCCTGCAAGACTCCCTCCTAGAAAGGCACAAGGCCTCAGCTGCATGTGTGGAAGATGGAAAGGGCAGGATGTTGCTTGTAACAGCCTTTCAGTAACCACACCATAATGTCCTGCTTCGTGATGACCACTCTGGTGCTAACTTGAACTCCACTGTTGGAGGTGATGGTAGTAGGGTCAACAATGGTGATTAACCCACTCCCAAACCTATACCTGCCCCCATAAACGTGGATCCCCCTTACACCTCTGCTCTGATATAAACTTAAACCAAGGTCCAGAACAAGGGGGGAATGCCAAAGGGAAAGCTTGAGCCACGATACATCACGTGAGCTCTCTTTCACATGTTCTGGACAGGTCAGGTATGGTCAGGACATAGCATACCCCAGCTCTGTAAAGGACTGAGCTTTGAGTTCCCCCTGCACTAGCGAACACCAGTGTGAACAGAAAACTGACCACCCTGGAGTAAACATATCCCCTTCCCAGCACATTTTGTACCCCATGCGCAAGTCAGTTTTCAGAGAGCTGTATACCTTCCTTGACACATGGCAGAACAATGTCAGATATCCTTAAGAGTTCTCTGTGTAAAGATGGAAAGCACGGTACACGCATGAATGCTAAGCATAGAGTCAACAAACACCTTTCACTTTTAATGATGCCTAATACCCCAGAACATTTACCACCCTCTCCATTTACTTTCCCCTTTTACCTGTATGTGGCAACAATGTTCAGCTTCACAACAGATTTACTGGTGAATGCGACAGCTTCTGATGGGTCAGTAAATGATTATTGTAAGAAGGCATTTAAATCAAACCCCACTCTCCAAATAAGGCACCAGGAAAAACAGTCAGTTCTATGGCCCACTGTTAAAAACATTTTTGATGGTCTCCTCAGCCGTAGTTGGAATTGCTGTCTGCCTGCTGACCTTGAACAGCCAGACGTATTATTCCACTTTACTCTCTGCCTAGCCAGTAATTCTTTCCTTTTGCACTTCAGCAGCATTTTGTCATATCAAGCATGCAGCAATAGCATGAATACTTACCTTGTTGAGATCCAGCCAAGCCATGAGGCACTGCAGGAGTACTTTTAGTCCCCCAGTGCTATGTACAGGTCTCATCTGTCACTGGCAGGTGAGTTTTGCTGTCTGGAGTTTTGCTTTCACCGATCAGATTTCCTGTAATGGCTTTGGCATTGCTCTGCTTGTGTATTCTGGAAAAATCTTGCGTTCAAGGGTAAGCATGTTCTCTCACCAACCAAAATTAAAGTAGGTGAAACATCTGTAGTGATCCCCCAGTGTTCAGGTAATACAGTCCTAGCTGAATCAACCACTATGTCTTCACCCAGGTGGCATTTGCTCAGCTTCAGCTCCAGGCTCAGTCATTTGCCTCCAGATCTGAGACCCAAATAAGTCCTAGTCCCATTGGGTTGCTCCAGAGCCTATATTTGTCAGACTTCAATATGTCATCAGAAAGGATCATCAAGACTAAGTATATTAATGATAAAAGGGCAACTATTCAGGAGGGACCCAACCAACTGGAAAGAGAAAAGACAAGTTCTCAAAAAAAAAAAGTGTACAAGTATTTTCCTTGCTGTTCAAGTGACATGTACAAGGCCTTCTTTGGCCTCATCTGTCAATGAAGGAACGTGGACCTCTTTGCCTGTCCATGCATTTCGCTTCCTACTCTGGGGAAAATATGATGCCAGGACAGATCAGGTTACTGCAATAATGACTGCAGACATAGCCTGACTGCTGAAGGAGGATACTTCTGAAAATGTGTTGGCTGGTTCATGGAGACAAGAGAAGGCTGGGACAGTGTGCAAGGGATGCTACACCAGGAAAAAGAGTCCTACAAGGATGAGGCAGTGCTATTACAGAAGGGTGCAGTGAGTATAAGGTATTTTCCCTTTCTGGAAGCAACTGGTCAAGAGTGGTTTTGGGTGAACTCAGAGTGTGCTCAGGGAGAGGGACCTAGGAGGATGCCCTGAACTCTCTGGAGGCAGTTCAACTGTGGCTGTTGCAGCAACCTCTCCAAACTCAAATAGCAGCAGGAGCTGAAAAATACATCAATGTTACAAAAAGCACAGAAAGGGGATTGCTGGTGTGTAGGCTTCCTTCTAGGAACCATTTAAAGAAGTTGCTGTGATGTACTGATTTCACAAAGGAAAAAAGATATTCCTAGCTCATTCAGCTGTATCAAGGAGTCAGGTTCTGGGTTATAGAAAGAAAACTGAATGGTGAGTACAAAGATAGCCATAATCATGGGCAGGCAAAAGCATTAGAAGAGACTTTTCCCTCTTGGCGAGAATCTGGCAAGATATGTTTAAAAGCAGTAAGATTCATTCTTTTTTGCAACAATTGGGTCAGAAAGTCTACATAACAAACAAGCAAATAGCTACATCCCTCTGAGTCCCCAGGCTAGGCGTTCTGTATACCATCAGCTATGATTTAATATAGTGGCTGGTAGCTTAGGCATAACGAGTTTGGCAAAGCATGGCCATGAGGGACAGGGTACATCCGGTAGAAGTCTATTGTAGACAGCATGGCCAAAGATCTCTGTAGCAAGAGATGGAATCCAGTAACTGACTGTGAGACCTTGAATTTGGAGAGGTGTCCCTTTGGAGAGGAGACCTATGGTTTCAGGCAGAACTGGGTCTTTTCCCTTTTTAATCTAATACATTTCCTAATGAAACCAAACCAAGAAAGTTTCATAACACTGCAATTCTAGGTTGTGTGAATGCATATACCAGCTATATGTGCTGGTATATACATATAGAATATGCTGGGTCCTGCACTTCGGCCACAACAACCCCATGCAGCGCTACAGGCTTGGGGAAGAGTGGCTGGAAAGCTGCCTGGAGGAAAAGGTCCTGGGGGTGTTGGTCGACAGCCGGCTGAACATGAGCCGGCAGTGTGCCCAGGCGGCCAAGAAGGCCAATGGCATCCTGGCCTGTATCAGAAATAGTGTGGCCAGCAGGAGTAGGGA
>NW_008795442.1:2165851-2198831 GCF_000699145.1 Aptenodytes forsteri
ATGAGGAAAAATTTCTTTACTGAAAGAGTGGTTAAACATTGGAACCCAAACTGCCCAGGGAAGTGGTTGAGTCCCCATCCCTGGAGGTATTTAAAAGACGTGTAGATGAGGCGCTTAGGGACATGGTTTAGTGGGCATGGTGGTGTTGTGTTGACGGTTGGACTCGATGATCTTAGAGGTCTTTTCCAACCTTAATGATTCTAGGATTCTATGATTCTATTACTACAAATACATTACTGTGAATTAAAACTGAGACCTGTCATTTAATCCAGCAGCTCTAGCATATACTATCTTTCACCTGGGAATCAGCATCAATTTAAAGCTGCTGTCTATTGAAAAATATTCTCTCACTCAGCAACTTACATTCCTAAAAAGGATCTTTTGTTTGTTCTTCCCACCACTGTTGGTTTTTTCCATTAATATTTATTGATAGTTGCCTACCAGTGAATCATTCAATTAATTCCCTTGACAGGCCCTCAGGAAAGGAATTTAAGTGAACTCAAGCCTAAATAATCCTTGTTGTACCAGGTACTAATATCTTTGCAGCACTGAAATTCTGTAATATATTGTCAAGAGTGCACATCCTACTGTACTAGGTCAATTATGGGCTCAGCTTGAGAGGCCCCTACTTTGTAAAGCCAAAACTCATATAGGTGTAAAACTACAGCTCGTTATGTGCATGTGCTGTAAAACATAAACTATTCATAATAAAAAAGTAGTGTTGTTTCATGTTGCATGTCAGAAAAGTAGGCATACCATGGACAATGTGTACATATTTATTATGCAAGAGAAAGAAGACACATAGGTGATTAAAAGAGATGGCTCATCATCCCAATAGCCTGTAATTCAGGCAAAATGCATAGCCACGAGAATACATCTTGGCATATATTTGGACAGCCATAGTCTTAGAACCCCATCCATATAACAGACAGTTTATAAGTGATGGTGGCTATCAGAAGATGCACAAACTTATTTTTTTGGAAGTTAAGAATGGCACCCGGAGAAGGACAGACTCAACTTGCACACATCTAGGTTGCCTTTCAGGCTGAATACACAAGATATTACCCCTGGTTCATAACCTTCATGCTGATTTCCCTGTCCACTCCAGTGTCTGGCAAATAATTTGTACCCATTGGCAATGCATGTAAGAACTGCTCCTCCAGTCACCAGTGCGCAGAGCCAACAGCCAAGGGCTCCCACAGCTCAAGGAGATCATTATGGCCCAGCATTTAAGTCTTCCAGATAACTGTGGCAGTCTATGGAGGTAGAAAACTTACTTTGAGACATTGGAAACAACCTTGGTTGTTTAACTGTGTGCACCTCTGTGAATAATATTAAAGCAAGCTTTATAAACAACCATACAATCTCTAAATTAAGGCATGACTGGAAACAGAACACAGGCATTCCCTGTTTTCATCATTTGTTAGATTCTTGGGACTACCATGGGTAAGCAGACATGTAGGTTGAAAAATGAGATGTGCAGAAAACCAACAGTTCCTCATTAGCAGGAAAATGCTAAATTAGTAGGAAAATGCTCTTCACTTAGAGGGGTCTTTCAGGCTTATATGTATTGTCCCTTTGTGTACACCTTACTTACTACTCCTGACTAACCAGCTTGGAGCCAACAACTTCTCTTAATGCTTGTTTTATTGAAATGCTTGGAGTTAGATTAGCAGGGCCTCCATGAAAAAGATTAATGAAAATTACCTTGGCCTCCCCCTCCCAAGCCTAACTTGGGAAGCCTAACTACAACAGGGAATTTATTTATCACTGGGCTTTGCCCTTACAGCAAGGCTTTAGCTTGGGTTTGGGACAATGCAGTGAAACCAGCCTCTGTTTAACACAGAAAGTGTTCTGCAGTGGCATGACAGGATGGCTCCAGATGACCTAAGATTAATGAAAATTATCTTGGCCTCCCCCTCCCAAGCCTAACTTGGGAAGCCTAACTACAATAGGGAATTTATTTATAACTGGGCTTTGCCCTTACAGCAAGGCTTTAGCTTGGGTTTGGGACAATGCAGTGAAACCAACCTCTGTTTAACACAGAAAGTGTTCTGCAGTGGCATGACAGGATGGCTCCAGATGACCTGTACCACATTTGTTGGAGATGCTATTTTATCCTACAAGGAGGAAGACTGAAAGCATTCAGTCAGACTTCACATCAGTCTGGTTAAAAAGCTTCAGGCTGAAGCTGAGTCACAAGAAATTGAATCATGCCTTATAAAATATAAAAACTTTCCTCTTCAAATCAAGTTTTTGTAATAGCTAACATATAACTTTGCTCTCCTTTTCCACTTTAGCTGTGGCTTTAGTCAATTCTTTCAGAAAAACTGTTGGAAATCAACACAGTTTGGGGAAACATAAACAGTATACAAAATCAATATACAACATACATTTACCAGAATAACTTTTATAAGAAAGTAAAAAAAGGCAATCGTAAGCCTTCATCTGTAAGCAATGTAGACAAGCATTAAGTACTTTTGCCTTTGTTAATCCAAAAATAGACATTTGCAAACAGAAAGTTGTCTGCCCTATTTTGCCATTCAGCCACAGTTCCAGTATTTTAAATTCTGAAGTGTAAAATATTGATATATTATGAAAAAAGGACTTAAATCTATTTGACACATAAAACGTAACAAAGTCCATATGATCACATAGTCTGTTCTCCTCACATATCCATAATACCTAGCATAGGATTTTTCACGCACAAGATAAAAGTAAAAGATGCTCTCAGAAGGAAAACAGAGAATGGTTGAAGTGTGTTAAGTGTCATAACTAGTGCATCTAACTAAAGAGGAACTCCATCATGTGTGATAAATAGTACACAGCTAAAGGAACGCTTGTTTCATGCAGAATCTTGATCAGACAAGAACCTTTGGGACAAAGACCAAGGCAGAAAACTATCAAGCTATTACATCTAATATGCTGATTATAAAAAAATGAAATTCTACCTGAAGTCCTGGAAAAGAAAAAGAACAGAAAAAAATTGCGCACATTATTTTTATGTCTGTAGAGCACAATGTCAAAGAAATCCTCTCATGCTTGGACTGTGAATGATGGGATAAATGAAGCCAAAGAAATAAGTCTGCTCTTCTCATCTGTGCAGTTAAGCTTAGGGAAATGATGAAACTGTACCCTGTCTTGAACCAGTCTGCCATCAAAAGGGGCAGCTTCACCCTCCCCAGCCCTTCTAGCCAAGGATCTCCCACTTATGGTAGCAGAGCAGCCGTCGATTAAGTTAGGCCAGTTGTAAAATTGCATCCTCAAAAGTGCCTTCTTAAATGTTTTCCCTTTGGGCAAATCCAGTAACTTGACAAACTGTGTATAAATCACTTAGGTAACATTGGAATTACTGCAGCTAACAACACCAAAGTGTTTCTGAATGAGGCAGGTAGCTGCAGAACGCTGCTTTCCTGCAAAATGTATGAGAAATGCAGTTTAAAAATAGATGCCATTGCACAATCATCATACAGCATGTAGAAGTTCACACAATCATTGGAGCACTGACCACTTCCCTAAATCATTCAGGAAATATTGAAGTTGATTCAAGGGAGAAAGGAGTGTTCTCATAGAGCTGCCAGTAATGGAACCAGGGCATGAAGTTATACTAAGATATTTATGAGTTCGGTATTGTAGTACAGAGTAGAAGCTCTCATTTTGAAGGGAGATAATTAGTCCAATGCAGTTCACACCAAACCAGGTACTAAGTGTCCTCCCCACTCTCTGACTCAACCTCCCTCAGCTAGTCTGTGAGTCTCCACACCAGCTTCCTTCCCTGAATGCTACTATCATTTCTCACACACAATTTTGGGCTACATACACACTCTTTTCTTTCAGTGTTCACCACAGTTGACCATCTCTTCACTTGCTTTCCAATTACCTGGCTCAACCGTCTCAGCACCAAACAGTTTAATTTAATCAAGCCAGTAACAGCATGGCACTGTCAATTAGCCAAATGCCTTCTCAGAGATCACCTTTCTCGGATAGTGCCTCCTGCATTCCCAACTACATCTAGGAGTAATGGTCCCACTCAGACTCTGTGGTAAGCATCTTTCATGCAAGTTTTGCTTGTGTGATTAAGACTCTACTTACTGTACTACTTCAGTGCAAATGGAGACCTCCCTATAGAGGTCTACTAACTAGACAGGGTTATGGCTAGTGCCCTGAGAGCGTGACCAAGAGCAGCAGGGTGTCCTGTGGCTGTCACAAAGAGTTCAGTCACATCCTCAGCCAAGACATAGATATGCAACAAACAACAGACACTCTGTGGGACAACTGGGAAATCCCTCTGTCCGTGGACAGTACCAAGGGACAGAAGGAAAATGAGAATGGAGACCACTGGGAGAGAGGTGGGCTCCCGAGAGTAAAACTCTGAATGGAAAAAACCCTGAAAAGATATCCGGGGTCACAAAACCAAGCAGGCTGCCACCATCCAAGGAAAGAGGCCCACTTTGCTGCTTGCAGTTTTACAGCAGCAGCTGTAAGAAGGCTAGTGCAGACACAGACAATGAACCAGTCATGTTTTATTCTGAAAAGAGTTTCATGCAGTGAATTGAAGCTAGACAGGGCCCGTGTCCTTCACCTCAGCTATTCCTGTGTCCAACCTCAATCATGCAACAAGAGTTATAATGCTGAATTGCAGTATGAGATAGTGAAGAAATATCCCCTGAGCACTTTCTGGGACTGCACTACACTGATACAGTCTAGGCTGACTGTCCTCTCCAAGATTTCATCACCTCCTGTTTTTCTGTGGAGGGAATATCTTTGGTCTGGGTGAAGAGCAGCTTTTGCTGACCTACACTGTCATTGACTGTGTGTAATAGCACTTTGCAGGCATAATAGGTTACCTAGGTCCAGATAAGACTGAAAGGAGTCGTGTTAGAGGGATGAGGAACTGGGACAGGTCCCTGTGAACATGTGGAGGAATTGCTGTTGATCCCAGGGCACACAGCAGAGAAATGCAGAGGACCGGTTTAAGGGGGCCATCTCTGTGTGCCTAAGTTAGGGCAGATGAATCCCAGCCAGAAACCACTGGGGAGCCCTATGGATTAGTTGTTAGGTTTGTCAAGACTCAACTTGGACTGTGGTTGTGCGGCTGAAGCAATAATCCCCTGACATCTGTTTCCTGGGAATAGACAGGAAGAAAGCACCCTCTGCAAGGTGCTGTGACGGTGTCTGCTGCTGGAGTTAGCCCAGACTGCCTTGCCTGCACTGAATTTGGGTTTTGGTCACGGAGACAAGTACACCAGTGCATACACTCCTCCAGGGCTGCCACAACTTGCAGAAACATGACGTAATGTCAGCTCCTGCAGCACACGCTATATTCAAGTGGAAAAACAAACTATTTTTGCTCCTGTCATCTCCCTTGCACAGCAAACTCCCAAACAGCTTTTGGCAAATGGGAGACAAGCAGAACATTGAAATCTGGTGCTCAAAGGAAGCAACAGGGACTATTCACCTGCCCCTCCTCATCCTTTCCCCCATTCCTTTAGCAACAGTCCTACAAGCTGCACCGCATCAGTTACCACGCCGTTAACCAGTGCATAGGGAAGAGCTGGTCCCATGGTCCCATCTCCTCCCAGTCGTGCTGCACCCCTGCTAGATACCTGAGCCAGCCTGAGGCCTCCCCTAGCCTGCTGCAGGGCCCCAGAATTATTCAGACTCCAAGATTTCCTCAGTATCCCCCCAGGCATCTTTCTCTCCTCGGCCCAGACAAAAACAGGTTGTCACCCAGAACCATAAAAAGTGGAAATTAAAGGTTTTATTAGAAGCAATAAAAAATGATGGTATTTCTCTTACAGGAAGCTACCAAGTAAGCAAATACAGCTGAGTTATGACAGGCTACAATTAGCTTAAAATTAATACAGTATAAGCATTAAATTCCATTCATTATATGAGAGAAGGTTAATAAGAATATAAAAGTTTGTCTAGACATTGTCAGATGTCAGACTATGGAGATACAAATATATTTTTTAGTAGTATCACAGAATATATTAATACCGAATCAGACTTCTTTATTAAACCACAAACCATGTTAAAAGCCAAAAATCTTCATCCCATTTCACAGGTAAAACCTACCTCCCATCTGTATGGGACTATATGTTACAGCCTTTAGAAAGGTTTTAAAAAATCTCTTATACATGGCAAATGAAGTTGTTACAGTTCCATACTGAATACGCACAGGCATCATCCGCCCTGCCTAACACCGGCATGCTTCAGGATGCCACAATGTGCTCCATCTAAAAAAGCACAAGGAGCTCTCCCTTCCTTTCTTTCCCTACATCTTCATGCCGAAAATACTTCCTGTCCATTCCTCATTACAGCAGATTTAGGTTGCTGTTATGTTTATAATTAAAGATTAAGATAAGACAGCAACAGTAAGAATATCTCTGATGATAAGCTGTTGTGAGGAGAAGGAAAGAAACAACGTTTATACGATTTAATGAATTTTACAAAAAGTCACACAGCATTAAAAAAATCTGTCGTAAATGCAAGCACAGAGAAGATTTTTTTATCTACCATGGCCCTAACAGTGAACAATGCCTTTCCATATCATTGCTTGCAACTTTCCAATCTCAGCCACTTCAACAGACACTTCCCAGTGTGCTTGTAAAGCACTGGTTAGTTTGAGATATATAGGTAACTAATGGGCAGTGAGTTACAATTAAGTCATTAAAGTGTGTAATTTCCTACTGGTGTTGGTATCCAACTTGTTTTGGATTTCAAAAGCATTTCAACTACTTACTGGTAATGTTCTAGCCTTATTAAAAATATTTTTGTATATTCAGTGATAGACACTCTTTTTCCATTCCTAGGAGAAGGTTGTACTGATGTCTGGAGTATTGAATCTGGTTTTATTACTGTTAACTCCTAAGTCATTAAGTATCTTAGCAATCCATTTGGCAAGACATATGGTGTAAGAACTTCATTTGCTAAACCAGAGTTGAGCCCTTCTGTATTTCAAGCAACAGACGCAGGTTCCAATGGACCATCTACAGCCATTTCACACTCTTTTGAATGAAAAATAGGAAACCTTACATATCATGGTTGATTTCAGGATCATTGGGAAAGACTTTGTGTCCCTTTCTAGTCAATAAAGCAAAATAAGCATTTTGTAAGGTGTGATCCATCTTATCGAAGATATAGGAATCAGCTATATAGATCCTTCTTCTTTCATGCAGCCTTCTATGCTTGAGAGGGTCTTAGCTTGAACTTTCCCCTAGAGTCCTGAGTGAAAGAATGTGCATTGAAGATATATCTTTTTCTTAAAGCACTTGTTTTACTTTGTCTTTGGTGGGACTGTGAATTTGTCTTTTTTTGTTCTTGCTTGCACATGCTCACTAGAGATATTCACTAGCATTTCCAGACTTTGAGAAGAAGAAACAGGAGATTTGGGTGACAAGAGAGAGGAGGGCCAAGGGGAGAGCTCAGAGAAGAAGCATCACTCTTGAGATATCATACATGTGTAGACAAAACATAGATGCACATCACACATATGTCCCCCTGCTCATCACAAAACTCAGCACTGCCACCATAAGTCAACCTCTGGCCAGGCATTCCTGCACTTTCTGAACCTCACCTTCTTCTCTCTCTCTTTCATGCCTGTAACACAGATCCATGAGTTTCCCATGACAGTGCTCACCAAGCAGTCCCATCTAAACCCAACAGTCTCTCTCGGACGGGATCCTGAAGATCAGGCAGGAGTGTGCATAGATGACACCACCAGGTGTCTAGTCCACACAACTTGCACAGCATCACACTGTAGGCATCTTATTTAGAAGTGACTCATTTCAAAACACTGGTGATTAGTACGACAACACCTACACAAGCGCAAACTTCTGACAGAGCAATGCAAAATGGCTTCCAGTCAACCAGGCAAACATGGAGACAAGGGGAAGCCAAAGAAGGGCCAGATTGGCAGCTAGGGCACATCATCCCCTGAGCAGGGCAGTGCCAAGAGACAGTGTGAGGTGGGGGGAGGATGTGACAGGGAGAGGAAGAGCAGAGATGGCTACCCTTAGAGAGACAGCAATAAATCCAGTGAGAAATTGCCAAATTCAGACATGTGAGCCACCTTTAAGAGGCCTCCAGGACCTCTCTGATAACTCTCTGTACTGAGTTACTCTGATAGCATCTCCTGTGGACTAATCCCATCCAAAAACCTCTTAGAAAAAATTGATTTCTTCATTTTTTCACTCCATTAGACTTCCCATTCAAAAATCCACTCTTCTCGATACCTACACATTTCTATGGTTAATGGCTACATTTCTTAAGTAAAATTTGCATAATCTGGTCCAGTACTTCCAGGCTTTTCAACTAAAGGAGCTATAATCATAACTTTTAACGTAGAAATGCTGTCTGCAAAAGGCTTCTACATTGTGATGGTTATACTAAGCAGTCTTGTCTGTATAATTTAACAGTTCATGGCTACGTGAAGGACCATACATAACAAGGCTGAGTTTTTTCATTCATTTGCAGTAACAAATGATTCACCTAACCATTTTTGTTGAAAAAATTACATAGCATATTACAGTTGAACTAAAAACTTATAAATGTAAGACTCAGAAATCTTTACATTGTTTACTACTTGCCTTTACAGTGTGCTGAAGTACAGCAATTCTTTAACTGCCAGTAGAGCCACCATAAAATATTTCTCTACAGTTATCCTATAGTTGCAGTCATTGCAGCTTTCTCTAGTTTAAGATTAATTTGTTGCTATAGTTGTAGCAGCTTTAGTTTACAAGTTTCCATGAAACAGTGGCTAATTTTTTTGTAACAAGAATGGACTCATTCACCACAGTAGCTTCAGAAAAGTTCCTAAAATGCACATCTCCATATGGAAGATTTGGACCCACTGTGAGTTATCCCTTGTACATATGATGGCATCAGTTCTCCCGTCCACATCCAAAACTTCCCCATGGAGGGACCTGTAAGAATAGTGACCATCATCAACACAAAGTCCTTGGGCCAACCAGTATTCACCTCACCCACGGGTCACCTCATCCCCAACAGCCCCTCGGCCCTTCGATCTCCAGCACACAGCAGCTGAGTGTCCCAACCCTGGAGGAGGGTATTTGTGTTGGAGAGCTTGGCTAGAGCGTCCTACAGAGACCTTCTGCCAGGCAGGCCTGCAGGACAGACAGGCTAGTACAGCAAAATGAAAGTGCAGCACATCTCATTGTCCACAAACAGAGTCTATAGCTGGTTGTAGCTTTGCAGAGGAAATGTTAGGCCAGCAAAATACAGGAGTAGGAGCCTGCCAGCTGACATCATTGACAATAAAAATGCTACTAGATACCCACTTCACAGCAGTGTCAAGTGAAGGTTCTAGGGAAAAACAGAAAGCAAACAACAAAAAGGGTCAAGTTGAACCATTTGCCTTACTCCAAAAACCAGAGATAGTTCCCAAAGTGTAATTGAACAAATGTGATTTTTTCCATCAGCAAACATCAATTCAGCCAGCATAAAATTGTGAAGGTACTAAGCATACATATTGAGGGAAGGGGAGTAAAGTATTTTAACATACAATGTTTCAGTTCACACAGAATTGAATTTTAAATTGTTTTGAACTTTGTGTATTGAATTTTATGCTGTGCCTCAGTAGAGTCCTCCAGTAAAGTCATTTCTACTGAGATGAATCCCAGCACTACTGGGATTTTGGATTTAGTAGCTTTCTGTACATAATTGCAGGGAGCTTGACACTTTGATGCAAAACTAATTTATAAACATATTTTGAGTGCATAACTTGTGATTGAAATACATTATTAATGTGCTTTGCAAGTTGATGGAGAAACCTTATATTACCAGACTAATTGTTGCAAGCAGCAAGTTAAAAAAATTAGGGAAATAAATTTGTGTCTCCTTGGCCTATGATCGAGGCATAGGAATATCTTTTGCTCCTTTTACACTGCATGGATGTTTCATAAGTACAGCCAAAATTGTAAAATACTTTGAAGGAACTGTGACCTTCTATTTTTACGCCATTAACTTTCGAAACACATTGGTTTAACTGTACCCTTTTCTATATTATTCTGAGAGGATGCAATTCATCTGTAGAGGCAAAGTCTGAACACCCCTTTTAAGAACATAGTTGAGGGCAACCACAATATATTCTTGTATAGTGGCCAAAACATAGCCTATACATCCTGAGCAGAAACTGACTTTAATCCCAGTGAATCCTATTTTAGGTAGAAGGCCATTAACATTATTAAATCAGTATGCCATTAGGGGAAACAGCAGCAGCACAGGAACAGTAGTGACATTATTCATTAGTTGGTCCCAAAACACAAACCACGATGTCTCTATTCCCTGGTCTCCCATACAGCTTAACGGGGCGCCATCAAGGTCCAGGAATCGATTTTCAAGTAGGAGCATTTCCCCTGCGCAGCTCTGAGACAAGCGTTTGCCCCAGCAACACGCTTAGGAAAGAGCAGGACAGGTCCCTGGAAAATCTGCCTCAACCTCTTTCCTTGATTTGCCAGCTCTACTCCCTTCAGCTTGGGAAGAGGTCTCCTCAAGGAATACCATCTAAAAGCAGACAACTCACCTTGCTAGGGAGTCCAGGGCTGCAGCCAGCTTTCTGCAGAAGCAAAACGAAATGCTTGGCATGCTCACTCTCCTGAGGAGCAGGGTCCTGGCTCAACTTGGGAGCTCCCCAGCTGCCCTGTGCCAGTCAGGCTGCTGGCCTCTCATCCCATGTCCTCATGCCCATCATCTGCTGGTAGCTAAGAGTGCTTTATCCGCTTCCCCATGGTCTAGAGGTCTCAGACTAAACCTTGCACAGTTTATACTACAAAAGAGCTTTCTGGGAGGTAGGCAATATCCAAATCAATGTCTGGAAGCCAGCCAGAGCATCTCTGACCTCCCACAGGGCAAGCACTGAACACCTCTGCCATCTCTAAACAACCAGCTACATCCTGTATGGACATTTCCTCTAAACTGGTGTGGTGCGTGCATGAACACTTCCACACTGCTGAGTAAAACAGCAACAGGCTGTGCTTTGGAGCACAAAACCCCTGTTACCATCCCACCCCAGGCCATGTCAGATGTACCCTCAGCAGCATGCAGAAATGCCCTCATGGCCGTGGAGAGGAGCGTGGCAGCTCCAACAGGGCAACACCAGGCAGGGAAGGAAGGAGGCACTGGTGTCTGCATGCCAGAAGTGGGGCATCTCTCTTGCCACCCCAGAAAGCATCAGCACATGTCCGCATTCTCCCTGTTACCACCCCACCCCAGGCCATGTCAGATGTACCCTCAGCAGCATGCAGAAATGCCCTCATGGCCGTGGAGAGGAGCGTGGCAGCTCCAACAGGGCAACACCAGGCAGGGAAGGAAGGAGGCACTGGTGTCTGCATGCCAGAAGTGGGGCATCTCTCTTGCCACCCCAGAAAGCATCAGCACATGTCCGCATTCACAGAGCCATATGGCTTACCAAAATGAAGCACCCACCACCACCTCGATGTGGCCAGACACTTTCAGTCCAGCCCACAGAGGGGCCTCACTGGCAGCTTTGCTCATGGTCCCCATCACCACTGCGGATGGATGGACCAGGGGCAGCCAGGGACAGCTTGCCTGCAGCAACCCCACACGTGGCCCTCCTTCTCCCTGGCCCCTCTTCACCTCCCTGCCTCTTCATCAGCCCCTTTTATTCTCCTGCCCCTGCCAGCAGACCCCACCCACCCTCCCACCTTTTGGGGGGCTTCTGCCCCTCCTGCCTCGCCTCTGCCCTATGTCTCTCCTCTAGGCATGGCTGAGGAGCCCCCAGATAGATTGTTTTGGAGATAAACCCATTTCCCCATCTCTTTGCCTGAATAGCAAATGTATTTGTTCCTCAGGAAAGCACATATGTGCTACAAATAACTGATGTGCATGTGGCCGTTGAATTAAGGAGGCTGGGGAGGGTCAGCAGGTTTGGAGATGTTGCTGTGGGCAGGCAGCAAGGCACAGTGGTGGGAAGACTGCTGTGAGGCAGAGATGAATGGTGGGAAAGCCAGGCTGGAGCTGTGGTGACAGGAGGAAACCATGCCACTCGAGTGGCGGCGGTGGCACAAGGCAGGCTGCTCACGTGGAGAAGCTCAGCAGGTGGCCTGGCAAGCACGAGGCACTGTGGGGCAGCTGCCTGCCTGGGGGCCCCACACATGGGGGAGCACATCCTGGCCCACTGTTGTGGGCAGCCCGGGGAGAAACATGGCCTCGCAGGCTTCTCCTTGCAAGAAAAGAGGGAGACGTCAGGGGTTCCAGGGCAGTCAGGGACATTCCTTAGCCAGGGAACAGCAAATGGCTGCAAGGGCATTAGGAGGAGAACAATGCCGCTTAAAGACTTTATTATTAACAAAGTATCAACTCTACGCTTGGCAATCCCAGCAAGTGCTGCAGCCTCCCATACCAACATCCCTCACACACACTCAAACCATGAGGAGCACGCTGCGTGCCACGCTGTGGAAACACTGCTCTGAGGGGTGCAAAGCAGCCCTCCTGTTATTTGTGTGGATTTCAGGGTTAGCAACAGCAACCCTGTCCAAAGGACACTGTAGGGATGTATGATGCTCCAAAGAGACAGATGCTTTATTGGGATGTAGAGGATATGGCCCAGAAACAGGAGGTTCCTCCTGGATCCTCTCTACAGGAAGACCCCATTCCAGGCAGTGGATCCAGGCCATTCCCCAATCACTGTGCACGAGCACATTTCAAAAATTTAAGTGTCCTGTGTGTGGGCTGGGGATGCAATGCACCAATCAAGTGTATCTTGGCATAGTTACCATGAGTATGTTGAGCTGCCCTGGATGGCTGACTTGTACAATCATACCTTTGCCCTGCCTGTCTCCCCATGATCTAGGGCTGCCATACTGCCAGATCACCTTTCCAAAATCACCACATCCCAGTCTGGGACAGCTGAAGAGGAGTCAGGAAGGAGTTGCAAACCACTGTTGAGGCCATCTCTTGGCCCACCTGAGCAGGGAGCAGAATGGCTTTGCTGATCCTATGATCTGTCATTCTCCTTAATCCACTTTGTTTTAAGCTCCCTATGTTGCATTTATGTCCAGAGTCCTATAACTATTTTCTCCAGAAAGCATGATCCTAAATAGCCGTCAGAGACAGAGGAAGTCAGATCAGACTGATCCAATTGTATACATAAAGTCACCCTGTCTCCCATCTATTCATAGCAGAGCTCACTTCTCTTTGTGAAGATGGAGGATGTTTTAGGAGCTGTGTGCTGACTAACCAGATGGAGTGGCAGAGGAGAGACAGCAGTGTGAGGGCAGTCACTTGAGCAAGAAGTTCCTAAGGGACTCTGGGGTCCACCTAATACCATCTTCTTCCAAGTTGTGTAATGACTCTAACATCTTTCCTACACAGTAAGAATATCTGATCCTATGACACTGATCATCTTCAAACTGCTTTTAGTGACTTGGGATGTGTTCTAGACAGCACTGTCTCTTTGACGAGGCAATACCATAAAGATTAGAGCAGATGTAGGATCCCAGAGGTTTTTTTCACATATATTGTCCATAATACAGAAATAAAAGCTGATTGAGATTATACATCTGAGCTTCTTATGTGTCTCCTGTTGATAAGAGCCCCTATTAAATTGGGAAATGGCAAAAATAAAATTTGTCTTGTTAATTAAGTTTACAATTTTCCATCATTAACTTAGTGTCTGTTACAGAATCCTCAGAAGAGAAGTATGGGAGGGATTTTGGCAATTAATCAAATTACATCCAGAAGGGTTGATTTGGTAATCGACTTCTCTTTGAGGCCTAGTCTTAAATTTGTTTGATGTTTGTTAACATGTAGATTGCTAATAAATGATAAAAAAAAAGACAGAGAGACTTGACACTGAATGAGGCATGCTTTGTTAATCTTAGGACGTTCAAGAGGAAGTTTTGTCTCACGTACTGAAACAAGCATTTATTAGCCAAACAAACATGAGTGGCATTTGGTCTAGCAAAGCAGCATTCTCACCTGCCAGGAAATGACACAGTATTTATTTTAGTTGGTTTTCCCAATCTTTCATCTCCACAATAATTTAGAAGAGCATACCAGAAATGTTGGACCTGCTCAGACATCCTGAGGGAGTAATGGCTGCAACCTGAGATTTATCAGCTGGAAGAAAAGATGAAATCCATATGAGGATGTGATACCACAAGATGTGTCAGCACCAGAGAGCGAACTTCGTATGTGAGGACAAATTGTTGCTCCTGGGTCCTTTCACAGCAAACCAATTAGCTGTGTCAGAGATGACAGATTTAGGGGTCTTTTGGGAACTGTTCTCTATAAACAACATGCTCAAGATAACAACAGTTTGGCTTCTTCCACCAAATATGCAGGCCTCCAAAATGATCCTGAGGGGCTCTGCCCATTCATATGCTCTGTGCCCCATGATGTGCCTCTGGGCACATCACACCTACTCTTTGCTATCATGTAGTATGAACACTACTCCTGGAGGTGGTTCAGTCTTGCCTGCAGACAGCCACCCTCAATCAGCAACCCACAGCAGGCAAAACCAGCCATACAGTCCCAGCAGTGTTGTCAAATGCAGACCTCCCTCCCACAGTAGGTGCAGCTGGTGGCCTCTGAGGCCTTCATCACAGCAAGTCTTCTGTGGGATCAAGGTGATGAGGCCCCAGAGAGGAAGGCTAACCTCCTCTCCCCTGGCACAGGCCCCAGGAGGGGCAATGCTGCTGTAGGATAGCAGGAATACTTCCCAGCAGAGCACTTCAGAGCCTTTACATCCACAAGTACTGACCCCTGTGTTGTTCATTCAGATGTGTAGTGCTATCTGGGCCCAAAATGCTCATTTGTTGATGGGGAGGTGGCCATAAATGGTGGCCAGGGCTGTCCCTTGGGAACAGAGTCAGACACACTGGTCCATCACTTGGTGGCCATCAGTCTCCTCCATGTCATGGAAAATCAGTGCCTACAAGGTGGTGAGATATATCAACCTTATGGCACCAACCCTGTGGCAGCACACGTGGTCCTAGCACAGACGCTCAGCAACAGGTTTGAGAAGTTGGTAACGTTTCCTGGGCAGAACAGCTAACACAGGTTTTTCTCTGATGCAGGCAAGGGACAGGCTTGGGCAATGCAGATAGGAGACACTCCTCTCATGGCAGGGAGTGAGACTCGCTCCCCAGAGAAGAAGGCTTGTTAAAGCCTTGGTGACAGCTCCACTGTGCCAATTTTGGGGGTTTTATAGCAATATCAAAGAACAAACCCCCTGTGAGGAAAATGATCAAACGATGTCCATCCCACTGAGTCAAGTTTTGGAAGCCAGTAGAAGGCTTTGTATTAATTCCTAAACTTTGGACAGGCAGGAACAGTCAGTTCAGGATCCGTGTATTTATATGTGAAAGAAAGTATTTCCAGAAACCCGTAGTTCAATACAAAAGGAGAAAACCATGAAAACTGAACACCAAAGGGGAAATTAAAGAGAGGGATGCCTACAGCCAGCATCAGGGCCTGTACTGCAGGCTCTTTGGAGTTCTGCAGGAGACTCCAGCCATACCCCACGGCTTCAGTACACCGAGTGCTTCACAGGTATAAAAGACTGCTTCTTACCTAGACATCAAAGTGGAAATGTAGACAAAGAATGCTAGAGGGGTTTTAGTGATGTTAATACACTTTAAAAAGCATTAAACCTTATTCCTAAATCCTGCTAGGGGATATATAACAATCTTGCTTTATAAGTTAGAATTTTTAGTGTAATTTGGGCGCAAAAAATGTGAAAGAAAGATGACTTGAGAAAAATGATCATGGATGACAGGCAGTAAAAGCAGTGAACTTTTCACCTCAACATCTAGAAATGATCACAAAAGATCACACTGGATCAAGTATTGAAAATTAAGCTAAAGGTTAGTTCTAGTCCACTCAGAGTAGGAAGATAAATTAAATACGTCTCCTTGCTGTATCTGTGTTATATATTTTTCCTCATTAGTAATAAAATTTTGACAGAAGGGCTCTGCCTTGATATTGAACTCCTCTCTGTGCTCAGCTGTCTGTGCTCAGGTCCCAGCCTACCCATACAGAAAAACTTTTTCTTCCTTGCAACTTGTCATCTGAAGTTTGGATGAGTTTAATTCTGAACATCTGGTGTTTCTTCACCTACACTTTAAAAAAATCTGGAAATCACAATACACAACTCTTTTAAGTTTATAACAATTATACCAGTTATGTATCACTTTCATGTAACCTTCATAATAATTTTAAACTCATTTTAACTGATTTGATGTAGCCCATCATTAACAATTTCAACAAAGTTCTGTTATAAATCAGTTCTTTCCAGCACCTGGTTTTTCTAGAGCTAGATCCTTGAACACTTGAACATGGTTTCAAGTTCATGTCAGGAGGGTCAGCAAAATATTCTAAGAAATAATTTTTGTGAACAGAAATCACTATAAACACGGATATTTCCCAAAGCCTTCTGACTCCAGAAACATGGAAACATTACTCCCTTGATTAACATTTAAGTGCTTAGAGTAGAGGTTGTGATCTATTAGATGACTGTCTTAACTTGAGCTGTATGAAACATCACTTCTTTTCTGTCCGATTCATTTTTCTTTTCCCCTCACCCCCTAGAGCACTGCAGGATGTTTGATGTTTGGATGTAATCATGGTTGCCACATTAGAGATAGTCTTAAAAACTGTTAAACTGAAATAAAAGATTTTTTTCTTGCAAGACCATTTCACAAACTCTGAAGTGGGAGCAGATGAAAGGAGAACGAGGTTATAGGGAGAGGGAGGTTCTTGGCCTATTAAAATGCATTTGTGGTTGTTTTGACAAGCAAAATATTCCCAGATGATACTGGGGAACAAGCCAGACCTCCAGTTACAGAATGAGTTTTACAAGACAGAAACATACAATGATACCTACTTGCCTAACCTCAGGGAAAATCTCTGCCCATATCCCAAACCTGCCAATTAATTTAAATTAAAAGCTTGTGGCTGAGACATAGGAACCGGCATTTTTGAGATTCCAGGGTATCCTTCTCCTGTGTCCTTGTTCTTGCAATTTCTGAGAAAGAAACTGTTGCTTCTCCCAAAGAAGAAAAGAAAAAATCCTAACTTCTGAGCAACAGGACAGTTCTTTACCAGCTAAATTATCTCCCAGTTGCTATTTCCATCTGCACAAGCACTAGATATTCCCAGCTGATCTTGGCTGTTCCTTTCTCTGACAAAAGGTCTGACAAAGAAAATCCTTCAGAAAGAGGGTTGTGCATTGAGCTGGACATGTTAGAATGATGGAGTTCTGCAATGCATATGCTGCATTGCTTATTCTGCAGCTGTAGCAGCAGATTTGGTCAATTCTGGGCTATAGTTATTGAATTAATCAGTCTTCGTTCTCCAGCATTTTACAGCATAAAATTCACTGAGTCCTTTTAAATGTGAAGCTTGTGCAATTATGTTCTTAAGTTCCCTCTCTCCTGACTTGCCTCCATGTCTCTGGTCACTAAGTGCTTTGCCAAACTGTGAAGGGCAGAGAGATGCTAGGTGGAAAAAGACAAGCAATTCTTATGGCAATGTCTGCACAAAATAAATAATCCCAAGAGGTATTTCCATTAGCTCATTTCAGAGGAGCAAGAGCTCTTCTGAACTCTGAAAAACATTCCTACAACAGTCCTTGGACAAACATCCTTGTTCTTATCCTGCTATTTCTGATCAATGAGGCTCTGCCAGCTGACTGGGTCTTTTCATTCACTGCTTTTTTCCTGTGTCACCTACTCATAGCTCTGCTGTGAAGACAGGCAGCCATCCCTGAGAGATCCTTGTTTGCTTTTTGCTTTTATGGAAAAGCCATTTCCACTATGCAAATACAAGGCTGCAATTTCCCATTCAAACAACAGCTTTCAAAATGGGAAAAATAGGGCATACCAGGTTGAGTATCTTTCTGCATCAGTACTGCATCTAATTAGAGCCTCCGGTCTCCACTCCACACCATGTGTACCCTGGTGCAAGCGTCACGCAGACCTGAAGGGAGGCTGTTTCAGAAGCTTGGGCTTTCCTAGTCAGAGAGTACCTACAGCTACTACTGAGGCCATCCCTTGTCACACTGCAGCACAAAATGGATGCGATATATAGTCGTTCGTAAGCTCTATAGCCAGCTAAGAACATGCATAGCTTTCTTGGGATTATTAAGATAAATCCATAGCACCTCACTACCTGATTATATGGTCAGGTTAAAAGAAATAATTCAAATATTAACAAATGTGAACTTGCAGTGATGGACTACACTGTCTAAGCTAGCTCGTGCATCATCAGAAGCCTGTTTATATTATCATAAAATCACTTCTGAAATGAGTCCAGGTCTTGTGATTATGCTGAAGGCTTGTTTATTTAGCTATTATAATCCTGCTAAAGTGATATATTTTCCAGAGGTTCATGCTAAGCATTCTTTTTCTTTTTCTTTTTCTTTTTCTTTGTAAGACACAGCACCAAACTCACCCTCCCACCCTTCTTTTCGGACCTCTACTAGATCCTCAGTGCTCTGCACATCAGCTTCAGAGCCCTTGCTTTGAAGGCTTGTCATGTAGCAGCATATGTGTATGGCAGTGAACTTGCCTTCTTTTACAAACCATATTTTCTATATTAGTGTCTTCACCTCCAGCTCAAAAGATATGCAGTTCCTTTCATACTGCCTTACAATTCTGGAATGCCCACCCTAAATCTGTCCTAGCTGTATGGGTCTACAGCTGTTCTTAATCTTCTGCTGTTTTCTTAAATTAAATGATTAGGCTGGTTTCAATGAAATTGAAAGCTAGTAAAAACTTTGTCATATAACAATCACCTTCTCCTCTGGTCCCTCAGACATATCTTGACACACATCAAATCAGAAATCTTGATCTTTTATACCGTAAGGGGACACTTACAGTTGATCCAAAAGTGTTACCTTGACGGTAAGGTATATAGGGCAAACAGCTGTAGTTGCTTTAATTCTTGAAAAGATATTTTACACCTCATCTTGCTACCCCTTGGTTAAAATGGAAGAAGGAAGTGTCTGAAAGAAGCATATATGTAATATATGTAATATATCAATATATCAGTAATGTTAATAAAGCTAAAGATGAGACATGGGCATGGACTGTCAGGTTAGTGAAGTCTGTTGTGGAATTACTAATAAGACACACTGAGCTTCCATTTTCTTAATTAGAGTCTGAAGACTCTTCTTTCAGATGCCCAATTAAAAATGATACAGACAGTGCTATTCTGGATTTCCATCAAACTCTGTAGTAACCACGGTATGAATACCTCAAAACAATGAATACAATATATATATAAATAAATAATATGCAATATCCATATTATTACCTATAAATAATGCATGAAACAATGCATATGCATATAAATAATGTGAATGCGCATAAAAAATATGCAATGAATTGTGACTAAAACTAAAAAGCACCCACGGATCTCAGTGCAATCACTATGCATGCTGTGAAACTCTAGAGGCCTCTGAACCCTAGAGAAGTCTACTTCTGTTGCTTTGCCTGGGATACTCTGGTGGCTCAGACCTAAAGTGAGCATAAACATAAGCCCCTGTATTATTTCAAAGTGCCTTGTGTGTGGGTTCAGGTCTTAGAACTATTTCCGCACAGGAGATCTCAATTCTTTTTGGAGGATCCAGGAGAGGACAGCTCACTCTATGCCAATTTCCAATCCAGCGTGGACACGCACCTCAAGTGGGCTCATAGATCAACATGCCGAGGAGGTCCCCTCCATGGGACCTGGCAAACAGGCATCGCTGGACGTGCAGCCAGCCCAGGGAGCACTGATCACTCGGACTCCCTGCAGAGTTGGCAGCCAGGGTTGCTCTTAGACAGAAGGAGTTTGAGGGGAAAAAGAAGAAAAGATGCCTCAGATTCCACTTCTGAGAAAACTAATATGATTTGTCTTGACTAGATGAGATGGCATGTTCCTTGGTGCAGCTGCTTTCTTTAGCACTGATTGCTAAGGAAATGAGGAGTGGAGGATCATGCTACCTGTTTATCTCCCACATTAACCTATGGGCCAATTATGGCAAATTTGGCAGGGGAATAGAGACCTCAAAGATACTACCTTCCTCTTCATTTCCTGTAAATAGGTAGCTAGGCATTTAAAGCAGTCTGCACGACAAATAGCTGAGACCCTATGAGAAACAATCCATCTAGGAGGGAGATGCTATGACTGACCAAATGCAGGGGAATACACTTTGGGACTCATTTGCTAAACACATTGGAGAACCCGAATGCAACACACGCATCACTGGGAAGCTAGGCTTCCTGCTGGGTGGCTGCTAAACCAACCATCTGCATACCGAGCATACGATACAGAGCCTGATCTCTTTGGACACCTTGCCCAACAATGATGTAAGCAATAAACAAAGAAAGATCCAGGCCAGGCTAGTCTGTTGAATAGAGCTGATCTATGTCTAGCCGTGACCCCTAGCATTTCAGGCAATTCTCAGGGATGTTGTAAATAAGTACATTTTATAAGCTACCTCTTAACCTCCAGTAACATGACCTGCTTTAAGTCTCTCTTCAGCAGCTAACTCACATCCGTATTTCTTCCTGCATCATTTGGAGGATGGAGAACGTTAAGTTAAATGCTCTAGCATCCTTCTGATAGCAAGTCTCTTCAGTGTTAGCTCTGTACCTAGGACTTTACCACCGAACACCAAAATTTTCATGGCCACATTTACATTTAGATAATGAACCTTCATACAAAGAAGAATGTTTCAATGTCACATTGTCTCAGTAGTAACAGGCAAGTCTGGGATTTTGCTGAGTTTCACAGAGTACTTCAGAAATTCCAAAACCAGCTCCAAAAGAGTCAAATTTGTGTGAACCAAGATGTCTGAAGGGAAGGGCACAGAATGGTGTGCGTTTCTCTCCTCACCCTCAGGTTGAACACGGTTGAGAGGTACGCATAACTCAAATAGATTGAAATGTAATGATTACACTATTCTATTTTTTATTGCTCCTTACAATTCATTCCTTTGTTTCCCTGTCTTGAGCAACATTACATTAACTAAGGATACATAAGCATGTCATTTTTGAAAGATCTCTAATTACCGTGTGCTGCTGGGTTAATAATTCAGGTGATTTGAGTTATGGCTCTAAGCAAGGGTCTTGAGAAATTAATCTCTGATGAATATTCAGACAGGTTGCCTCAAGTTAACCCAGGCTGGCACTGCAAGAAAAACTTCCTTACACAGTAAGGAAGGGTGAAACATTCCTTTACACTCAATAAATGGGGACCAAAGCGTAATACCAGTATTTGCAACAGACCAAAAACTGCCTTGCGTGTTGATTATCTCTTATCTTTTAAAGGGATAAAGGCCATTTTATTCAAGGAATTGAATACCAGCACACTTACAGGTGCCAGTATTCACCAACGTATAAGCATCCTAGCCGGCTAACAGGAGAGAAGTGTACCAGGAAAGCAGAAAGCCTGGTAAACTCTAGTGTGGTGAGTCAGCCAACTTACGTTTATTTCTATAAAAACTAAAGGACTAAGGGACCCTGTCAGAAAGAAAGAGAATTTTAAAATAATAATAGTAATAAATAATAGCAAAGATAAATACAGCAGTATCCCATTACAATAAACCAATTTGCAGACCAGTGATGGAAAATACCTGAAGATGACACACGCACAGCCCTTATATTGATCGTGAGGACTGTCAGTAGGAGAGGGGCAAAATTGTCATTATTTTGTCATTTGTCCTTTCTTGTAAAAGATGAGCTGTTAGATAATGATAGCAAGTGTGTTTGTATCAAAGGCACCCTGAAGGGAACATTAACAATAACCTCTATATGCGCCCACAAACAAGGACAACCTTCTTAATTTTTTGGGGGAGTCATAGTAAATTTTGGAAAAAGAAAGGGAAAAGGAAGAGAATTTCAATGAGGCCATAAAGGCGGACTTCAATAGCCAGCAGATTGTTAGGACAGGATCTGAATGGTGGTCGGAGAATGAAGGATTTTGAACATAAGGGACTGTGTTTGCCAGGCTACAACTACATGACTCATATTCCAGGATCAATATACTCCATTTCTCCAGCACCTTAGAAAATCACTCGACTGCAACCTCAAGAGAGTGAGGTGATCTAATAAATCATCACTATATCTGGCATTATTCAGACAGGAATTAACCTACACATAGTAACTTCTTAGGCTGCTTAACGTATTTACAGACTTTTAAAAACAGCCAGGAGAAAACAGTAAGGACCCAAGAGAAAGTAAGGCAATAATGCAAAGTATTATTACTAAAGCTTTCCATCTTGGTAAATGAAAAACAAAGTGAAAAGGAATAGGCTTCCTTCAGTTTTGCAATTAAGCGTCAAAATACGTAAATTCCCAAACTTTGTGAGAAAATACCGGAAGTTGAAAAAAATGGGATCTCCCAGGAAACTGTGCCAACGTAAAGAGGGCAGGTCAGAGCTTTGGCAGAAAACATAAGTAAAAATCTCATAGGATGGTAAGCCTGTAGGGATAAAGGAGAGCTGACAACTAGCACAGATGAGGTAGAGAATGCGCTTGGAAAATTTTATAAAAACCTGGGTATCACAGAGTAATACTCAAATCAATAATAGAATAGCAAAGAAAATTACTACCTCAAAGACCTATCTTTTCTTTATTTAAAAACAGAGGATAGATAATGCCTGTGTAGCTCGTATTGCAGAAAAGAAAAGCGAGGCTTTTACAGGGTTTTTAATGTGCACATTCATTTATTCATTTAACAAAATCAAACAATGAGAAGTAGCTTAAGGCCTCTTTAATAGCAGCTTGGGTGGTTCAGATGCCTAAAGAGGCGGGAAACTGGACTAGCTGCTTTCTGCATGAGCCAATTTTATTAATAAATGTTGACACAGCGATTCTTGCCAATATGATTGGCAAATAAAGAAAAGTGAGTATATCAGGGTTATGTGCAGCTAGATAAACCAGGATTTGTAGGTTGCTGACTTTCTGTGGAGTGCAGTAAGAAGACCCCTGAGCAATACCTAATTCAGGGAAAAAAACCTGTTTTCAGGGTATTTTAGGCTCTGTCTACATGACTACTTACCCTGTTCTTATGCACTAAGAGCATCATAAGCTATCTTTGTGGTGTTTGATCCCAGACATTCAAAAGCATACCACTATAAGTATAGTAAACACAAACTCATTCTTGCCTAAAGCAGAAAAAATATCTTTTGACCAAGCAGAATGTGCACTGAAGTACATGGACTGCAGCAAACACTGTCGTTGAGGATTTTAATTTCTGCCTTACTTAAGGATTGCAGAATTTCTCTTTTAGAGAGTGAAATCATCTTAAATAGATTTATGTCAGTAAAAAGTACCTGGCAGGGTGCTCTCTGTCCCCCTTTGGGGCATATATCTGAACCACGAAAACTCTTGCCATAGTAAAACCCTAGACCCTCCCACATGAGGAATAAATGTCAGATCAGACCCAGATCACAGCTTTATGCAAATAATTGCTACTTTCTGTACAACACTCCTGTTCTTCTTGAAAGCAATAACATCCTTGTTAGATCTGAGTTCTGGTTCAATTTCTATTTCACTGCAGATCCCCCGGTCATCCACACTAGCCGTAGTGGTAGTTCACTCGAATCTGGGGTAAACCAGGCTGTACCCAGCAGGGAAACTTGATGTTTGAGAATTAATCACAACATGTTTCATTCCTGCCACCTGAGATTGTCCTCCAGCAACATCCCAGGAAGTCCTCTGACCCATTGATCTCCTTGCTATTGGCCAGCATACAGTTAGCATTTCAGGATTTTTTGGAAGTGAAACAAGAATTGTAACCAGTTCAATTTTGAAATCTAAATGTGACTTACCAATCAAAATATTTACACCACAGAACACGAGTAAAGTGTTCTTTTTTAAGTCATGTTAGCCAGTAATCCAAAGAATGTGAAGCCCTTCTATGTCTCCATATAATTAATGTGTCTGATACTTTGAGAATGAATGACTAATACGATGTTTTGGAAAAAAGCTATTCCAACAACAAGTAAGGATATTCTTTCTGCCCTAACTTTCCCATGCATGAGAAACAGGCACAGCCACTATTCATTTGCTTTACTATTCCTGAATAATACTCTATGCCCCTACCAGCAAGGCAACAAAAGTACAGTCTATTAACTTACTGAATTGTTAGTGAAAATTAATATTGTTTATTTCATTTTTTGTAATAATTTATTGCATGACACAGATGCTCATTAATACCTTCTTCTGACAAGCGATGGTTACAAGCACAAGAGTTTATTTAATGATGTGATCTTCCCCTGCGAATATTCCAGCCATTACAATTCCAGTCAGGGCTAGCAAGTACTTTTGACAAATTCAGTGTATCCACAAACAGCTTATTAAATTCTGTTAAAATGACATTTGACATTACCTTTAAACAATTGTGCAGGCCAGATTCTTTGAGAACAGCGCTCTGTTACCGCATCTATCATTCAAACATCACCCTACATGAGCCTGGAGACTCTCTGCTCTGTACACAGTGCACAAAAGTCCCCATCAAGCCAAAGGGTAGGGCACGTCTACTCGGTTGGAACAGAGAAAGATGATCTGACATGTTGGGAGCACCACGCTGAGATGCCAGAGCTGTGGAAGCAGTACCTCGGTGCTCACATGAGCGAGACAGCCAAGAAGCGCAGGTTAAACGCAGCAGTGCATGAGCGCAGGGGACTTGCCAGCTCAGGTGAGCACGACCCCATCGCATGGTGTGCACGCAATGCACAGTGCTGGTGATTCGCCAAAGTCCATGCTGGAAATCGGGGATGGAGAACAAAGCTAAAGCAGGTAACTGTTGGAAAAGCTTAACCCGCTAGCCTGTACTTCCTGTTTCAAAGGGGAAACCCAGATTTAGGGTGTCATAAACTTTTTATCATGGAAGTTGGCAGATAGTGCAGGACCTTATAAAGAAGGCAATATTGTCTTTCTGGGGCTGGGGTGTCCAAAGCTGCTCGGTGGGGCTTTCATTCAGTGGGAGAACTCAGCAACTGCAGGAATAAGATTGGGCCAATGCTGAGCATTTACAGAAATTTCACTGAGATTTTTAAAGCAAAGATTTATAAATATCAGTTCATTCACAGTCAAGAGTGTTTAGAAAAATGACAGTCTTTGCACGGTGAGGCCTTTCCTGAAGCTATTGCAGACTGACCCGAGCCTCCTGGACTGAGGTTTTGCTCCCATTTGCACGAAGATACTCTGGCTGCTGTGCTATTTCACCAGGAGTTTCTATATGCTTCAACCATACTTTCAAGTTAAAGTTTAATGTTAACTTGAAACACAGATTTGACAAACTGATTAGGTCACTGTACTAAGTGAAGCCAGTTAAGGTTTCTCCCAGGTATTTTTAAAAATCCTGGAGCCTGCTGTCTGTTATAGGCATAAGCAGATAAATTTCACCGCTGTGTCTGGAGAACATTTAGCTCTTTTATGAGCTTCTGGTCTTCCATGTGGTTTATCCAGCTCCATCTACCCTTTTTTACCGCCGTATTCTGAGGCATTACAAATGCCTGGGAAGATGGGACTAGCAAAGGTAGTATCATCTTTAGCAATAGAATAGCAGATAAAAGTTTCTGTAATTTTATCTTTTTTTCAGTGAGTAAATGTGTGTGATCCTTTGCTTTTCAGTGAAGATTTCTTCTATCTCTCATTTTAGAAATGTTCCACTTACTTCATTTTAAATCATATTCCGACTGCATAAAATACAGCCCTGAAAGCTTGAGCTGATAGTTGTGCTCATCTGAAGCATTTGCTACGATCATGACCAATGGCAATAATGAAATTAAGGACAATTCTTTATAAATTGGCATTGCTTGTAAAATCATGATTCCTACAATACCAATGCAGAGGGGCAGATCCCCCTGCTTCCCTCCCCTGTCCAACAGTGTTACTCCGTAGAAGGTGTGAAGCATTTTTCTGACTATTCTTGCAGTTACATTAAGAGGAGGTAATAAAAAAGTAAATTGCACTGTCACGATCTTCTTATTCTTGCTTCACATTCCAAGAAAGTAACCTAGAAAATTCCTCAGCCTAGGCTATATATGAATAAATAATATACATAAGATATATGAGAAACACCACAAACAAGTCAGAGCTGCTTTGTCTCAGAACATTTTTATTAACATGATGTACAAACGTTGCTCTTTCCCATCATGATCTCACATCATTCCAATATTATAAAGCAACACATAAAAATGACTATCAGAAAGGAACATTGAGGGGAATAAAACCTTTTTGGGATGACATCCTACCTACTCCACCAACCTCCTTTCTCCGGGTTTGGTGTGGTATGTGTGGCATGTGAGCAAAGGAATCTTTTTTTCAGTGCTCCCATGGGAGGCGTGTCAGGCAGTGATAAATCTGTGCAAGGTCAGAGCAGGAGGCCCATCTGGTACACACCATGGGAGGGGGTATGCAGCTGGGTCCAGGAGTCACCAGGACCTGCTGGTCCAGCTTCCTGCTCCAGAAAGGGCTACAGCTGTGCCCCTGCAGCTCCCACTGCTTGGAGTGGGTCAACGAGGAGAGGGAAGACCTCACCCATTTTTCTGATGGTGGCTTTTTCATCAGCTGGCAGGACCACTGTGCTTTCCCCTGGGAATGTATACAGATGGGATGACTGGCACCATTCAGGTGCCAGCCTAAAATCATCCCTGCTGCCTACTGAGGAGACCACCCCGTGGAATAAAACCCACTGAGTCTGAAAGGACTCCAATGGTTGAGCATGATAATTAAGTGTGAAGTCTGGGTGAAGACTTTCATTACCTGTGCACAACAGGATCAACAGATATTGACATCACCTCTCTGCCACAGCTCAAAGCAAACTAATTTTTTGGGCCAATTATTGTTGAGGCTTAGAAGAAAGAAGCTCTGCATTTCATTAATTTCCTCATCCATCTAGGTTCGTAGGCAGGTAAAACAACAGAATTAGTTCACCCAGCATCAGAAGGACTCAGTTTTTCCCCAAGGGAATTAGATAGTCATCACTCATTAAAATGTTACATTCAAGAACTAGCCCAATCCAGGATTTGCAGTGTTGGTCTGTCCGACTGTGGGCACACTGGAATTCTCTGTTGTTTATTTTAGTTTTAATATCCACAGTAATCAAGAAAAAGATTAAATTAATCCACTGGGTAGGAAATGAAGCTATCATTACATTTCAAGATATTGCCAGCTCTAAGAATATGCTAATAGAATAGAATAGAAGACCTCTTCACCATCTTGCACATTTGTCCTTGATATGGCATAGTGACCTGTTCAGATATTAAAAAAATTTCATGGGCTCAGTACACAGTTTTGCATAGAACGTTCTAAAGTGCCAAAAATTATTTAGGACCCGTTTCTCAAGAGCAGCTCCAGTAATTTCAACAGTGTAGTTGCTTTATGCTGGTATTTTGCTGAAAACATGGTCTATCCGTGTAATGAATGGGACTATTTGTGTATGGAGAGTAGGATTTGTTTTCAAAAGTGGTCTTGAGCTATGAACAAACTGTTTCAGTTACAGTTAACAAGCAGCTTTGAAACAGAAAAGGAGCAGATGATAAAACTAAAGGAAAAACTATGTTACCTATAATACAATATCAAGTTGTGGGACTGCAGAACAAACATTTATAAAGTGTTTTCTGTAATATTTTTACTGGGATGATGTTACACTAAGGATTAAAAAACCCCTTAAGATTTCACCATAAAAAAGTTTATGGAGTCATCCAATCGAAAAGCTGTGCAAGAGCTAGTAATGACCACCATCTGGGAAACAGATGCAGATAATTACGGAAAATAATTCCTTGAGTTTTATGTTGTCATTCATTAGAAATTAAATTTACTTAAGATGATTAAAGCACAAAATAATTTTCAGCAGTAGAGCACCCTGTAAGTTGTAATGATACAGTGATTGTACCTTGTTTTTGACTAGGTCTGGAAGTTTTACTTGGGAGAGAAATCCCCAACCCTTTCAATGGAGAATGGAGAGGAGAGGGCTGTTCAGCCAAACATGGTGAACAAACATTAAGTAAGAGGAGCTTACTTAATGTGGAAAAGAAGGTGGCACTACTAGGTCAGCAAGAAGATAATATAAGGATCAGACTGTCTTTATGTCGCTCAGCCAGACAGTCACCATAAAAGGAATTGATCTAGCAAGTACCTAGTACAACTCTTTTTTGATTCCAGTTCAGCAAAGCATCAAATTCATTCTTATATTTAATACTTTAATACTTTAATACTTTGCTGTGTTGTGGCCATTTGGATTCATATTTTGTTCTGCATCTTCTAGTTTTGCGAATTTAAGCATGCAAGCCCATCTGTATGCTGACACCTATGCCACAGTTGTTCCAAATTAATCCGCAGTTAAATCTGAAATAACCAGTTTTGTTTGTATGTGTAATCACCACAGAGGTAGTTTTGTAGTCAGCTCCATGTTTGGATATAAATACCATCAAGAGGCAAAAAAACAGGTAAAGATTTTGAGAAACCATAGATGGCATAAAAAAGGGCAGAAAAACAGTGAAATAGAATAGTAATGGAGATACTAGTTCAGAAGAGACTGTAAATAAGTGCTTAATTGTATGTGCCTAAGTGGGGCTATGCAAGTGCTTAAATTTAGGCATATTCTCTAATATATTTCTGGATGTGTCAGAATGGGGACATTTTTTATATAAAAGTTAAATTTCAGACACATAAAAATATTATCACCCATAAGCTGCTAGATATTGCGACTTAATGTTTTCTCTTTCTTTGAAATACAGCTAATGGGTCTCATGTCTAGACACTCTGTGAAGAATCCAGCTCTTTGATAAGGATCTCGTGCTGTAATTCACATCCCCAGGACCGAGCTCAATGCCACTGCAAAAGTGAACTCTGCTAGCCGGAGTCTCTGTGCAAAGGCACAGCGAAAAACCAGACGATTATTTCAAAATTAAATTTTACAGCACTGACATTTTCATTCTGATTTATAGCAAAGTAGTTCTTTTTACAATCAAATCAATAATTCACAAGGCAGTACAGATACCCCTGTGTTTTATGCTACAGTTTTCATTGGATTATTCATGGCACTGTTTCAGGGGCTACTCTGAAAAGCTTTTTGTTGTTGCTCCTGCTTATATATGAAAATATCACTTAAGACTATTTTGACTACCCACTCTAAGAAGCCTCTTTATGGAAAAGAACAGTAGGATCTTAGTATAGTTAACAGTAAGGACTAGAAGGCACACTATAATTAACTGAGCCATGCAATCAATGAAGAAAAGATAATTAAAAAAACAAGTGTAATATGCAAAAAGTATATTCTCTTCATTCATTTTGACAGGTGATTTTATTAATCATAAGATAGCAGACTGATCTGATTAATGTATTATATATCGTGGAAATAGGAAGACGATGCTATAGCAACAAAGGGTCATATTTAAGTTTCTATTTTTATGTGTACTTAAAATTGAGTCTAAAGAGTAATAACCAATTAATATGTTTTGCTTAGGGGATAACCAGCAGCAATAGATTCCACTGGAAATCCCAAAGGATCCACGAAAACACGGTGTCTCAGCCTGGGCTGCTGTTGACAGGCAATTCTGCAGGTCTGGCAACCATCCTGCTCACTGCTGGAGATCCCCCAGGACGGACAGGGACCGGGAGCAAAATGCCCACGCTGCTGGGTAGCAGCTGCCTCTCCCCAGCCACCCTCCCCAGTGCAGCCAGCACAGAAGAAAGCCATACTGCAAAACCAACTCCCCCAGGTAGCCTCTGTCCTGCTGCACCAGCACAGGGCTCCCAGGCCAGACTGCCTAGCAGCCCAGAGCCCCAGGGAAGGGTGGCAGCCCTGCTCTGCTGGAGCCAGCGAGCCCCCCTGTGCAGGGGCCACAGAGGGGCACGTGGATCTTTTCTGCCACTCAGAAATATTGATACTTTCCTGGCCAAAGGGCTGGCCACCACAGACCTTGAGCATTTTCCACTGATGTGTGTAAAACCTGCTGCTGAAATTCGCAACTTGCTATCAACAATTATTAATCATTGGTTATCTCTTTATAAACCATATATAATCTTAATATCCCATGATCCTACCTGCAGATTCATGCCGCCAAAGGAGAAGAATCTGCATAGGCTGTAATGTAGAAGAGAAAAAAAAGTGAAGCCCTACCTAGAACTTGGTAAATTTGGCCATCATCATCACCCTATTTGTGCTGGCGCCAGACTGTCTTTTAAATAATATTTGCAAAGTCAATATGTGTACAAGCTGTTACCGATTATATGGCGTTGCTACAATGCCACAACTCTAGTACATCCCTTATTTTGGGGGGAGGTAAAACATATGAAATAGAAATGGAAGATTATTTAGACAAATGAGAAATCTTTCCATTATAAAAGTTACTGTCGATGACCAGCTCTGTGAGATTCCACAGGTTGTTTATTGAACCATCCTTGCAACAAAAGCATAATAAATAATATCATTTACCAGTTAAAATGTTTGAAGACCTTGTAAGGGAGGGTGAAGGTAGTTTGCAAGAGATATCGCTAATATCAATGACTATTTTTAGAAACAGACATTTGTAATGTTACTCAATTCTCTTTCAATCAGCCCTGAAGCACAGATAGTGTTCTTAAGATTTGCTGTGTCTAAATATGAATATTTCTTATACTGCTCTATACTTCATTAAAAATAGTGGCAGGAAAGACTTTCAATGTTCAACATGAACCGTCTCTCATAAAACACCTGGTCAGTTGTTTGTAATAAACAGACATCTCTATCTTCAAATTCAAATAACCCTGGTTTGTTTTGCATAAGTGGAGTATATGCCTTGTACTCTGAGCAGTTCCTGAAAGTAATAGTAAAGCCATAAAACCTTCCATATCCCCTCCTTAATTTCTGTATCACCTGTCCAGTTTTCACAACATGATTTCTGTCAGAGTACTTTCAATCCAACCATGAAATTAATCTCCTTATAACTAACTTTAACCTCTGGTTCAGTCTCTTACCAAACATCATGCAGTGTTATTCTTTTGGTTCACAGACATACACAAATAAACCTTTTGAGGCTTTCTGCAACAACTACTTGCATTAAAATACACTAAAAATAAAAATAACAAAACTTTTTGGAACCATCATTTGGACCAGTTGTGCCACAGTGTGATACCCAAAGGAATCAAACATTCATTACTTTTAAACACGTTCTTGAAGCTCAGTTCATCCAGAAGTTATAAAAGAAATAATAGTATTAGAGTACTTAGGGACTGTCATAATCTTTTTTTGACTGCTGAATTCTATGTTGTGTGGTGGTCAATAAATTTGATTACTACATTCTAATTGCTTCTGAGTTTGGACAGAATCAATGAGAAATAGCTGCTAACCTACTGCCTGTGATGCTCTGAAGTATTCTTCTGACAGGGAGAAAAAATAACAAATAAAGAAGAACTTGGAGATTTCCGTAGCAGCAAGCAAAAATACATATCATACTGAGTGTAATTTTGCTGAAAAAGAATCTGCCTGGGGTCACTGCTAGCATAACAGCTCCACGTCTGAGACTGCAAATGAACATCTCTGCAGCGTAGGCGCTGTACACAGGGTGCTGCATTTGGCAGCCGGACACCCCCACAGCCACCTGGCCTCTGGGGCACAGGGAGCGGAGCTCACTGCCCAGCGAAGCTGCACCCCAGGGACACGCACTGATGGCAATAGTGCAGGGCTTTCTGGAGCAAGCTTACTGTCCTCTGGTAAAAGTAAGGAGCAGTTATGGTGAAAACCCTTGCAAACAAAGTCAGTGGAGAAGCCATACTCCTCCAAGAAGAGAGTGGAAACCAAACGGTGTTGCAGCATTGACAGTTTGATTCCCTAATCAACATGAGGGAGAATTTCACTCACCTCTTTCCTCACTTGGTTTGCTTTAATCTCTCTGCCGTCTCAGCTGAGTTGGGTGGTGCACTGCCCAGTTAAGGCTCAAGCATTTCCACCATGGCAAGAGTAATTACCTATGAGTTTCTGGCCTTCTTCACACAGGGCTGCAACACAAGGCTACATAGGGCCTGGCAATGCATGGGTCCCAACAGAAGTGAAAATGATTGGGAAAACATTCTGAAAAATTAAAATCCAATTATTCTCTCAGTATCTGCAGGCTTCTCTATTGCAGAGCTACATCTTATAGCTCAGTAACACAAGTAAACAGTAGAGATCATTCACTGTTAAACCAAAGAGCATTTGCTGAGCTGAGACAAGGTACTTGAAGCATGTTCCTGAGCCACACAGGTGAGGACTGACCCTGCTTTGTTCTCAGACTGCCACCGTGGGTTGCAGCTCCCCCAACAGTCCAAAACAAGTCGACTTCAGAAAACCCTGATGACAGAAATTCCTTAAACTTTGTTATTCTCTTGCGCTTCTTTGTTATCTTTTGCTTTAATAAAAAACATTGAACTTTTCCTTTGTTGGCATAAATGTCATCTCATTTACTGAATGCAAGTCAAACTGGTTGACGCGGTCATACTTCCAAAGACCATGTCAGAACGGGCGTATCTTGGAGAATTAAAAAACATGGCACATGTCTCTGGAAGGTTTCCATACCTTAGCAGAAAGTGGTACAAGACCTCTGCAGCTGGGTCAGAAATTTTTAGAATCCAAAATCAGTTAAAAGACAAGTATGCCAATACTCTTCCCAATACAAATTTTTCCTGATCAAAATATGAAAATGATTTTTAAGTCTGAAGTTGAAACTGTTATTTTTGATCAAAGGGTTTTGTGTTGGTATCCGTAACTATAACAGATAAGTTACCTTTTTTTCAGTAGATCATTTGTTTTATAAATAGATCTTTTAGAAAACTAATAATGTCATTATGATGCTGTTAATCTTGCAGGTTGACGGCTATAATGGTCTCAGCCCCAGCATTAGAAGGAAAACACTTGTGAACTCCTAGCTATAAGCCATTTCTTTTTATTTTCAAATTCTATTAAAACTAAGAAAAGGTTACTCTGTTTAGTTTGGAAATATTACACCCAAAGGAGAAGTTTAAGCAGCAAGAACAAA
>NW_008795442.1:2198889-2235689 GCF_000699145.1 Aptenodytes forsteri
GCAAGAAGAAAACCACCAGGGTGCAACCTGAACGAAGTTATTTGTAAAAGCAGGTGATATATTATTTTCTGTGAGCAAAATGTTATGCAGTAGTAATTTGTCTTTAGGAGTAAGTTCATAGAGCAAAAATATCAATCAGACTGTGAGTCATGAAATGAACACCGAGCAAAATGACTACAGGGACTTCGTCTGAATTAACTTGGATAAAGTAGTTCTTAGGAACCTTTCGTTAAGTTACCCTCAAGAAAACAGTAGCAAAAGTGATATTAAGTAACTGTTTTCTGTTGTTGACCCTGGACCACGTGCAGAGGGCCAAAGCAAATACTTTCACCAGTCAGGTACAGTAGAGTGGCAGAGCCCCTTTGGCTCACCGGCCCGCAGAGCAGCAGCCCCCACGGCCAAATGCCTTCCCCTCCTGTCAGGGCGTGCAAGCAACGGGCAGGTCAAGCTGGCGAGGTGTTTGGTGGTGCAGACACAGTGACATATGAGGCAGCGTTAGCACATGTCTAAAGAAACCTCAGAGGCAATGACAAAATTAATTATTCTTGCTTCCGTGAAGAAAACTCCCCTGAACAGATCAACTGCAAATGAACTGGTCGGGAAGTATTCTGGGGTCCATTTTCTCGCCCTGAGCTTCTCGTTCTCTTTCCCTCTCTGACAGGTCACTGTCTCTGCCCCTTTCCAGACCATGGGCAGAGATCAAGCGTTCCCACCATGGCCCAAAGAGTCTGATCTCTCCAGATATCACCCTCAGGGAGCAAATGAAAAATCAGTTTAATTCCAGAGAGTCATGGCGAGCACATCGAGACTCTCAGTGGCACAGTCGCACTTTAGATTTTGTTGGTAAATCAAGGTTCTTCGGCATTCAGTCGTTGAGACAGGGATGGCTTAAACTCTATGGAAGTTAGTCACTGAACTGTTATAACATTTTACTACCTATATATTCCTACATCCAATATTATTTTGAGATAAACACATCTTGCTTTTAATTAATTACGTAGATTTAATTACTGATTTCAATTTATTTTATATACTTTTATATTTTTATATGGCTACTCATTAAGAAGAAAGGGCTTCTTCACGTGAAGACATTCAACGAAATTGATCAGAATTAATTTTTAGAATGGGCTGATTAAACCAAACCAAATCCTTTTGGGACACTGTGCTTTTAATGGGAATTAAGGTAAATTGAATTAATTTGGCTTTTGCTTCGGAAATAGAATATAGCCATTTCATTTCTGTATGACATACAGAACATAGTGCAGTTTAACTGATCCACTATAAATTCTTGCTGTTACTTAATACAGGGAAATTTTCCTAAGTTCCCCCCCCAGTGATAGGCCCAAAGTACCTACTCCCTGTGCCATCAATCACCAAAAAGCTGTGTAGTACTAAAAAGCCAACACACAGGCAGTTTGTTAATGTATCACCTTTTCTTTTTAGTAAGTAGTACTAAAAGGGCTAACATTTTCTTTTCACTCATTCATTTGTCTAAAAACATTATGAGACGGGTCACACTGAGCAGCAAAGTTATTGTATCTTGCAGCATTGTGCAACGGAAGGCATTTAAAAGTGTATATTCTTCTCTCCCCTTAATTACACAGCCTATATTCTGCCCAATTATCCATCAGAAATTAGTGGGAACTAGGTAACATTGTTTGCTAGGGACTGTAACTTACATCTATTCAGGGTATCACAGCAGTGCTGGGATGGATGACCTTTGCAGCGCCCGTGGTTGTGATTCAGCTGAGTTTCAATTATGAGCATTGTCCCTCTTTTTCTTGGTCGTGGTGATAAAGGCAGGTACTGACAGTCAAATTCACAATCCTTTCTCCTTCTGTGGTCAGCAAGGTAACTAATTTCTTTTGTAGAGCCTGAGGTGCTTTTCCTGAACCTTTGATATTGTGTGCAACTTGTTGAAGTCTTCAGAAACTGCCTTTATTTCTCTAGTAGCTGTAGCTGTAGAGGCTTAGGTTTTCGGTGACTATACAAGTCACCAAATACTGACTGCACACAGTTATTCTGTAAGATAACTCAAAATTTAAGCCTCACTGATTTTTATAATCAACAGCCCATTAATCCCGTTCAATCTAATTACTTAGCTGCATAAAATTTTAAAAGACAGTATTTCCTAATTATTGCTACCTATATCAATACGTCAGCCATTATGGTTGTTTTCTTGCCTAATTATAAAGAGAAACCCTACCATTGTGAGTAAATATTAATATTTGAGAAATTGATACTGTATATCCAACTGACTGGTTTGTTAACCTGGGCCAAGCTATTTATAGCAAACACAAATAATGAGGTTAGCGCTTTCCCTTTTTTAATTGATTTAACATATTAGTAGGTCCTTGTGGGAAGATAAGCTATCACCCTTTGAATGTCAGAAATAAATGCAGCAAATAGCCAAATGACGTGCTGTCTCTCCTCATCAATACTCTGACTCACTTGCATCCATGCTTTGATCAAATCAAACTGCAATTTGTATTCTAAATTTTGTATCCAGTGGGACTGTGCTTGCAGGACAGCCACTTGACCTTTCCCTGAATGTCAGAGTGAAACATATCTCCCAAAGGTAAATACGCCCCGGAGTTCCACCAGACCACTGGGCACTCATGGTAGTCCACATAAACCTAAGACTGTTTCTGCCTTAGCAACTGATTCAAAATATCACGGAAAAAAAAATCATTACAGAAGGCTTTTATGAATGTATGGGACCTTACCTAAAGTATTTTTTTTCTTTGAGTAATTACAGTCCAAGGTTAGTTACAATCACCCTTTTTTGCAACTGGGGAGACTGAACTAAATCAGGCAGGCAGCCCCGGCGTGCTCCCCCCCAGAAAGGTCCTTCCAGTGGAGATGATGCCCGCAGGCGGGGATGTTCAGAGCTGCACCCTGCCTAGAGGTAACAGTGAAAATATTTAGTGGAAAGGTGCTCATTCTCATGGAGCACAGTTTAACAAGTTCTGAGTATCAACAATTTGCTCGAACCTTCAGCTGCCAGCCCCCACCTTGTGCTTCTCTCCAGAACTAACCACGTATAGCACCGTGCTTGCTGTGGGGAACGTGTTGTCAGCGTTTGCTTCGTGTCCTTCATTGGAAGCTGCTCCAAACCCACAGTACGGCCCAGCTAAAGGGCTTTAAGGCAGTATTTAATTTATTTGATGTATCAATTAACAAGCCTCCTCTTGAATGGTCAGATACAATTTACTCCCTTTGTCCTCAATTTTCGATAGCTGGAGAAGGTATATGGAGCAGGCTGTAAAGTCCCAACAGCAAATGAACCGTAGATGATTTTGCACATCTTGTAGCCTTTCCTGAAATTTCCAGAGTTCTGGCCTAACGGTATTGTTTGAGAAGCTCAGAAACGATCAGCGAGCTCTTTGTTCAAAAGTAGAGTTGGCATTTCTGGTTCTTCTTTGGCAGTGCCTGGCACCATGCAGCCAGGGGTAGCTGAGAGATTTGCTGTTCAATCAGAGGCAATGGAGAACAAATATTAGTGGTGCTACTGGAGGCATTTTCTACATGGATTGCTCTAAATTGCCATCTGACCTGTTACGTCTTATGGTATCTGGCAGGAGCCAGGAAGGACTGCTGACAAATTGTCTGAACTTTCTGCTGTCTCCTCTACTCCACTAAAGCCACTTAGAGGCAGTTTCTGTCCTCATAACTGCACCCAAAATAAAAATGATCCTCTTTTTCTTTTTTTTTTCCTCTTGAGAAAGCCCTCAGGTCATGAATTTTTTTTGGATGGGAGGGATCAAACTTACATTACCATCTACTCAAATTTATTTCACTTGTGAAAGCATGCAAGAACATTCAGCCTGAAAATAAAAAGCTTCCATTTCCTTATTTCTTTTTCCCTTTTTTAGGAGGGAGATTATGACTGGATACCTATGAAGACCCTCTATAGTTAGAAGACAAGTTCTCCTCTTAGAAATAGCAAGTCATGAGCACAAGGAAGATGGGTACTTCATGATTTCAAGATATGTTTCAGCTAATGCACACTGAGAAACCTTTTGGCCTCACAAAATGAGGGCCTAGAGAGGGTCAGAAAAAGAGAAATGGTTTACAATATCCCTTACTGACTTTTATTTTATTTATGCCTGGACAATTTTCAATGCTGGAAGCATTAAGTATGTAGCAATCTGTTGCAGGAACTAGGACAAGAGCACAAAACTTTCTTAATATCTTGAGAAAATTAAAGACAAAACCCCATTCCTCTAAAGCAATTTCTCAACATGGAGGAATATATAGCCACAGCTTGATTACAGTCTCCACAGATTTTCTAAGCAGAGTTTCTCAACCACCAGACTGGTTTGAAAGAGTATATTCTGTCTTTGGTTTTGTCCTGCTGTTCTTGTTTTATTTATCTTGTACATCTAATGGTTTATGTCTCCAATTCTGAGTTGCTGGAGCATTTCCTCACGAGGAGAAAAATAGACTGAACTTTCCCAGAGGTGTCATCACAATATAAAAGCAGGGAAGCTCCAGAGACAGCAATGTCTATGGTGCCACTGGCAGTAGGAGGATGGAGCTCAACTCAGCACCTTTTTTGTATTCCCTGCCATGGGCAGGACCTTCCGGGGCCTCATGCTCTCCTTCAGCTGACTCCCAGATGCTGAGCATCTGCCCAGTAACATGTGACTGGCCTCAAGCATGATGTTCTCAACCCTCTGTTCTGGCTTTACCCCCCTTAGGGAAATAGAGCTGCCTGTCCCAGAGCTGTTTTTCCCCTGTTGGGTGGGTACGTACCCACCAACCCAGATGGATCTATCCTTGCTACGAAAACTGGTCTCTGCCAGATTTGCTGGAGAAGGGAAACCTGTGTAGACGGGCTGCGGAGCACCTACAGCACCTGAACTGCCTTCCTTCCATCCGGGATGGAATTTCAAAGCCTTTCCTCTTTTGCCTTAAGCTATCATCAGCCTGGCTCTCTCCCTAGAGCTTTTATGGCCTTTGCCAACATAAGCCCCTCACAGAAAAGAAGCAGAGAAGTCTGTGGGCACAGCTTTTTAAAAAATGTCCTGCAGTTTCAGGATTTGCCTTAGCATTAGACAAAATCTTGAACTCAATATTAATCTAAATATTAGTAAAAATGTTTGTCATGTTCCTCAGAAAGCCTTTGTAGCAGCGGAGGTTGGTGAAGCTGGTAGCCACAGTGGTGGCAGGAGGCAACAGCTCAGTTGCAATGACTGGCAGGTTTTGTTTTCATCCCAAGCTGCAAATAGGCTGAAATATCCCAAATAATGGCCTGTGGTCCTTAGCACAAAGCACAATGATAATCTCTCTCAGTCACTAAAATATTCCTTTTCATTATAATTGTCTAAGCTGAAAAATACCTCAAACAATAATTTTCTCTCTATCCTATTTATGTTGAGTTTTTTCAAAATCCCATTCAAATTGGTGGAATTATTATTCTTATGTGATTTTAAGGCCAAGATCTTAACATTCACTCAGAAACTGACAGCCACCCTGGTGCTCAGATAACTCCTAGTGTACCCAAATAGTTGTCTTGCTGCAACACCCTTTACGTTGTATTAGTATGATAACCCCACATGTCAAGGGTATACTCCGATGATGAACATCCGTAGGGACAGGAGGATTTAAGGCATTGGAAACACCTAGGTCCTGCTTTTTTCCTATGCCACAGTATTCTGAGTTTGCTTTCGTCTTTGGTACTAAAGTACAAATGTATACGTATACAAAAGTGCCTCATAAAATGTAGGGGAAGTAAGGGGCTAGTAGTCTGTAGTTCTCTGAGGTGAAGACAGAGCAGATGTCCTGGATTTCACAGCTGTATTGACTACCAGAAGACACTCGTCTTTAGTCACAGAAATCTCAATTTTATGGTCCTCTCTGTTTTCATGTTCCTATTTTATCCTCTTGTTGCGTGTTTGCATCTGATAGTATCTGCATCTGTATCCCATTCCATCTGCTGTGTAAGGACCCCAATCTGCAAAGGAAAAGTTACGCAAGAGTTTCCAGCATACAGCAAGAGCAGTTTACGTGCTCATCGAGGCAAATAAGGGTCTCTCAGTACTCACGCATGCTATGTTTTCACCCTTTATAACTAATCCTACTAATCAGATTGGACTGAGTGACTTCAAAGAGCTACAAAATACTGCCTTAAAACCGCAAAGTACTGTCTTTAGACACTGCATTTGGGCTGTCAGGAGAACTCCAAATTCATCTGAACAGCAATATTTTGAAGACTTTTTTTCCACCTTTCTTTTAAATTATTTTTCATTTCAAAAACAGAACAAGTGAACAGAAGATGGTGCAGAAGAAGGGTGCCAGAATGGGGGCTGAAGGATTTATAACTTTGAAGTTTAATGCCTTTGAAGTAGTACTAAATAGCACTAAGTTCATACCAGTAACTAAAAATAAAAGTGGTTTAACTGTTTATGTGGAATTCTACTTTTACTAGCAAAAACAAGAATACAGGCTGTCAGGAAACATTCCTGCAAATCTGTGTTGCTAAATACTGTTTTCTATTTTTTGTCCCATCTCAATTCTCCTTAATTTCTCTTCTAAAACTTGAAATTATTCTATCTTTTTCTAGCAGCTGTAATCTTTTCATGTGGCAAAAATATTTTTTTTCTTTTGACTTCAAAAGAAGTACATAAATTTCTAGTTTACTTATTTCCTGGTTTGCCCATCAGTATTTTGAAGAGAATGTATTTTTTACAGCCAGGATTTTCGAAGTAAACTTGGACTGATAGATGTGTGAGTTCCGATGAAAGTCTTTAAGGACTATTGACAATCCTAACCTAAGTGTCAGAGCAGACCAAGCACTGATTATTGGATTTTTGTGGCAAAAAAGCAAATATAATTTTGTGATGCATTGGACTTCTAATCACTATTAGCATAAGTGAGAATAAAAGCTACAATGGAGAGTTACAGGATTTTATTCCTAGTACAAAAAAGTATAAACATAGAACTAGGCAAAACCAGATCACACCCAATGACTATCGTGGTTTTTTCATTATTTTGAAGGACTCATTGCTGGAGGTAGCATCTTTACTCTTTCAACAATATCATATAGTCCTCATAAAGCCTCCGCTGTTGAATAAAGAGACTGCCTGAGGATCTCAGCTTTCAGAGTATCCAGAAACGATTACCAGATCTAGCTTGTGAAGATCATAGTATTTGAATGGGGTAATTTGCAAATATTACCATATTGTACCCTATTGTCTCAGAAACCCAAGCAAACAAAATGAACCCATCAGTTTTTTGCTGTTTCAGACTCTTAATTTTTATGTGTAAGTCTTGATTTAGGGGCTTTATTTATGATTTTTCTACTTCTAGTGTTAAAAAACCCCTATAAAACATGACTCTACACCTCACTGTTTAGTCCAGCTTTAAAGTTCCCTTCTGTTAGTGAGAAGAGAGATGACACTTGTACCAGAACGTGGATCTGTATGTGTGTCTTTTGAGCTTAGTAATATACCATGTTTATTTAATTCTGCATTTAACAAATCATGTACAGTTCTTTCAGCTTCTTAATTTGATTGAAGTATGCTTTTAAGAAAAAAAATAACAGGCTATGCTTGAAAAATATTATTTAAAACTTCTTTGAACACGAAAATGCCTCATTAGGTCTGAAATGTGTTTCTGAGTAATAACGATTAAACAATAAATCACTGTTTGAAGTCAGTTGATTCTCAAAGATACTAATTAAATACAATCTGTTTTCCTTTGTGAAGGAAATTAGATATATTTGAACATAACCATTACATTAGAAATTATCCACATCTTCTCAGTAGGGTACATAAGACCTAATTCGTGCTCCATTTAAATCTGTAGCTAAACTTCATTAAACTTCACAGTGCAAGACTGGTTTTTAAACATATTATAATGTTTGATTCTTCTCTTTTTAGTATTTTTTATGCGTGTCACTGGATTTGCTCCATACAAATATAAAAAGAATATTCTAAGAAAATTAATAGCTTTCTTCTAATTAGAACCGCTGCTTCACTTCAGCAATACCGTTGCTAGCTGAAGGAAGGATTTGCAGATTTTTTTTGTGCAAGCAACAGATACAACTTTTTATAAAGGATGAAAGTCATCAGGCTTAATTTGGTTAGCTTGGCACCTCCCCTAGTGTGTCCATTTATTTCACTTGTTTCATTGAAAACACAATTCAACTGAAGTCCTCATCATTCAGAATAGATAATTAAATGTTAACAACTACAGCATGAAGGAAAAGTCACGTCTCTTCCCTGACTAAGGCTCCCCAAAGCAAGGAAAGTGTTAAGACGTCCCAAAGCTCATTTCCTTGTGCTTGACCACAAACTGGCTGCAACTCGGATTCCAAAAGAGGTTGACGTCTGCCACCAGGCCAGCTCCTTGGCAGTCTCCAGTGACAGCTCCTGCCTGTTTGACCTTTGATCAGCTCTTTCTTCCCAGCCAAAGACATCTGGAGATAAGTGCCCCCATGGATTATCTGAACCTGTATCTACATTATACACCCGACCCCCCTCCAGGACAACTTACCAGTGTTTCTCAGTGTCAGGCAGCTGTGACAATGTGAATGACAACTCCAAAAATAGGACAGTGTCTTCAAGCGTGCATATGTTTGATCTTTCTTATGAACAGAACGGCAAAATGTGACAGCTGTGTACAGTTGTGGGTTTGGTGGTGGTTTCTTTTTTTAAAGTCTTTAAAAGACATGCATGGTGCATTTTTTGAGCTTCTTCACTAGAAGTCACTTGGAGTTGAGGTTGGGGAAATGGGGAAAGTTATTTTGTTGCTGGAAACGGAGTCTCTGATTGAGAAACATCTCCCAGATTAATCAGCCAGACTCAGAGGTAATCAGAGGGAATTGGTCAAAACAGTCAAAGTTGGAAAAATATGCGGGTTGTGACTGATGAAAATCCTGGGTGTCTGCCCTGGTGACTTGCAAAGTCCCTCCAGCTGCTTACCCTGTGTGGAGAGTGCCAGTGATGGGGAAATTTCCAGTGTTGCCCAGCCCTTACAAATCCCTCTGACCACAGATGTTTCTCCCCCTTTTCTATCGGCTTTTTCCCTTGCAAGCCACGTCCCTGGCAGGGAGCCCGAAATGCCACAGTTTCATCTCTCCTCTCCTTTCCCTTCTCAGTACAGTTATTCAGTCATCAGGGAGCCTCTCTGGGCTTCAGCTGCAGGCTGGACATGAACTCCAGGTTTACAAAAAAACTAAGCAAGTTTAGTAAACAGAAGGGATTATTTATACCATCTGCACCTTAAATGCCATTTTGAGTGTTTCGGGAAAGGTCACTTAAAACTGGCAGTCCAACACCAGCTCTATATTTACATGGGATTTTAGTGCATTTAATCACGGGGTGCGTAAAATTTACAACATCCTAATTCATATGTGCAAGACCTTTTTTCACTGTTCTCTACTTAGCATGAGACTTTTAGTATTTTAAAATCTAATTACTTTTATCATTGACCTCTGGAATAAATTCTAACCAGTGGTTCCTCAAAGCTGATGTGTTTCCTTATCAACCTTTTGCCAGTGTTAGCTTTGAGAAAGTCAGATTGTAACTCCAGGGCAAATCCAAATATGCTGTACGTTCTCTTTGGGAGAGGTCATTTCCAAAATAGGCTGTAAGACTGGACAGGGCTTTACTATTAAAGTAAATATTTCTATGCTTTTAAAATATTTCTATGCTATCTTACATATATATAAACCCCAAAATATTAATATATGCTTGGTTTTCACACTTTGTCCCTGTAAAATGTTTCATACTAACTTTCTATAAAAGTTACAGGAAAATGCACAAAACGGAAGAAAATTACTTCAAGTTTCATTATTCAGGTACATTTTTAGAAGGTAAAAGATATGGAATGTATTTTTTTTTCTGCATACCATTTTGTGGGCTACTGTTGAAATAGGTATGTGTAATCCCTACTCTATAAAAAGCATACATATAATCTCTAGTCTACACACTGTCTAGTCTATCACTAACCTATGACACAAGATGAGAAGCATAGTGGGAACCAACAAAAATTGTATTTTGAAATTTTATTTTTCTATTTTCACATGCCATCCACAGGGATACTTCTTTTTGTGTAGCCTTACTGATCACAATATGATACAAAGAAGAATCCAACCACAAGAAGATTAAATAGGACATTCGAATGTAAATGAGAGACGATTTTAATGTGTGAAGGACACCATTGGCATATTTTATCAGGCACTAACATGTTTAATTTGTTTCAACCTCAAGCTATTAGGCTCATGTCATTTATTTTCAGAGCACAGCAGAATGATTCCAACTGTTGCATGTGCTCCTGTTGGAAATTTTGTTGTCCCTTAACACCTACACTTGCTGGATGACAAAGTGATCTTTTGGGGCTTTGAAATTAATGCATGTAAACTCTTCAGTGCCATTCTAATCATCACTGAGACCTTTAGGTCTTACCTTAATACAATAAAAATATTTACAGAATATATACAGAAAAATATCACTATAAGAAAGAAGATCTCAAAGAAATATCCAAGAGGGACTGGAGGAAATAACACCAAATATGAAATATCTGATCTAACACCTATTGAACTCAATAAAAAGTAGGAAAAATAAAATGTATATAAAAGGCAATTAACTAAACCACCCTAGTCTCTACATGCAATATTGTGTCTTTATAATTTGCCAGTAGATTTGTGAAAGCATGACTGGCCGAGTTTGTTATTTATGTGTTCTCCCAAACTCAGAGGGTTAGCATTGCAGGGTATGACAAGCAAAGGAAGTAGAGAGCTTTCTTTCCTTACTTCCATTTTTAAAGAAAACTTTCCTAAATTTCAATCCTAGGCACATATCACAGCCTTGCACATTTTTCTTCATACTGCAGTCAGTGTCTGAGCGATGTTAAGAAATCAAATGAAAGAAGGAAATCAACATAAGTAGAGCCAATATAGCAACATAATTACTGATAACAATGACACCATGTATACCACATTGCTTATCACCAAAAAACACTGTTCTGAACCATGTCATCTAGAGCACAGTAAATTGTTCTTTTATTCTATAATTAGGAAAAAAAAAGAGAAAAGAACACTTCCACCATCAGAAGTTTTCCAAAACAGTGTACATTATTCCTCAAGGTACACAGGAAATCTTTAGCAAGAGTTGCTAAATATCCCATCCCTTGCACAGTATCAGGGCACTGGGTGCACATGCTCTTGGGCTTTTAGGTCTGCATGTAGATGAAACAGTCTGAAACATCTGCCATATGGAGGGACCAACCTTCATCTTTGATGCGCTCTCACCGTCCCTACCACCCCACAGAATAAAAAATAGTATCCTAGAAATTAGAGGCAAAAAAGGGAGGGAAGAGAGCTGTGTCATTAACCTTAATGATGAAGGAATAACACCCCTGGAAGACCTGCTATCAGAGTTTTATCACAAATATGCCCAGGCACAGACATGTCGGCAGGAGAAACCAGTGAGGCAGCGGCAGCAGCTCCTTCTCAGCTGCTGGGCAGGGCTGGGAAGGGCATTCAGCCTCATGAGCTTTGAGGGGGTTTTCTGTACTGATTGCTTTTCTCAGAGCTACTCAGGCAACTCGTCTAACCCAGTCTCAGCTGCAACTTCACTCAGCCGAGAGAATGATCCCCAGGACAAGCCCCTCAGCTGCCTTGGGACCAGCAGCCGCTTGCCCAGGTAGCCACAGCAGAAATGAGGTGGGGTGTGGGGGACAGGTTTTTAAGAGCAAAGCAGCTGAAGAAAATTTAACAAAACCTTTTTTTGTAAATGTCTTCTGCTCAAATTTGTTTCAGAGGAAACTTTAGACTGACCTTTGCTGTGACTGGAATAATAAAGGAAAGTCTTTTTAAAATAAATATAATTCATTGCTATCAACCCCAGATAAACTTTCCCTCAGCATGAAACAAATACACTTGTGCTTCCATAATGGGACCACACAAAGCAACCCAGGGCCTCATCTGTGACCATTCATTCTTCACCTTACCATTTTGCACTCTCCTTCCTTCAGCTTCCAGCCAGTGTCTTCCCATATATAATCGATTTTGTTGTGCTGAATTAATATTGGCAAGAGTATGCCTTCCTCCTTCTCTCAGAAAAATTAATGTAGTGTAATAAAGATGAGCCCCCAAGCTGAAAACACCTGTATAGTTCAACATTACCTGATCTCACCTTCAACTCAGCTGGAGGCCTGCATCTTCCTTCAGTGTAAAGTGACAGAGTGCTCTGAAAAGTCACAGAGCTCTGTCGTTAGCATCATGTACTAGTTGCATTAGTTTGCCTTTTGTTTCCTAGCATGATTCTCTCAGAAACACTATGTGAAAATGCTCATGCTCAGGTTTTACTTTCAATAATGGATGTAAATAAAGGCATTAATAATTCAGAAAGAGGTATGCAGGCATTTGGCCAACAAGGTTAGAACCAATAACAGCATTTATAGTCCAGTACCAAAAATGTATCCTATATACACTAAAATGTATCCATTTTAAATATGATCATGAACAGAAAATCATTTCAGGGACTGGTATTTTATGAGACTTTCAAAAACGGGTTCATTCTGTTCATTCTGAAGATGAAGCAAAACAGCTGGAAAAACAGGTGGTGAAGAGCTCCACTCAGTTCATTCTGAAGATGAAGCAAAACAGCTGTTAATTGATGTCCAGGGACCACCTAGCAAAAGGAGGGGAGGTTTGTTCTCAGTAAATCTGGGATAATCAAGAACACCTTATGGCATGGCATTATTCACTGCATATGTTTGTTTGAACAGAGTTCATTGCAGCTAAATATGTTAAATCCACAACTTTCAGCCCAAAGCCATTCACTTAAATTTAATGTGCTCTTACCAAAAATACAGCAAAGCAGGCAAAGGGAAATTTTTCTTTGGAAGTTGTGGGGATCGCAAGGGGGTTGGCAGGTCTTTCTTTTTATCCTCCCAGATAACAATCAAATGAGGGTTAGAGGCACTTTATAAATAGCAACAGAAAAGCATTTGATCATGGTATCAACTAACTAAAATGCCGGTTTATTTGTCTTGGCTGATGACAAGATCATTCTTTTCAAAGCACAAGTTTTAATTATTCAGTTGCAAAACAGTCAATTTTAGTGAATTTCTCCTGACACTCTCCAAAGAAATCCATATGCTGTGAAGCTGCATTTATGGACCAATTATTTCTAATAGAAACACCCCACAGTTGACAAGGCTGCTTTAAATCATCTGACACAAATCCAGCGAACCAATGGAGAAAGCATCCCCTCACTTTTAACACTCCCATGAAATATGTCCAGCAGTGGAGCATGAGGCTATGTTCTTTAAATATGTTAGAGTATATGTTTCATGCATTATGTATCTATTTTTTAAAGATTAGTTGTTGTTTTTCCCTTCAGGCCACATCAAAACTTAGGAACAGCCAAGTGACAAAGGGCTTGTATGCCAAAAGTTCGTCTTTTTTATCCAGCTGCGTAAGATGACTTAATAAAAGATATTACTTCTGCTCACAACCCAAGCTCCACTAAACGTATGATAAGCACACTTTTTGAAAGACCCACCCAACCTGTATCTGCAATAAATCTTTACAGTTTATGCATAACAGCATATGTTAGGGCTATTTGTGAGGGTACTTTTATCCTTCTGGCTGGTCTCTGTAACAGCCAGAATAAACAAAGAGGAGGACAAACTCCTCCTAGCTCCTAACAGCCACCTAGGGAGCCCTGCAAACACCTTGTCATTTCTGAATGCCAGTCTGGCATACGCAGCCATGAGCCGATTATTGAGTTAATTATTCTACAGCCAGACGGTACAGGTTGGTATGTGAAGGCTGTTGTGCCCATCGCTTTTAAGCATTATTCTTTGAAGCAATTCTCCACTCCCAAATTCATTTGAAGCATCACTTCAAATATTTAGGGTGTTTTTGACAGTGAGTCTGCAGGGGAAGTGCCCTTTACAGGCTGTAAAGTTAAGTAAAATCATCAAACCCAAACAATTAAATCAAGTCTGTTTCTGTGCACAACTGGCAACAACTCATTTCTAAAACAATTTTCACTGAGATAGAGGCAAGAAATTGCTATATTAATTAATAATGGTGGATGAACGACATCCTTGTTCTTTTCCCTCTGCCATGTTTCTTCACTGGCTGCAGAAGGGGGAAGCAGCATGTGGAGAAGTGCGGCCACTCAGTCCCGCCTGATGCTTTCCATACCCAGCGTGGGCACCAGCAGCCAGAATGTAACATTTCATTGTATTTTAAAAGAGTGTTTTCAGGAAGAGTCTCTGCACCACACATCCTAGTTCTGTGCCGTGCTGATGAGCATTGCAGGAGCTGGAAACCCTAGTGCAGTTAGGACAGTGGTGAGCACTTCTTACTGTGTTAGAAAAGCTTCAAAACATGCTCATTGCCATCAGGCTCAAGAGGCCTCAGTTGTGGGTCTTGCAAGCATCACAATTCAAACTTTTTAAATTTACTTTTCACTGTTTTCTATTCGTACCACAATGGAAGCTGCCATACAGTGTATTAGTATGACTGAGGAACCAACTAACTGAACACCAGTAGCAGTATAATCTTGGAAGTGTACTTCTAAACTGCTGTGAATCTGAAGACCTTACTCAAACAGAAGAAATCCCTAGCTGAAATCTTCCCAGTTGGTTTGGAGTCTGACACTGGGGCTGTCCTTTGCCTCCTTTGCCCCCAAATCACCCCCGCAGAATTAGCTGAGGGTTACTGGCACAGTAAACGCTGCTCTATGCTGCTCCGGCAGCCCTGCACTCGTCTGAACTGGCAAGAGAGCCAGCTAGCATCCAGCTTTTTGTGTTGCCAAAACAAAGCAAAATAACTGCATTGAACGGTTTTCCTTGCTTTGTATTTTTCTCTATACATATGTAGTCCACGGAGCAAGCGGCTTTGCAAGATTCATATTCTTTTGCATGTATATATTCAATGAAGTGAATAGTTTTCCTTGAAATAGTGTGTGTGTGTGTGTGTGTGTGTATGTATATATATGCCATGAAAAGTCCCTACTCGTCCCACTGTTCGGGCAGCAAACTCTTACTGAGGTGCCTCACCCACATTGAAATCCAACAGCGTAGGTACCGAGTGGGACTTAGACATCTATATTCCAGGAAGATCTCGGCTAAAGCTGCTGAATTAAGTTGCTAAGCACTGTCCTTGTTAATAACTGACTAGGAACGTGAAAAGGGAAGCGGCAAGTTTTGGCAGACCTTGACAAGCTGAGTAAATTGAGCACTGAGTACACAGAGAGCTTTTAGGCCATGCCAGATGCTCACAGCCGGGTCCCCCATCTTAGACATCTATATTCCAGGAAGATCTCGGCTAAAGCTGCTGAATTAAGTTGCTAAGCACTGTCCTTGTTAATAACTGACTAGGAACGTGAAAAGGGAAGCGGCAAGTTTTGGCAGACCTTGACAAGCTGAGTAAATTGAGCACTGAGTACACAGAGAGCTTTTAGGCCATGCCAGATGCTCACAGCCGGGTCCCCCATCCCCCATCCCCCCCCCCCACTCGCCCCCCCCCCCCGCCTGCTTGCCCTGTTAATGGATTAAACTCTCACTGCGTGGCCGAACATAAACATGTGAACAGCAGAGCCTTAACAGCCGGTGCCCGGGGTTCAGAGACCCTGAAGCCCTGGGTGGACAACAAGGAAGCCACTCTGAGCCCAGTTGTGCCACCCCCTGGGTGCTGGGTGATGCCCCCTCAAGCATCCCATGCCAGAGCCCTCGGAGGGGCAGGGGCTGGGGGCGGTGAGCCCAGGGCTCCCCGCTGCCCTGGCACTGGGGGATTGCTCTACTCCACTCTCTCACCCAGCAGATAGCTTCATCTCAGCCCCATTAACATTACCCAGAGCATTTATTAGCACCGTTGGAAGCCACCTGTATAAAAGTGAAGAGACTGTTTGCTACCTTCGCTCTTCCAGTTGCTGGCCCTCTTCTGAGGACAGAAGCCCATCAGCCCGTTTCCTTACCCAGTAGTCACAAATCTGCTGAGTGACGGCACACATCAAATCTTATCATGGGGAAGCAGAACCGATATATGTTCTTCTTAAGCACAATTAAAGCGAAGCATTACTTCTTCTGGGTGTAGAGAAGGCAATTGATGGTAGCCTTTGGCTGCAGGGCTCCCTCTCCTGGTTTTAGGAAGATACTGTGTGGTATAAGGAAACGGCTCATTTTCAAAATACCTAAGAAATGAGGACATTATTGATATACTGGAGAGATACCAATTAAAAACCTATGTTATTCTTTATTTCTGAAGCAGTGCAAACATTAGCAAAATTTTATGATAATATATGCTGCTTCTGCGTAGCTTCAATCTTGCTTCCTTGAGATGAAATGAAAATCCTTTGACCACATAGGATATTCCTGCTGTCATTGAAGCAGTGTGTCTAGGCTGGAAGCGACTGCTCTTCTGCCTTAGCCTTTGACTAGTTGCTGTAGCTCCCTGATTCTCTCTGCAGTGAATAAAATATACCTAGCTGTTTTTCTCAGCCCTATCATCTTCAAAGAAAGTAGAGAGAGCAAAACGCACATGTCAAAACATTGCAAAGAGGCATTTCACTATGTTTTCCCTTTTCTAGGACAAGGTCACTGGAGACATCACCTCAGATGTGGGGAGTGGAATGGCTCCTCCAGGACACACAACTTTGCAGATCCCACATCATCTTCCTCTATAGGCTTCATCTCACCAGCACCCCCAGCTCTGCCCAGATATGCTGGAAGTACTGACCATTAGTATGGGAAATGTCCTCACTAGCACCAAATAATTTTGAAATGCATTCTCTTTGGGGTTTTATCTCAATCGAAAAGAATGGGAGAATCCTTTCACGTATTTATCACCCACATGCTGCTCAGAGACACGTAAACAGCAACGTGTTCAGGTCACAGACCCTACCAGTGTAGGGATTGCTGCATTTCCCTGCGCTGCCTCAGTGCAAAGGCCGAGCAACTCCAAAAAAAAATCACAGCAGAGCATAGTATTTGGGCCAACCAGCAATCCTTGTACAAGAAGTGAGACCCAGCTTTACCCCCAAATACTATAGTTCAAAAGCAGTTTTACACATACATAAAACATACCTGAAAGGTAGGATGAAGGTCAGACCTTGAGGTGATCTGCAAAGGCAATGTCAGTGGAGGAAATGCAGCGTTTGCAGTGAAATGAGTAAGACAACCTGGTATATAAGAAAGAGGTAAGTTTAGTGGAGATGACCCAATGTAAAACTCCTGCCTATTATTTTTAATTAATTAAGAGAAAGTTTTTTTATTTCGGCTATGTATTATTAATGATGACTCACAGCGCAGTATCAGAGGCGGCACTGAGAAAAGTCAGCATTCATCACAGTCATTATTTACAGTTAATATTTGATCATCAGTCCAAAAGGCAAAGCATGTCAAGGAAATACCAGAGCCCTACATCAAAAACCTTGCGGTGTGAGTTTCTCTCTTCTTACCTGTAGTTTACACAGCCAGAAAAATCCTTTCAGTTCTTCCTGTACAATATTCTAAGGGGCCTCTCCCTATCTTCCCACTCTCTCTGAAGTCAATGGAAATCTCCTGCTTTGCAGTGGTGATGCATCTAGTCCCAGCTCTTTAAAAATACCACTACCAGCAGGAATAATGATTCCTCTTCACAATAGATAACGCTCCACATGGATCTGACATTTTCAAAGGCTGGGGAGGTAGACACGCAGGACTTAAAGACATTTGATGCAAGTTTCATTTTGCCCTGTCCTTCTCACAGTCTCCTTGAACATCACACATTTTTCATACAACCATGGATACAAAAAATTTTAATTTTCTGTCATGAGGTGCTGTTTCAGCTATGTTGCCAGGCATCTATTTTCCCCAAATAACATTTTGCCTGTCAATGGATGACATAAATATAACCGATGGTGTGATGTTGAAAGGCAATTTCAATGTAAATGAGCTACATGAGAACAAGAAGATTTCAAATGTAGCAGCTTTCCTGCGTCTGTAATAAACAGCAGGTTACTCTGCCCAGTGATCTCAGTATACGTTGAGGAGTATTGTGGCAGTTAAGTACGTCCAGATTTCAGGCAAATTGCAATGCAGTAAAGTGACCATTAACAAATACTTCAACTGACCCTTTTGATCAGGCTCTGGTACCTTTGATCAAGCCATGCAGCATTTTCTGCTGCATCATTCCCATTGAAACATGAAAAAAGCATGGGAATGAGTCACCATTTTGTACTACTTTATCTTTTCTTTTTTTTTTTTTTTTTTTGGAGGATAGTACTTATGCACAACCAGGTTACAAAACACTATTTCATATCACCAATATTTGAAAAAAAAATTTGGCCAAAACCATTATTTTGTTAAAATAACTTAAGCATAAAGCCAAATGGAGGCAAGAGCTTGATAATATCTTGAAATCAAACCAACCTTAGATTTGCCTGTGTTTACAATGGCAAGTGAGCCACTGGGAACCGAATCCTCCCAACCTTACAGAGGCAAAATTTTCATTAACTTCACCCCCTACACAGCTTCCAGATATTACCCATGAGAGCATTGTACACAACTACCATGTTCCTCTAACTAACACCTTTAACTGTTGCCTAGGACGGTGGCTAGTGGCTCTGTCCTTTCATGACTCTCTGGAAACTGTTGCAGGGCTGGCTTCTGCGAGGCTATGGCTGAGGACACAGGGGTAGGGCGCTGTGCTCCCTTGCACACCATTCAGGCTGTGCCCTGCACAGATGATGGTAATGCTAAACTGAGGGGAGAAAGCCTCTACAGGTGTGGTGGGTTGACCTTGGCTGGCCACCAGGTGCCCACCAAGCCGTTTTCTCATTCGCCCTCCTCAGCAGGACAGGGGGAGAAAATATGATGAAAAGCTCGTGGGTCGAGATAAGGACAGGGAGATTGGTCACCAATTACCATCATGGGCAAAACAGACTTGACTTGGGGAAGATTAATTTAATTTATTGCCAATTAATGACAGAGTAGGATAGTGAGAAATAAGATTAAATCTAAAACCACCTTCCCCCAACCCCTCCCTTCTTCCCAGGCTCAACTTCACTCCCGATTTCTCTACTTCCTCCCCCCTGAGTGGTGCAGGGGGATGGGGAATGGGGGTTGAGGTCAGTTCATAGCACTTTGTCTCTGCCACTCCTTCCTCCTCACACTCTGCCCCTGCTCCAGCATGGGGTCCCTCCCACAGGATACAGTCCTGCATGAGCTACTTCAGCACGGGTCCTTCCCGCAGGCTACAGTTCTTCAAGAACAGCTCCAGCATGGGTCCTTTCCTTCAGGAACGGACTGCTCCAGTGTGGGTCCCCCACGGGGCCACAGGTCCTGCCAGAAACCCTGCTCCAGCATGGGCTTCTCTCCAGGGGCCACAGTTCCTGCCAGGAGCTTTCTCTGGCATGGGCCCTCCATGGGCTGCAGCTTCCTCCAGGGCATGTCTGCCTGCTCCGGTGTGGGGACCTCCATGGGCTGCAGGGTGGATATCTGCTCCACCATGGACCTCCATGGGCCGCAGAGGGACAACCTGCGTCATCATGATCTTCACCATGGGCTGCAGGGGAATGTCTGCTCCGGCGTCTGGAGCACCTCCTCCCCCTCCTTCTCTGACCTTGGTGTCTGCAGAGTTGTTTCTCTCACATTTTTCCTACTTCTCTCCCTCAGAGCTGCTGCTCAGCATTTTTTACCCTTTCTTAAATGTTATCGCAGAGGTGTTACCAACATTGCCGACGGGCTCAGCTTTGGCCAGCAGTGGGTCTGTCATGGAGCCGGCTCTCCAACATGGAGGCAGCTCCTGGTGTCTTCTCACAGAAGGCACCCCCGCAGCTCCCCCGCTACCAAAACCTTGCCACACAAACCCAATACAGCAGGCAACCCTTTCAGTAGTCCACCCTCATGATGAACATCAGTCAAGCCCAGATCTATCATATTTTAAATCTGCTTATGGGAGTTAGTATCAGCTTTTGGTCAATGTTCCTAGTGAAACGGAGCTGCTGCTGTATCAATGTACAGCTGATGTTATGAACCCCACATCACTAGGTACAGTGAGGAAAATCGGAGTCCGCTGAGCAGACAGCTGGAGACTGAGTTCTGAATTTTAGGACAGCAGGTAGTCCATGCTTCAAGCCAGTAGAAATCAAATGTGTTAAGTGCCATGAATTCTCCCACTTCATTCCCTAATTATATTCCTGACTCATTTAAAGCTGAACTCTGAAAATGATTGCAGCGGTGTATGATGCTTAATGCTTTATGTAGCCTACATTAAACACTATGCTACTTCTTTTGTGGTATTTGTTTCTTTGTTTACTTTTTCCCTTTCTTTTTTTTTGTACACATTTTTGTGCGCAACCTTTTTCTGTACACAGTTTTGAAATGCATAATGAGATGTCAAAGTGCAATGAGGTCACAGAACTATAGCCTCAATTTTCCTGATTTTATTTACTATTGAATTTCAGAATGCACATCTTCTACTGCCCTGGGAATAATGAAATTCAACAGAACTATTTAAAAAAGATGGGGAAATCTATACAGTGTTCTGGTTTGTTCTAAGGAAAGCTGCATCTGTGAATCACTACATTTCCATTATGTCCCCAAACTATCGTTACTTGCCTTTCCTCTCTACAGCGTATTATTCTCTGACTCCTTGGGTGTACCATAAGGATCAGTGTTTGTTCCTGAAGGCGGACAACAATTTTTTTATCCTCCAGTTGAAAGGGGTGGTGTATCATTCATGCCTGCATTATCGAAAACAGTGTTTCTCAAACAAGGGACCAGGGCTGATAAGGATGCGTGTCAGTCTCGAGTGCAGATAGCAGCCCATGGTAGCTGAAGCCTTTGAGTAGGTCGCTGAAGATTTCGAGGCAGACACCAGCCTGCTCTTCCAGGCATAATCCCCCACGTGTCAGCTGTGGCTTTCTTAAATATGAAGGTATGGATCAAGCTCTTTATTTTTGTTCCCCATTCCCAATAGCTGTGTTACTCTGAGGAGGAGTGGCAACATGTTGTGCAAATTATATCCTGTTTGTATTTGGTGCTTGCTAAAGTAGCAGCTCCATTGCCTACAAGCAGATAATTCCACATCTAATATGGTGATTTACAGAGACCGATTATGAGTTTCCCACAAGTGAGTTGTCCTTTATAATCATTATCATGCAGCTATGGACAGTCCCCACCACTGCACGGCGCAGGCAGGAGGAAGGGCTTGTCTCAAAGAGGGTAAGACAAGAGGTGGGCATGGTGTGATGCAGCAGGCGTGCAGAGCAGGTCTTGCTGTGGATCCCGAATCTCCACAAGCAGTCGCCAGCGCTGGAGAAGCACCCCAGAGGGGACTGGGGAGGGCCTGTTGGACAGGACCAGGGAGAAAAAGGCTGAGAAGGCTCTTATCTGCTCTTGTCTGCATTGATAAAAGATGTTGAACCTGTTTCGGACACATACTTTTGATAGAGGAATTATTTTACTGGGATTTTTGCTGCTCTTCATTGGACACTAACTTTTGCCTGATGTACCTCTTTGTAATTAATTTGCTTTGCTTCCTAGTGAATACAGTATGTTCAATCAATAAGGACGAATATTCTGAGGCCACTTTTTGTGGCTACATCCATGTAAAGTGGTTTTAGTGTAATCAGGGCTCTGGCTCCGAGGTCTATTCCCTCAGTCAATCATAGGGCTTATGGAAAGACCATGTAACTCACAGCCTGAAGCCAGCTCTTCACCCCCTTGAGGGCTCAGTTTGACGGTGGTAAGTAAACATTTACTTCATAGCTTACTTGTGGCATAGTGCAGAGTTAAAAGAAGCCAGAAATTACTATTTTACTTTTATGAGCCCCAAAACTTACTGCTTTAAATACAGATGATTTGGATATTTCATTATACACCAAAATTTACATAATTGCTTTTGAAACTGATTCACACAGAGATCTTAGATATGCAGGTAAGTTCTCATATCCCTTCCAGCAAAGAAAAAAATTATCACCCCAGAGTGTGTAGAAGGGTAGTTTCGCTCAGTTCACTATCAGACTTGCTCTAGCAGAAAGATGAAAATATGAAAATCGACAACACTTTTTCTTTTTTCTGATTCTGCATGACTCTTGAAGTTTCCAAGAGTTTCCATTGCTTTGCTCAGATAATTTTGCCTCTCGGAGAAAAGGATGAGACTGCTGGGAGTTGCTGGTGCGAGACGGATGGGAATCTCTCTCACAAATGCCTACGTATTTCCAGCCTCCTGCGAAGAGCTGATTCCAGTCCCCTCTCTCTGTCATTCAAATGCCAGAAACAACAGAGATAGGCAACAGGCACGGGAGACATCAGAAGGATTTTTACAAGGTGGGGTGGCACCCCCTAAATGCCATGTAGCTACAATGAGAGACCGAACATAGCGTACACAGTTTTACTACATGACATTTTTTATTCATAGGGTGTACTACTTACTTTTTAAATTGTTTCTTGCCATTTAAGCAGGTTTTGCAGGGAGAGACATGTTTTTTAAACCAGTTGATAGAGTTGGAAAAAGTGGGCAAGTTTTCTTGTTCGGAGTTCCTTCATTAGCCCTGACAAGTTGCCAGTCCCTGCTATTGCTTGTTCAAACGACTTTCCTTGACAGTGAGGGGGAGGAGAGAAGAAAAGGGGGAAAGAGAAAGAAGGATCATGGAAAAGTGGCACACAGAAACACACTGCCTGCATTTCCATTGTGAAACTATCTACCAGAAACTGTCTTTTCCAATTTTTATATATATATATGTTTATTTCAGAAGCTTCAGTGGAGTATTCTCATTTGATTAGAGCTGCAGTTAGAGAAGTTATATACAAGTGTACAAAAACAGTTATATAAAAGTATAAACAGAATGTATATGATCTCCTGTCAGTCACTACTAGTCCACCCCAAACTTCAAGTTTTCAGGAAAATGTTGAAAATGCTGTGTTTGGGTTAAACACAGTACATTTCTGGATGCTCAACCTTTCTCAGACTTCAGAGAAATATACTGACTCCGTGAGCCTGCATCGTTGCTGTTAGCCATTTGAGGACTACAGGGTACATCTGAGTTCATGCCCTGCCATTGAGCTTTGAGAATGATTGCTTCAACTTGTTACTCTGCCATTGGTCTACAGTGTTATGGTTACGCTGCGATTTTAGTCAAATCACACAGAAAAAATTTGAACTTCATAGTTGCATGCTAAGATCTCTCCTTCTTCTCCAGCCCTTCATGGTACAAAAGAAGGATGGAGACCATAAAGGAGCCCATAGGGATCATGGTAGTGCCGTGGCATGAGGCACTGCAAAATGTTTAGTACTGCTGCAAGCCAAAGAGACAGAGGGAGCGGCATCAGGGACCATGGTAGTGCCATGGCATGAGGCACTGCAAGCCAAAGAGACAGAGGGAGCGGCATAGCTCACACCAGGACCATGTCCAGCTGCAGCTGGAAGGCCCCCTCCTCTTCCAGGGCTGTGGGTCAGGACTGCACAGATGCTCACCCAGAGTATTTCCAAATGTTAACGTCCTGCACATCATACAAATAAATATGGAAGGTTTGCATCCTGAGTGCGATGCAGGATTTGCAGAACAAAGAGAAAAGACTATTTTTTAATTCAGTCCATTTTAAGGCAACTACTCTATCTGAAGGCACTTCCCCTCTATACGTGACATACCGTGATTGACATTTGCTTGAATTCAGTGACTGGAACAAGCACAACTTTCTCCCCAAATGAAAGCTGTCTTTTCCTTGGGCAACCATATGAAATTCCTCAGGGAGTGAGTGCCTCTTTGCTAAGGGAAATTAACCACTAGCCAGGCTGAACAAGACACCAGATCTCACCTGGCTCCACCACTCTCCCAGCTACTGCATGAATTCAGATTCCCAGATGGGGCTTCAGCATGCAACAGCAGAAACCGAGGAGCCAATGTGCAAAAGACAATCCCTGTCACAGAGAACAGCTTCACACAGGTTGCTGTCATTTTCCAAGCCTGACTTTGTGAAAGTCATCTCACAGGACAGAGTTTGTTCTTGTTTGCATTTAAATCCCTAGATGAATTCCTATTCAGCAGGAGCAATATCTAGTCACTGCAGTACACATGTACTCACTGGTCCCAGCCGTGAGCTGTACGTGGGTCTCTATTTGTAGTAGTCCTAGAAGGTAGCATTTGGGGGAGAGGCAGCACAGCCTCATAGCTCCTGTGTGTATTTCCCAGCAATATCATTAGGACTATGAATAGCAATTTAATGCTGATGAGCAGAGCCCTCAGATTTGGATGTATTTAAGTAGAGGAAAGAACCTATATTACTGTGAAGCTTACTTCAGTGAGGTCTCTTATTTATGTTCATCACATTACAAGAACTCGAAGGTGGGATTCGTCTCCAGTTATGGCATACAACTGTAAATGCTAACTTATGGGTCTTAAAACGTCCAACATACTCCCCAAGGATCTGGTCAGTGGAGGCCAGAGGGTGATTCAGCCCTGCCTAGGGCTTGACTCTGCTGCCCATGCAGAGCCACCTCCTGCTCTTTGAGATGCCCGGAGGTTTCTGAGACAAGCGCCGAGGCCCAGCAAATCTAAGGCACGACCTACATGAGACCTATGCTGCTGTGGAGTGTCTGACGGTGGTCAGCCAGGTGCCCTCGCACCCTCTCAGGGACAGCAGATGCCCATGAGAGGACACCGCTGGCTGCTTAATCGAGTGGCTCACTACCAGGTGTTGACTGTGTTGGCTTGATCCCACGGACTCTTCTGGGAGCTTTGATACCACATACCATCTCCTATGTTTAGGTGTGTGAGTCTCAAACCAAACCCTGCTTTGGCAGTTTTTACGGAGTGTTTGCCACATCTCCCTTTGCATGATTGCAACTCTCCTTGAAGGGGGATTTTCGGTTTTGATTATTTTGTTAATTCCTTTTAGTTTTATCTGAGTTCATAAGGATTTCTGAGGTAGATCAGGCATCACTGTTACCTACATCTTTTTATGATGGAATACTATTATAAAATATTCCTATCATACAGCTATCACATACTGACTTCTTACTTTTTAATCCAGCACCGTATTCAAATTACAAAATGAAATAAAAATATATTGTTGTAGGCCCACAAGAGAGACAGTATTGTCAGAACTAAGATGACAACAGGAAAATACAGATAGAGGGTGCGTTCTGTCACATGGCATGTAGCACGTCAGCTGCATATCCAAAACCCCAACCACACACTTATACAGTAATAGCTTTTTCTGTTCCCCCACCATCCTGTTCACAAGAGTGAGCAAGCAAGGGGAAGTCTGCTCAGAGCCCTTGCTTGTGTAGTCTGCTAACACAGCTACAACAGAGTGGTGGTCCAAGTGTGAGCATGGCCTCGTGGAACAGAGCAGCAGCAGACAGTGCAAGAGGGCTTCGCGCTACTCATCTGGGCAGCCCATAGGCTTTCAGTGGGTAACCCACAGAACGGCTACTGGGTAGGAACCAAGGTGGTCTTGAAAGGGTTCCCCCGCTCCAGTGGAATATTTGTAAATTTGTTGATGGCCAAAAGAACACCAGATGAGTTTCAAAAGAAGAGACGAGTGTTTGAGGGAGCGCTGCCCTTCTATAATACTTGTAAGTGCAGCAAGAACTTTCTACTTTTTGGCACCTGGTGATACTACAAGATCAAATCCTCATTTATGTTACAAAATGCCTTGGTTGGGTAATACTTTAAAATGAAAAGAATGTTCATAAAATACATCAACTTCTATCCTTGTTACCTTTTAAGGTATTAAAAAGCATATTTATTATGCAATTGTGGATATCACATTAATTCCTGTTACATTAACATAGGCCACTGCATTTTTATTAAAAAGTGACTGAGGTTTAATAAAATGAAAAAAAACCAAAAATCTTCAAAAGTAAATAAAGCTGACAACACCATTACAGCTGTTATGACTTGCAGAAGCTGAATAAAACAAATAAATAACATACACTTCTATGCTCAAAATAACCCAACTGCTGCTATAAAAATATTGTTAGTGCTTTCTGTTTCACAAAACAACCAATGTTTTACCTAAAGATATTTCAGGCATTTTCTTCTTCACTGCATCAGCAGTGGCTAGGCATGTATTCATTAAGATGTAAATAACCTTTCCCCACAGGCTGTATCAACTTCTGTGGGAGGACCCTGATGAGACCAATGTGTTTCTGCACTGAAGCATTATACATGGTACACGTATGCTGCAATACAAAAATCATCTCTGCTAGAACATGAGAAAATCTCTGCATTAATAAGCAGCTGAGTTTTGTCTGTATCTGAACTTTTTGCATGTAAGATGTTTGCATCCAGGATTTCAGCTCATCCAGAGAGAGGGACGAACGCCAGGCATGTACCTCAACTGCTTGAGTATTCAAGAGTGATGAGATCTGGTGTTTTGACCTCAATCCAAGTTTAATTCACGAGTGGCCACCAGGTCTTTTATACAGGATTGGACTTTAGAAGGTGAGCCTCAGAAGTCACAGAGGAGTTACTCATGTCCGTGAAGACAGGTTGTCCTTCCAAGAGGCAGTCTGCAGGGGTAAAGTTTGGTCACTGGTGAGAGTCATGTGCGATTCAATTTATTTGATTAATTTTATTCGAAACCTGTTTCTATTTTGACCTTATTCATTATTTGAACTCTTTCTTCTGAAGCCTGTCCAGTGAATTTTTAAATAGCAAACTCTCAGGGCATCCTGACGCCATATAGTACACACCACTGTAAGCATCTCAGGATCAGCTGCTAAGATTGTTCTAGTATAAGCAAAATATTGAGAGTTTAAATCAGAAACAAATGATCACAATATCAAAGACTTAATGTAACTCCTCAGCATTCCTTGTCAAGGTTTGAAAATTATGGATTGCCTTCTCTTATGTTTATGAAAATGAAAAGCTTGTTGAAAGCAAGTACCCTCACTCCTTTTGCCTGATTTATCTAAACACAAGAATGGAAAAGTCAGAGACTTTTCCCATCATAAACACTATTATCTTCCTGTCATTTCTATTGTGTATGTGAATAGAAGATTATTATTTCTAAGAATGTGTAAACTAGCAATAGCTGAGGTGAAGAAACTTTCATATCCAAAGTGAAAGAAAAAAAATCCGTGAAGTTCCAAAAAGTTTAGCAAAGATCTTCTTCACTTCATTTTCTCTGGTTAAGTTTAATCCAAATCTTAATGTATTAAGTGCTATTAGCATTAATCTCCAAGTGTGTGAGACAGATGAGGCCTAATCAGTTTCTATGCTGTATCATCTAGCGTTCATATGCAAATATGCCTGGATCATTTCAGCACATGAGATATTGTTCCGAGACAGATGAGGCCTAATCAGTTTCTATGCTGTATCATCTAGCGTTCATATGCAAATATGCCTCGATCATTTCACCACATGAGATATTGTTCCTTAATCAAGCTACTGAAAACAGAAACCCTACTAAAGAAAGGAAATTATCCCCAGAGGTAAGACAGAGATATTTTCAATTTCACATTTCTTTTTTTTTTTCACCTCTCATTCAAGAATTCTTGTGAGTTATTTTAGAAAAGTTAGGAGAGCACATATCTTATGGCCTTCAGGTTTTTTTCCTAAGCTTTCTTTTAACCTGGTCATTCTTTTCTTTGGCCCAAGTTCCAGAATGACCAAAGGGAGCTGGAGCTCTACAGGCACACCTCTGCTTGCTGTGGGCCCTGGGGCTATACAGCGTGCAAAGGAGGTTATCAGAAACATCCTAACTCTGTAGTTAAAATGAATGGTGATTAATTAGCTAATCCATTTGTTAAAGTAAATAGCTGCTGGATTAACAAATAAAATGCTGTTTAGTAAAGCAAAACATTCAGAATTCTTTTTTAGTTTCCATAAAACTGAATTTGTTTATAGACTTCATTATCAAAATGGAAAACCAAGAATCATGATGGAAGTCTATGCGCTTTGTTTGGGATTCATCTCATCTAACCTTGGCTATCTCACATCAGCATTTACATCTGAGTTGGTTATTCAGTCTCTCTCTCTAGTGAGCAGCAAGAAATATGCATGTAGGGAATGCAGTTCATGCAATCTATTTTATACGTTTATATTTGAGTGAGCAATATTCTAGAAATGCCTATTTCCCTCAATTAGGTAAAGTGGGACACTGCATGACTAGCTCATCTGTAAATATTTAAAGCTGGTGTGATGCACCTCTCCCTTTTTTTGTGTATATCAAAACTCCCTCTCTCTCTCCCTCTCACACACGCCCAAAGAAGCCCTTTATATTAGAAAAATTAGGACCTAAAATCCAGCATCCAAAAATTTAGATATGTGGGGATTATGATGGCTTGAGCACCTTTAATTCACCTGTCTTACATAATGCGTTGTGATACAGTCTTTAATTACAGGATCACATCCTTTTTTCCCCTCAGATGCCTCCTTCACCCCGTGCACAATTAATGAGCTCTCATTCAGTGACTGGGAAAGGGAAGAGAGGTTATATGGGATAGTCAGAATCCTTTAAACTCGGCACTATACAACATTTTGATAATTAAAACAAAAGCAATGTGGTACATAGGAAATGAACTTTAAAAAGCTGTTGACAGGTCTCAGAATGCATTTGTAAACAGTGAGGCCTCATTAAGGGGATGTATTCTTAAGGCCAGTTCTTGGCCTTCACATTTTTATTAATGATGTGGAAGAAATCAGAGAATCCTTACTCATTAAAGTGTACATGTGACACATGAAGAGGGTACACTGAAACAAATGAGTTGATAAGCTGCTGCAAGCAAATGACATGTGAATCAATACAGATAATTGTAATTCAACAATATTCAGGAATTATAGACATAATGAGACACTATCTTGGGAACAGTAACTGAAATGATTGGGGCATCATGTCAGTCAGCTGGACGTGAGCTCCTTGTACGGTATGCAAAGGGGGTAACAGCAAAACAAAAAGCCAGTCCTGGGATAAACGAGCAAAATAATGCTGAAAAGGGTCAGAAAGGTTATGCAACCTGGCACCAGCAAGTCTTCTTCCGAGATGCTGTGCACAGTCCTGGCGCCCACAGCTCAAGAAGGAATAAATTGGATCCCCTGGTTCAGAGATGAACCAGGAGAAAGATTAAAGGTTTGGAAAACCTGCCTTAGTGGAAAACTGAAGGTCAGCCTGTTTACCTTAACAAAAAGGCTAAAGTGTGCCTTGATCACAGTTTCTAATTACCTCTAGGGGCATAGAAATTCGATAATTGAGGGCTCTTCAGTCTCAAAAGCACAAACATAACAAGATCAAGTGCCTGGAAACTGAAAGTAGAGACATTCAGAAATTACATGCATTAGTAGTATGAAAATCAATCACTTCAATAATTTAACAAAAATAATGATAGATTGCCCATACTGCAAATATTTAAATTGAGATTTTCGATCTTTTAAAAAGAGATGGCCTAGTTAAACAAAAGCTAATTCAGGGAAGAACTGACCTGAGCTACATTGGAGGTCAGAGTAAACTATCATCTTTGAACTTAGGATCTAGGGTTACGTTGCTTCATTTCATTGCTGGGGGGGTGGGGCATGTCTTATTTACAGTACTTTATTCAAAACCTCATATGGTTATAAAATATTCTTTCTTCATGGAATTTCTTTTACTGTATTGTTAGGGTGCTGCACCAACATTAATCTGTACAACAGGCCAGTTTGAGATGGAGGAGTGGAATTACTGGTATTTTAGGGAAAGAGCACCAAAGTGAGATTACATTTGAAAGCGTCTGTTAATTGTGGATGCACAGTTTGAAAGGCTTGTACCTGATCCTTCAAAATACCTTGCACTTCTGAGCACTTCACATATTTAAAGCACAGCTCCTACCGGCATCAGTTCATATGGAATTCATATGGAAACTCAGAAATGTAGATCACACAGTTAATAACCATTTCTGGATGCAAAATTATTTCAAATGATTCCTGCAGTAGAGAACTGCAGGAATTCAGTGTCCTAACCCAGTTCTACAGGGCAACGTTCAAAGATTTATTTGTGAGATCAATCTTTCCTATTCTGAAATCCCCTCCTTCGATCAGTAGAGACCTTTTTGCTTCTGTAGCGTAGGAGGCAGGGATAATAAATAACAGTCCCCTTCACTGCACAACCCCAGTTCATTCTTAGAATATATCCTGCCACCACAGTCAGTCTCATAAAGGTCCCATAAGAAAACAATGCACGATGAGGAAATAAATGTATAGTGTAATGCACATGAGGTTGTAGAGAATTTTTCTGCAATTCTGGTATTTCCTAGTTATCAAGCATCTGAATTTGCAATCTTGGTGCTTTTTCTAACAGTTTCGGTTTCAAATGTGTCAATTCCTGGGTTCTCCTACTATCTTTTAAGCAGAAAAAGTATCACTGCCATTTTACCAGCTGGTTCCTCAATGGAGTAAAAATATTCAGACTCAGCATGCAGGATTGTGCTGTACGACCTAGAGCAGGAATGAGCTCACACTAGACAGCTGCCATCCTTCTCTATCCTCACATACTTTCTCACCGGACTTCCTACATGGCTGTCGGAGCAGAGGAGGAGTGCTCTGCTAGAACAGACCATTCTCCTTCATACCTCAGCATGGCCCAGTCCCTCCCAACATATCGCTGGCCTAGCCCTTTCCAGGTTTCACCCACGGCTGCCTATCCATCTCTCTGTGTGCACACAGGTAGAGATAAAACTGTGAGCTCTTGCAGGTGCAGAAACTAAGGGACGGATCTTCTTGACATGCATCTGTGTGCGAGAAAGGTAGGAAACCAAGGGGAAGTCCACAGAAAGCTGAACGAGCTGAGCAGAGAGAGGAATCTGGAAAAACAGCTTCTCTGGACACTACACCTGCTGGAAAGGCAGGCCTGGGAACCAAACCAGGGACCAGCTCCCAGAGCTTTGTATCCCAAAAAATTCCCTTGGCCGCTAAGCACTTAGGGATGCACCAGGAGCACGGAGCAGGCTGAAGGCCGGGCAGAGCTGGCAGGGGGCCACCGGCTGCCATCCACCCCCACAAGGCTGCTGCAAGCCGGGCACTGCACAGCGTCTGCGAGGCGAGCAGCAAATGCTTCCCAAAGCAGGCTGCAGACATGCCTGCTGTGTCAGTGTGCACGGTCGAACCGTGCATCGGCAGCACTGCGACAAGGCTGGGGACACCAGGCTGATCTGCCATCCTGGCCTGACTCACCCAGATATGCTTTAACTTAACTACTTTGCATAGCGTGTAATTTTTTAATAGTGTAGAGGTGCCTGGGGGGGAAGAGACTTTCTCTGATATGCAGGGAGTATATTGTGCCTGACTAATTTTATGGGTCCCTATTGACAAAAGGCTTTATCTGTGCTTTCTATCCATTTAACTATAAATCTCTGTATTTGTGAGTTTTGACTCATGAGGACCCATATAATTTAGTTTGATGAATGATTCTGTGTTCTTTGATAGCGCAATGAAATCTTTTTGGTAAGATGTAGTAATTCATTTCCTCATAATTAATGGGTGACAGACAACACAGTACAGAAATAAGATCGTTGAATCAACTGATGTATCAAGGTGAGCCAAAGCCTACACAAAGTGCCAGCTAAGAATCAGAAAGTGCCTTTGTAGCAGTATAAAATCCAACACAAAGATGTAAAACCAAAATGTGAACACATTTCCAAGCAGTCTCGGGCCCAAATATCTACTGTCTGTGGTATTCCTCTGAGACACCTTTACCTCCTTCAGTGCCTTGTGTACACTGTGGTGCTGCACATTGTATGCACACATTTTGCTTTTCCCAAACATAGTAACTTGGTCTTTCCATCATATAATAATCCTTTTACATCTCCTGAATATTGAAATATTATGATAATGCACTAAAAAGCCACAAGCCTCCCAAAAAACTTTAACTGCCAAGAGGTGACTTCCAAGATGAAGCTGAATAATGTAAACATTATCAGTAGGTATCCATTTATGGGCATTTAAGGTCTTTAAAAAGTCAAAAAAACTTTTTTTGTTGTTTTTTAATCAGAATTTCTCCATCATCTATCCCAGCACATTTCCCACCAGAAAAGGCAGAGGCTTGAGAGGAATGCCGATGATTTGCAACTACAGCAGTAAGCCTACTGCCAACTGTGAGGGATCTGGAGTTGGCAGGCTGTCCTGGCAAGTCCATTTTCAGCGAGGAACTGTGATCAGTGGTCAATGCCTTCACAGCCAAGATTAAGAGGCTCTGCATCACTGTAATACATTAGTAAAGGCCCGCCTGCAAGGGGGACTTTTGTAAGTCTTTCCACAAAAAGTGTGCCCCTGAAATTGCCGATAGCATTGCAAGCCTGCTCCTGCAAGACGTCTTGTGTTGGGCCGGTGCGTGTAAGTATTTGCCATCTCCCTTTTTGTCTGATGTTGCTAAACGCGTGTGGCAGGTTGGAGGAGACAGGATTTAGAGAGGGAGTGGAGACAGAAAACAGAGGATAGACATTTGATACAAAATCCTCCATATCAGCCTTGACAAAAGCAAGGGAAATCTACCCCTTTGACAGTGTGGTTTCTCAGAGGGTAGTAATGGAAATGGCAGGCAGCACTTCTGAGGCTGAGGCACTGCTCGTGGTTCACCCCTTGGCAGCGGCATGAGGAACAGCTGCTGGTTACCAGTAATGCTTCTGCTCCATCAACACCCGACCTCGCAGACCGTGGGGCTGGATTTGCTACAACTGCCTTGTCCTTCATCATCACTTCACATGCAGAGGTGCTGCCTCTGCAGGCAGCTTGGTGATTTCCAAGGACCTTTCAAGTGGACAGTATTGACCAGAGAGTTGTGGGGATGGCTTGGGTCTGCATTGTTTGCAATAGAGAAGCAGTCTGTGTCATGAGGGCGATGCTCCACCCCAGAAACATTCCTGTGACATTTGCCATCTAATTAATATGCCATTTGGGTCCTTACATGTTCAGTATTTCTAGAAACTTGTATTTCAGTCAACACTTAATGACTACGTGAATATCAGTTGCATGATTTATTATCAAAAGCTTTTTATTCTCTACATAGAGGCTCTCAAAAAGATAATGTTTCTTCATCTTATTTGTGGAAAGGTCAAAATGGTATTGCAGAGGATCCTGCTGGTATTCTTTATATATTCAATATCTATTTGGAAAAACAAAAAGCATAGACCACAGCTGACAGGCTAGACAGGATAACAGATGTTGATACCTGTAAACAAAACAAGCCCTCCATAATTATACCTTAAAGTATTCAATTGTGAAAATCTATTTAAAAATACTAATGTTGCCTGTTTCCCACACAGTACCCTATGGTAGTGCTCCTACAGTTCATTAACAACACGAGCAAAAATAAGAAGCAATTTAGAAGCTTTTATTTTCTTGCTGCTGGTATATCTCCACAGAGAGTCTCCTCATGATCAGCATAATGATTTGAAATTTGTACATAGTTTTCATCAGCAAAGACTTTGTCTGTCTTGTCTTACATATTAACAGATGCTTCCCACTGCAAGTGCTTGACCCCTGTGGCCTGTCAGCTGGGCCAGCTGCCACTTGTATTCTGAATATAATAAAAGATGGTGGTTTTAACATTTAAACCAGCCCATAACTTCCACAGCTTGGTGGTACACAAAGGAGACAAGCTCACATGCCTGATGTACAGGAAAAGCTGTAAACTCTACATTGCTAAGTTAGACACAGATAAATTCTACTTACCTGCATTTATCCTTCATGACATGCTGGCAGAACACATCTGCCTGCCTCCTTGCAGGATGTGCTGACTGCTGAAGCCACCTGCCTCTGGTACAGCAACGAAGAAGGTGGCATGTGTACATTTTATGCTGAAAGGTTAATGAGTTTTGCCACCTTGGATCATGCAGCTACAACCACTCTGCTGTTGCAGAACAGCCAGACCCACACATGGCCTCAGAGCCAAATTAGCTGCTGCTGCCTATTGTCTGTTGCACGGTACGTCATGACATGGTGACAATGGAGAGGGGATTTGAGAACATGCTCTACAGCACTTCTAGGGCTTGCTCACTTGCCTTATATATGTTTCTGATGCTCGATGCAGTGGCTACCTGTCCTGGAGGTGACAACATCAGATAGTCCAGTGACACAGGGTCCTTCCACGAAAGTCCCTGGCCACTCCTGCTGGAAGGGCTATAATTTACAGGCAGTCTGGGCTGAGGCTGAATTCAGGAAGAACCCATGTGGTTTTGTGCCCAGGAAGACGCTAAGCTGCATACTGCTCTTCAGGGTGGTCTGTTGAGTGCTGCAGACAACTTGATAGGGTCTTATCCACTGCGGGGTCTTACAACGTCTCAGCTGGTGACCTTCATCAGGTACTTGACAAAGTGGATCTTTCGTCTGATCCATACGTAGGCAATCTTGCCTTTGGACATATTGACATTTACAATGTACTGCAAGAGAGGCCTTCCCAAAATTTTATAAAGAAATGGAGGAATCTGTGAACTAAATTTGGAAGTAGAGGTCTTATATTAATGTAGATGCCATCAGTGCAAGGGCAGGACGTGGTGTAAGGGAGATGTTGGGAAGTTAAGTTTTAAATCCTGTTCACTGCATTAAAATTTACTTTTGAAATCTGCTTAGAATAGCATCAAGACACGATAAAGACTAATTTTAAGTAGAATAAATAAATGAGCAGTAAGATAACTACTTTGGGGAGTTCACTGTAGGACTATTATAAAAGGCAAGTGAATGCCTGTGGTGGGGCTTCAGTGTCTGATTAAGAAACCTATCAACAGTCATTAAGTCCCTGTCTTTCCTCCCAAGACTAGCAGCTCCTGCTGCTGTGGACTCTGTCCTCAGCCTTTCTTGGAAGAAGAAAGTCTGAAAAAACAGGTCAGCCCCTAGATAGGAGTGTCTGAGGGAAACTCGCATGCTTTGGTCTGATTCAGGGATCTCTTATGAAACAGACTGCCTCAAGTCAGTCTCCCCATTTTTTTTTGAATGAGCAAATTGGGCAGGTTCCAGTCTCAAAGCTACTCTTGTCACAGGCAGTATTTACAAATGCTTTTTAGCAAACAGAAATTTCCTTTAATAGAAGCATCAACAAGGAAATCTTTACCTACAATCATGTTGCTCTGTGCAAGTCTCAGCATTAACCAAAGAAAAAATTTCTGCAAAAGTTTTCTGCAAACACCCTAGTTTGACTACTTATGAGCACTACAAGATTAAAATCAATGTATTTTAGGAGTTCATAATCCACTTCAAAAGTTGCATTGCAGACAGCCAGCAACAGCCAAACCAGATGACTTGCTACTCTGAAATTAGTCAGGCAGGCTCCTGTAGCAGTCAGAGGTTGCCAATATCTGTTTAGCTTCTGTGTCTCTACGGAACAGTTTCTCTCTTGTGAAACTGCGGAGCTTCATGCAGCGCTCCAAATGCATGCACATTATCCCTGTCGTATTATGATTCCTGCTGTCACGGCAGGGGGGTGCCACTAAACAAGAGCCTGAAAATGATGTTGATAAAAAGGCTAGCGGATGCCCAGAGAGGAATCATGGTAGGTTCCTAGTCCCATATTTTTTCTCATTAACAGTTCAATTGCACGGATTCATTCCTGTGAATATACCATTTATTTATTCAGTGGCATAATGATAGTACTGTTTTGTTTTCTACTTCTTCCCAAATGATCTCTAATGTGAGGCCTTTTTGACATTCTCTGAGCATTACATTGATGTTTTTAGAGCACTAGCTGCGATGACTCCAGATCTTTTCTCCACGACTCATAACAACTTATTCAGAGACAATCACTATGCAATTCTTTCTTTTTTCAAACCAAAAGCATTAACTCCCCTTATTGGCACTGAAATTCATCTGCCATATTGCTGTGTGGTTATTCCAATGAGGTCTTCTACCTTAAATGAAGCATATTGTAATGCATACAGCAAGCAAGCCAATACTACGTAACATCATTGTACAGACATCATGTAAAACACAGCAGAACCAAAGGTAAAAATTGGCAGTCCCCACACACATTATAGTCATCCAAAGGACTGAACATGATGTAACCCAAAGAAAAAGATATCTCTCTCTCCCCCCGCCGCCCCTTCTCTCTCTTTCCCTCTGTTTCTCTATTATTACCTGGTGGATTTCTCTCTTTCACAGAATATTCCAGAAAAGGATCTCGTATTCAAAAACATCATGGAGTTGTACTCAGTATCACCAAACATTTCAAATTTAATGAGCTGTATTCTTTCAGTTACTTCATATGAACAAAAATTAGAAATAAACCCTTCTCTATTCATTTTACTGTTAGAACATATACCAATGGTGTTCATGCTATACTGTATTTATTAATGAACAACTCTATAGAGTCCTCAGAAAACTGTATCTTACTGAATACTGATAAAAACAAAGAGTTAATCATAATGGAAATGTTCAAAAGGTTCTTTTATTGGTTGCATGAGTTTTTGTGAGGAACTGCTACCTTGAAAACAGAAGTTGCTCTAAAATTAACTGGAAAATAAGGGAACAAGCATTTAAAACAATCAGTCCCAGCAATGACTCAAGGACACCATCAGCTGACCCCATACTGTCACTTCTCTGTCAGCTTCAAGCTGAAATTTTTGATGTTTATGGGGCCACACTGTTTTCAATGCTAGTAAATGAGCACGTACCATATGACTTCCTGCTACCATGTAAAATCAAAAGAGAAAAAAATATGCCAGATATAACCTTCTAGAATAACCTGAGAAAAAGTCAACTGCTGTTCCTGTTGCAGCAATGCTTAACACTGCTGATTTCTCTTATGCAGGTCATGGTGCCCTAGCAGGCAGAGCAGATATGCAGTCATGGGGATCAAGACAGTGACTAGGATATTAGCAGTACAAAGGAACTCCAGCAGCAGCACAAAGGAACTCCAGCCAGTAAGACAGCTTCACTGGG
>NW_008795442.1:2239778-2240425 GCF_000699145.1 Aptenodytes forsteri
CAGGTTGGACGGGGCTCTGAGCAACCTGATCTAGTTGAAGATGTCCCTGTTCACGGCAGGGGGGTTGGACTAGATGACCTTTAGAGGTCCCTTCCAACCCAAACTATTCTATGATTCTATGATTCTATGATTCTATATGGGGGTTTCCCTCTTCTTTTATTGAACAATGTTTGAATATAGAGAAATAAATGTTAGAATAAATTCCTGATCACCCTCAAAATAATGTGTTAGAAGACTCAGTGCTAACACAAACTCTTTCCCTCTCCTTTCTATCTTGGCTGCCTAGCTTGTATATTTGCTATCCAATTTTCTTGATTTTTGATCATTTAATTTCTTGTGACAACCACTGAGCAGGACTTTTACCAAATTTGCAACTATGCCATTCTCAGAAGTCCTAAGGACTTCCAAATCAGGAAGCACTGGAAAATTTCCCTAAATATTGTATCAGATTCATCTGCTTCTCCCTCAACAGCAGTGCTGGTCCTGTGTCTCCTCTCTGGACCACTTCCCTGTAGAGGCCCCAGACTAGAGGCACTGACATCATAGACTCATAGACTCATAGAATCATAGAATCATTAAGGTTGGAAAAGACCTCTAAGATCATCGAGTCCAACCGTCAACACAACACCACCATGCCCACTAAACCA
>NW_008795442.1:2242568-2251808 GCF_000699145.1 Aptenodytes forsteri
CCCTTCAGGACTGTCTCCCAAGGGACTCTCTCAACCAGCGTCCTGAACAGGCCAAAGTCCGCCCTCCGGAAGTCCATGGTTGCGGTTTTGCTGGCCCCTGCAAAATCAGGAACGTGACAGCATGTAATCTAATTCTCCTTAAATATTTGCTCAAGCCAGCAGAGGTTATGGATATTCCCACCAAGAGTGACTATCTTAATTAATTCAGTCTCTGGCTGAATTAATCTCTCGGAAAATGGCAAATGTCCTTTCTGAATTAGTGCAAGCACCCCCAATGTCAGCCATATTGACATGGCAACCCCCCCCCACAACTGAAATCAAACTCTGTAACCAATAATTATAAATCTGTATTCAAATGTGGGTATTTCAATATGTATTAGGTCCATTAAGACAACAGGCAATATCCTTGTGTTAACAATCTACTTCCCTGCACAGTGAGCTGTGGACACGTCCATCTGAAGGCTTTTTAAAATGGAGCAAATATATACAGGTGGATCAAATACATACAATGAAAAATACAAAACAAGTAGATCAAACATATGCTAAAGTCTGCAACATTGACGCATAAGCTCATTTCAATGGATTAGAAATCAGTGCACAAACACTTTCACTCTCATCTTATTCCCGTTCTGGAGGATGCTACAGCATGCTGGCTGTGTAACTCACTGCCTGTAAAAAGTGGAATGGCACTATCGACTTGCCTGAGCTGTCTTCACCTGAGGATGATATGATCAGAGACTGCCCTTCCTCAGGTGCAATGTGCTGGGCTGGATTTTACCTTCTCATGACAGTAGGTGGTGGGTTAGGACCTCACTCTGGAGCAGACACATAATATTCACAGAGGACCAGAACTCGACTTCAGGAAAACTAAGAACATTGATGTGTGGACACATGCAATTTAACCACTTCCTAAAGTCTGTAAGGAGGCTGTCACAAAGATGTATCAAAAACTTCTCCTTGAACTGCTAGATATGTGGTAGATGACTTCATTCAATCAGATCTTCTTGTCAATGAAGCCTGAGTGATTAAGTAAGTCCCACAGCAGCACCCACGAGGTCCTTGCGGAGAAGAGATCATGTTACTTCTGGCCAGTACAAAAGATGCAGTGTTAAAAATCAGTACCTTCATCATGCCAGGATGCCTAAGCAGCTTCAACAGGAGAACAGATTTGGCCTACTGTTCTCCTGGAGCGTGCTCCACCTGATGGACAGAGAAGACAGGCAGAGCCCTCATATTAAAAGAGAAAACATTCTGTTCTGATTTAAATAGTTTCACTTCCCCCATAACTTACTTAATCATTAGGGAACTGTGAGATTGCATAAATAGATGCCATTCAGAATATAAACATTGGAGTCACTTTGATTTGTTCCCTTGTAGCAGAGTACATCTGAAAGAATGATAAGAAAAGATAACATATCTTGAAATTCCATCCTAACAAACAATAAATTACCCTGCTGAAAGCAGGCTTTCGAAGTACAATTCATGCAATTTCTCAGCCCAGCACACAGCCAGATGCCTTGAGGGCAAATAAGCCACTTTAGAAGCAACAGTAGATGGCAGGTCATGTAAAGGGTCAATAATAAGAGAATCACACGAATCTCTGAAAATAGCAAATTAATTTCATTACAGATCCATATTCAGTTTCAGAAGAGTAGGAGTTCTCAAGCTAAAGAGCAGTTTTAATAGTTTTCCGTTTACTATCTATCCGAGGACTCTAAAAGAATTTGCCATATAATTAAAACCTTTCAGTGGAATGAAAGAGCTCAACAGGAAAAATCAGATGCTCAAAAATAAAAAGGTGGCTTCTAAATATAAAATCATACTACTTGTTACAGCTTTCATAATTAGCTGCTTCTTTAGTTCTTTTAACTCACTTCCTACTGCAATATATTCAGAAAGCCTAGGGCTTCCATTATTTCCTTGTCTAGTAAGAAAAAAATATAAAAATTAGGAAGATGAAATAGACACAAAGGATTTGATTTAGACTGCATACATAAGAAGAAGGGCACAGCTGCATTTCCTCAGGAATTTCTGGTATAAATAACTGAGAGCAATGCTCACAATCATGGAAAAGATGAGTTAGTGTTTCAAAAAATGATCTTTCTTCCGCTGAAAGTCGCCGCTTCTCAGCTAAGAAGCAGTAACTAACTGATTTTGTGTGTATTCTTAAGACTTACACAGTGGGAAGTAAACAAGATTCACTTAAACCACCTTCAGGCTGACCACTAACATGAAACACAAACATAGCTGTGACAGTAAATCTTCTTGGTAGCTAGCCCAACTAGCGCATGGAGGAGTGAAGCTACCATACTTAAGGCAGAAGAGAAGTTTATTTTGGTTCATCTCAGAGCATTTTCATCTGTTATATCACTACAGATTTAAAAAAAAAAAAAAAAGCTTCTTTTCAAAATGAATTTTTATTGAGTCCAGAATGAGCAATCTCATTCCAGAAGGTAATTTATTTTATTTCTTTGCACTGTTATTTTGAAGTGATAAACCAAACTGTTCATTTAAAACATGTCAAAATGTTCACAGTATTCCACCTTTTTAAAAGTTGTTAAAGCACTCGTAGATAGTCTCAGATTCATGAACAGATTTAGTTAATTGACATGTGCCGTTCTCAATTAATGAAATATTTGAGTGAAAGATCATCCGTGTACAATATCTTGTTGATTGTTCAAATGGCACGAAAGAGGGTTGGAACAGTGCATGCACAACAATAATTCATTCTATGGTAGGCAGCAGAAGATGACAGAGGGGATGAAACCTGATTAACAGCCATTGTATGGAAGCATTCAGAGAAGTCATAAATGATAGGAAAGCCCAGTCCTTCCTGTTCAATACAAAAGTCTATGAGCTGGAAAAGAATATGGTTCCTGTCTCCTTCTTGGAGGGGAAATCATTCCGAGAAAGAGGTCAGGTACTAAAAAGACATTCACAGGTGAGAAGCACAGCCTCCTAGGCTTTAAAGAGGAACGTGAGACTGTGAACAATGCTGGCAGAAAAGGCCAAAGGGAACAGCAGGAGCGTTATGAGCACAGACAGTCATGGAGGCACTACACTTCCTGAGCCTTTGACAGATTGTAATAGGTGAAGTTTCATCCTGTTGAATCGTAATACCCAGATCTATCCTTTACAATGCTTTCATGGGTGTCTGCTCCTTATTAAGCATATAAACATCCTTCTTCATTGATCTACAGGTTATAAGTCATTACCTCTGTGTTCTGATCTTATTGTTTGGTCTTCTTCCATTCTGTTTCTAACTATACGATGTATTATTATTTTCTTTGGGATAGTCCTCTGTGTAAAGATTCCTTTCTGCTTGTCATGGAAGTTACTTATCTATTAACTGTATCACGATTTAGTATCATATTTTTAAAATAATAAGATTATGACTGATTTCACCCAAAAAGGAGAAGTACCTTATATCACTAATTGTGTGTGGGCATTACAACAAGCTTTTTCTAGCCTCCTAAGAAAGCAGGCACAAAATGGTTTCCATGTACTTCATGATACCACAGTAGCGTAAATGGGCTGAATATGTGATACAACTTGTCCATGAGAACTTCTGCACTTCAGCTAGAATACTGATGACATTACAGCTGCATGTTACATACCCATCCATTTGACAGCATGGGAGCAGAGGACCAAGCTGGGCATCAGGCACAGCCAAAGCCAACACCCAGGTGGTGAAGCCACATTCTTAAGTGTACTACTGAGTCTCACAGCAGCAACCAAGTCTCAACATGTCAGCAACACTGACATGTAATGTAATGTAATGGCTATGTGCCTGCCTAACATTAACTTAGTGAAGGAGCAGCTTCTTCTGATACCATCATTTCTAATCAGCTGATGAGATGAAACATGGGCAGCTGTCTGCCTGCATCAGGCTGCGCTCCAGACGAGGGAGAGGCTGTGCAGAGAGTAACCTGTTCCAGAGCTGAAGAAGGAATAACGTGCCCGATCATTCTCCTTTTCATTTCCCCTCCCACCAGCTGGCAGGATGCCACCCTTTTGCAAAATACTCAGTATTGGCAAGGGCAAGGCACACAAAAAGCAGGACCATTACTGGGGGCCAAAGAGCACATTTGGGTGGCATTTTGGGAGACTGGTATAGGAGCCATTCTGCTGCCAATGCAAAGTTGAATTGTCTTGTTAATTTGTCCTCTTCCTGGGGTCAGCAAAACTCCGTTCTGCCTACACCCAGAGCTGGCTCTGTAAAGAATTACTGCTTAGGAGTGGCAGAACTGCTGTACCAGCACTGGGTACCAGAATTTCCCTTAAGCTCTAAGGTGATTGCCTTAACTTAAAGTTGCTCTAAATCACATGGGAACAAGTTGATGCTTGGATATCTTTTTCATTCCCTGCTCAATCATGAACCAAATCATCACTTTCCCACCCTTCCCGATGAAGAAAGTGAAGCTTGACCTCTGCTACAGATCCAGTCCAAGGTCTCTAAATGCTCAGTACTCCCAAAAGCCTTTATTCTAATTGCATCTGTTGAAAGGTTCATTGCACGGTGAACAGACACTGGTGAGAACATCAGTGTTGGGGAATAATCACACTTCATTCTGAGAATGTGGTCGCATTCAAACACATCTGTAGCTACATCTGAAATGATATTCTTTCAGACATAGGAAAGGTCATTTCAAGGATTGTATTTCTTCTCGAGATTAATTCACCAACATGGTCTTTAAAAGCAGATTTCTTTTATATCTTTCATATCAACCAGGAAAAGTATGCATTTTTTAAATCACATCATCCCTCAAACTACAGCAGCATGATAGCACTCCTTGATGTTGTGCTCTTTGTCATATTTTAGAGGTGTGATGGTTGTCTGAGCAGTTCCACATCTGCTAATAAAGGACTGTCTCCTGAAAAGATTATACATAGTGGGTTTGGATTTATGTGCAACCACATAAAACATTACTCATAAACTGTCCAGCACGAAGAACCCAAAATAATAGCTCTGATCTTTGAACACACACGAGATAGAGCAGAAGTAGTAAAATGGATTGGCATTCACAGGACTGCTCACACCCCAGGAAAGGTCTCCAGCCTCTGCTACTGGTGTCCTTTGGGGAAAACCCAGATGAGCCAAACAGTAATCTGAGTTCCTAGACCAGTAAGTGAGATTCAGAAGAAGCCTAAGGAAGGTATGGTTCAGATCAGATCTAGTTCAGAAGATTTTGATTTAAACGTAAAGACAGCAACTTAAAGAGAATGTTTAAAATAAGGAGGCAGGGAGCCCTTGAACACCTAATTTTTTCCATTGTATTTTTTTCCAGTCAGAGACTAGGAATACCGAAATCAGGATGAGTGAAATGAAATATCTACAACAGAGGCCTGTGCTCAGGCTTGAGACTAGCAAAAACACAACTTCTGTTAGCCTGTCTTCGGGTCCCAATAGACTTTAATTCATTCAAATTTTGGCAATGAAGTTTTAGGTAAGACACAGTGCCATATATGCAACCCCTGTGTCTGTTTTCATGGGAGTGAAATCAGATTCCAGCAACAACAGACTCTGACCAATTAGCAACAGCTAATTCTTCCCCTTCCCCCAAACTGTGAAACTGTCATTATTGATGCCATTAAAGAAATGTTAAATCGGAAGTCACCGTGTAAGAATGACCAGCTACTACAGGGACTAGGGGATGCTATCTAAAATTTAAGCCATATTTTTAATAAGAATTGAAGGTGACTCACTATCTCAGAGCCCTCCTCCAAATATCTATGTCCTCTGTTGTCGCGGAATGGAGCGAGACTGCACTTCACTCGTAAAAGAGAAGCAACAATACACTTTATTGATATAAAACAGTGAGTTAACAAAGTTCAATAGTAAATGTGACAGTGGTTTAATAAGATTTGATGGCAAGGTACACTTGATTATTTACTGCATAGAGGACAGGGTCAGGCGAAACTGTCAGGGAGACCCTCCCATTGACTCATGAGGTTCAGAAAGGACCCCCTTGCTTTCTAAACTCCTTCTCAGAGAGGAGTCTAGGTGCGGCTGGGACCTAGTCCCAGACTTGGTCAACAGATTATGTCTAAAGGACTATATATGCACAATTAATCCTTTATATCACTTAGCTAAGATTTCAAAGTTTAGCATGCTGTTAGTCACTTACCGAGGATCTATTGCTGCAAGGAATCTCTCAACCTCGAGGAGTAACCTTGAGAGGCGTCCCTACTCAAGGGGAGATCCTGGCGTGCAGCCCGCTGCTGTGCAGGAGAGCTCAACAGGCCCTGGGCTGTCCACTGCTTATGGCGTAAGATGATTGACTTATAGTGATATTTGCATATCAGCAAGACATCTGGGTCACTATGCCTGACAGCCCTTGGCTACTGTGTTGCCATCCATCCCCAAAGTCCAGCATAAGCTGGATGCGGTCACTGCTACGCAGGGGGCGGGGAGGGGAGCACACCACCACACCTATCTAATGCATCTTTAAGATATCTGGATTTTAAGATAACAAAAACTGAATCTGGGGCATTCCCTACATGCTTCATCTCAAAATAATTAGAAACACTGGTGGGAAGAATCATAGAAATCTTGGTAGGAAAGTACCTCTGGAGTTCTCTAGTCCTATCTCCGGCTTACAGCAGGACTACCACCAACATAAGTTCAGTCAGGGCTTTTCCCAGCTGAGTCTTGAAAATTTCCAAGGATGAAGATTCACAGCTTCTCTGGGTAACCTGTTCCAGTGCTGCACTACCCTTCTAATGAAATGGTTTATCTTAATGTCCAGCTTGGACCTCCTGTGCTGCAGTCTGTAGCGCTCCCACCTTGTTTGAGTAATCTATCAGTACCAAGAACATGCTGGCTCCACCATCTTTGTAACTGCCCTTCAAGTAGTTGTAGGCTGCTATTAAATCTCCCTTTAGCCTTCTTTTTGCCAAACTAAACAATTTCAGTTCCCTAACCACTCTTCATTTTTTGTGGGCTCATGTGCTGACCTCTCGGTAGCCCTCCACTGGACCCTCCAGTTTCTCAACATCTTTGCTGAGCTCAGGGTCTCAAAACCAGGTACAGCTGTGGCTTCATCAATGTCAAGAAAATGTATGACTTCCCTAGATCTGCTGGTCACACTCCCTCTAGAGCTGCCCGGTATGCAGTTCACCTTGTTTACAAGGAGAACATTCAGTTGAGTGATAGTCAATTTGGCATCTACTGTAACATCCAGATTCTTCGAGAAGGGTTGCTGGCTCCCACCCTGTACTGACACATGGGGCTACTCAATCCCAGGTGTGAAACTTTGCACTTCTTTTTGTTCAACCTGACAAGATTTCTGTTGGCCCAATTCTCAGTTTTCTCAAGATCTCTCCAGACTGAAAGGTCAGCATGCCACCCACCCTCCTGCCCAGATTAGTAGCATCTGCAAATTTGCTATCTCATCATTCAGGTCATGGATTAAGAAATTGAACAGTATAGTCCTTGGTATGGATCCCTGGGTAATTCTGCTCGTTACCAAACACTAACTGGGCACAGAATCATTGATTACTACTTCTTGAATGCTCCTTCTTTGATTTTTAGTTCATTAAGAATTTACTACCTGGGCAAGAAGGCTCTCTGCTGAATTTTACAGCCTTCCTGCACAAGAGGATAGTTTGTTTCTGAGTGCTTACTATGTTTTCCTTAAAAAATCAGCCTGCCATAGCGAAGCACCTTTCCACATTATGGCAGCTTCCCAGGTGATTCTGTCTAGCAATATCCTACACAACCAGAAGTCTGCTTTGCTGAAGATTAGAGTCCAAACTCCACTGCTCACCATTCTAGCCTTCCTCCAGCTTTTAAGCAACTCATTGCTCTAAATAATCTTAAAAAGCCGTTTTTAAAAAGAACTTGAGCTTAAGAATAGGCTAAATTCCTCAGTATTGAAGTCACCAGCCAAAGAAGTATTGGGTCCCAAAATCCAGAAACTTTGACCGAGTTCCAAGCCAGATATGGATGCAATTTCACAAATTCATCTATTTCATGAAATATTTATCCACTTACAGCTAACTGAAATTGCCAAATCTACACTGAATTAAGCCTACTGCACATCCATGATAACCCTGCCTCTAAGCCTTTGAGCCAGAACAACTTTCACACAGACCTGCCCTGTCTCCTGGTAAGTCCCCAGATATAGGCAGTGAATATACTGCAGCTCATCTGAAGTGTTCAGACAGGTCACACACTGCCGCTCTTTGCCAAATGCTCTGTGTTCTTTCTCTTATCTGTCTGTGTTCCTTCTCTTATCACCTGTGTAACTGCCATGTAAATAAGGCCCATATATGAATATCACAGGAGATAGTCTGATCAAGTGCCAGAAGCACAACCACAACTGTTCTTGTGCCAGAGGGAACCACAAACTACAGCTCTAGAATTCCTCCATGAAAGATTACATTGCTTGCTCTCCGGAAATTAATTTTTAAAGAAATTGCAGTTTCAAGTGATTTTTAAATGGCACTGCAACCACCTCAATTAACACTGTAGACTTTAAATGATCCCTTCTTTCCCATGTAAGTCATGTGATACAGAACACAGTGTGATATGCTAATATAGTTTTATTTTAAAATATGGCCAAAATTCCTGCTAGTATAAAACCTACTACAGTTCTTCCTGTAAGAATAAATTCTTTCCCTTGGAATCTGTTAGATGAATGTGATATACAAAATATGTGTCTTTATGCTACTCAAAGCAAGCATGGGGGGAGGAGAGATTATAATCCCATCTATCCACAAAGCAATCATTTATAGTATTGAAAAACCTTGAAGATTTATGCAAAAGGCCAATGTAAAGGTGTTGGTTTTATAAATATATTTAACACATTTATCTGTCTTAGATGTGTATTTAAGATTATAAAAGATTGTGAAAACAATAGTTTTTAAGAGGGTGTATTTAGCCTATTGCAATAGCAAATGAGCCATAAAGCTTTTATCTGTGTGGGAACATCCAAAGAAATCTTAAAGGAGCAAGGAACTGACTTTACTGCCTTCCTTCATTATATACCAACTTAACAAAATACTGGAGATGCAACAGTTATGGGAACAAGGGGGAGCATGGTTGAAGGTAGGCATGGCTAACATCAAACCCATTCGGGTTGTTGGAAAGGTCTAACCTAGTCCTGACACAGATATTAAAAAATGTGTAAGACATGAAACAGCCTTGGAAACAGCTGCTATGAGTCCTTTCTTTGTGTTACAGGAGGAGCCACAGTGTTTTGAATGGCTTTATGCTTTGACAGAAGAGGAGAGGAG
>NW_008795442.1:2252541-2257544 GCF_000699145.1 Aptenodytes forsteri
GGAGAGGAGAGGAGAGGAGAGGAGAGGAGAGGAGAGGAGAGGAGAGGAGAGGAGAGGAGAGGAGAGGAGAGGAGAGGAGAGGAGAGGAGAGGAGAGGAGAGGAGAGGAGAGGAGAGGAGAGGAGAGGAGAGGAGAGGATAGTTGTCTATACAAACAACAGCCTGGAGATACTGTAAATGTAATGTAAATGTAAATTCTCCTCCCATGCCACATGGGAGGAGAACATGTAAAAATGTCTTCAGATAGGTATGTCTTGTATCTGAGAGAAACATCGAACTAAATATGGCAGTTGGTTTTGTCATTTCATTAGGCTGAAAAAAACACTTTATTTGGATGCTCCTGCAGCGCATTAGTTTCTCAGGAAGACGCTGTTCTCATTTAAACTAAGAAGCTACAAGGCCATAGGTGAACACCCTGCTATTGATCCAGCTGTACCAAAAAAAGAGGTCACTGCCCTAAATTTTTCACCACTATTGGCATCCCTTACCATCACCTCTCTGCCTCAGGCAATCACCCCGCTGAGGTCACAGTTCAGGCACCGTAATTAGTTTCAGGTAAAAGTGAAGTTAACCTGAGCATGATTCTGCCTGAAGGATGATGTCAGGCTGTACGAACCAGAGCCAGCAGAGCGAAGAAGTATTTCCATTATTCGAGCAGGGGCCATTCTCTCTCTCATCACAAGACACCTATCCAGAGGAGAACCTCTGTTAAAGCCCGGAAACAGATGCTGTGATCTGCGGCCAGCAGAGAGGCCTCTCTCTGGCTACGTGTCTTTAATCGCCTCCTGCAGACTTCTCCCTTTCATTCAGCCTTGTACCGTGCAGCCCAAGGGGAGACTCAGGCTTTTGTAGAAAAAAAATTGTAACAGCAGCTGCCTACTACATTCTGCAGGTGGCAGTAGGAAACCCTGCAAACTTCTTAATTAATGAAAACAGGACTAACAGAGCAGTAATTATACCCCAAAACCTTTCTGCAGAGATTCTGGCAACAGCTGTCTTCATGTCAGACGTGTAACTGATGCTTTCTTTCATTCCTAGCTGTGCCCTAAAACCTTGCTCAGGTCTGCATATGTTACATTTTGGTCAATACAGTTTTCTAGAACTTCCCAGTGACATCTGTCAGTCAATTCCAACCCAACAGTCAATGAGCTGAGATGAAGATAAGAAAAGTAATGCCGCAGAATTTAACAGCAGGTTTTGTGGAACGGTATAAAGGCAGTCATGAGTAGTAAAAACAAATGGCAGGAATTCTTGTTTTTATCATAGTATGTACAGAAAAAATTACTTTTCATAGACAAAAAAAAGCTTCCTTTTACAGCTGCTTACTCAAATTACCTGATGTATAGCAGAATGTATTTTGACTTAGGCTTCCAGCCACACTCATAATCTTAATTTTGAAATTCTAGGTTAATTTTCATTTGTTGTAATGAACCCTTGAACAGAATAGGCATTTGTTGAATGTACTTGACACTTCTGCGCTCTTTTGTGTTTTTTCCTATCTCTAAACACAGTTATTGAACCTGATGATACCTCTTTCCCCTGTATCTCCTAATTTATGATGCCTTATAACATAAAGAACTTGTAATGTTTAACTGTTTACTGCTCAAAGTCCTTGTTATTAAATAGATTCTCCTTTTTTGTTACAACTCTTCCTGTCTTTATTGAGAACCTGTCATTCAAAGAAAACTTCAACTATTTTATATCAACTAGGATTCATAACACTCCCAGAAGTTCAGTGTTACAAACATTTTACAAGGAATCAGTTGGAGCACCATGAGACAAGACAATTTGCCACAAGATCATACAGCGAGCTGTCTCAGAGCTAAGAAAGAATCTAAGCCTCCTAATTTACCAGGTCTGGATTCAGGATCTTTCCAAGTCTCATTAGCTGCTACTGTTGGGCTTTTCACCCTCTTCTACACTGTAGGGCACGTCTGCTTCTTAGTATCACCTAGGAGATATAATTATCTTGTTTGCACAGCGGTCTAAGACATCACTGATGCTCTTGATCTCTTCTCCCTTCTTGTGACATATCACTTGGCTTTTGGTCTTCTACAACATATCTGAAGTTTGTTATAGAGTAGTAGGAAGTAGTACTTGCTAGGACTTTGCAGGCCCCCACAGACACTGTGTATGAAGTACAGGCATTTCCTAAATTTGGTATCTGCAGAATGGTTTCCCATGATTTCAGGGAACTCCAGTTCCAGTGGTTCCTTCCAGTTTTATGTTCCTATAAGCCTTACCTCTATAGTCCCTAGACAAAGCTCCTACTCTAAGATCCTAATTCATGTAGGCATTTTGTTAAGTCCATCCCCTCTCCCACCCTTAGTACATTCTCAACATTAAATATATTCTTAAGTCCCACTAGTTTCTATGTGATTTGAGTTTGCATCATAGGAAAAACATTTACTTGAGTCTGTCCTGAACTGGCTGGATATTTTGAACAGGAGCCAAAGCTCTTTTTATAAAATGAGTATCCTTTTTTACATTATGTATAGCTTTTTCCATCCTGTTCTGCCCATGAAATGAGCCAATGCAACTTGCAAAATGTACAATGAATTAATATAGGTAAGAAATGTAAGACTAAGATGTTACGCTCAGGAAGTATATGCTCTTCTTTCTCTCACGTGTTTTCACTACATTTTCACTGCATTTGAATTTCTTTCCAAATGATCAAACATTATCATCTACTCTGAGGCCATAATCTACTACAGTTCTAAGACTTTGGTTGATGTTGCCTGTTTACCTCACTTCGGTTGGTATGCCTTCTCCTCTGCTGTAAATAAGATGACTGTATCATCACTATTGTGAAAGACCCACTGAGCCATGATCACTACTGTTCCAAATCACATTCGCTTCTCCATCTTGTACTGAAATGCACACATTCAAATGCAGACTTTCAAGACACTCTATTTATGAAATGGTCTATAATCCAAACTCTTCTTAGGTTAATCCTTATTGACTTTTTCTTTTCAAGCCTCTTCTGTCATTTTTATAAGAAATTAACTGCATCTGTGTGGGGACAAGAGAGAACTTTCTAATCATCATTCAAAGCAGTGAAGCTGTGCAGTAGGAAACCTGTGTTCCCAAATGATTTAACATTTTACTTTCTTCTTTGCCCTTCTTAATTCATTTCTATTACCCTCTTCTTTCCTTTTGAGTCTATGTTTATCATACTTTCATTTTCATATTCTGTTTTAAATTAAATAGCAAAGTCTTTGTACAAGGGTTTTCTATGAATTTTTGCAACTCAGCTCATGGATCCAGTTACTGCTACAGTCTAGAAAACAGACTGCAGTTAAATCTGAAAATAGTTTAATATCAATCACTGGAGATATCATGTCTCTGATCTTCCTGAAGCGACTGTACCACTGTGCCACTTCACTGTGCATTCACACAGATGCACTAAGCTAGAAAGGCAAGAGAGAAGCTCAGTCTTCATTTTGAAAGCGTTTATCTGGTGCACTTTTTCCATAAAATTATAAATCATTATAACCAAAGCAAAGAGGCCATGGTGCATAAGAGGAACAAGTGTATTGAGCTTCAATTCTGCAACAGATTACTGCTAGTACTGACAAGAGTCACCTGCATTATATGCAGGTTTTAAATGGGTAGGATTTCAATATATAAAGGGGTCTTGTAAGAAAGATGGAGAGAAACTTTTTATCAAGGCCTGTAGCGACAGAAGGGCAACAGTTTTAAACTGAAAGAGATTGGATATAAGGAAGAAATTTTTTACGATACGGGTGCCGAGACACTGGAACAGGTTGCCCACAGAAGTTGTAGATGTCCCATCCCTGGCAGTGTTCATGGTCAGGTTGGATGGGGCTTTGAGCAACCCGATCCAGTGGAATATGTCCCTGCCCGTGTCAGGGGGTTTGGACTAGATGATCTTTAAAGGTCCTTCCAACCCTTCCAACCCAAACCATTCTGTGATTCTGTGATTCTATGAAATCAGGGTTACATTTAGGATTAAGAGCTGGGCTGGAGGAAAGTGATGAGTCGGGCTAATGCAGACAATCAGAAAAGGATGTCTGAATGAAGGACTCATTGCTGCCACTGTGGGTCATCAAGCTAGATTTCTAGTTCAGTGAGTGTATAGGTCATTAAATCAGATTTAGGATTTGGCAGTGGGGTGACTGTAAGCCTATTTCAGAAGGCCTGCTAAGGTAACTAGTTACATTTTGGTTTGGAGCAAGCAGAGGTCCTTCGAATGAATTTTGAGTCAAGGTTAGCGCAAAGTTTAGCGTTCATAAGGCTAAAAAAGTTGATCAAGGAAAAAAAACCTGAGATCCAGAGCAGGCTGTAGGGTAGTGCGTTGTGTTATAATCTATACTGTACTAGACTCTCTCTCTGCTTAGGGTAGGTGAAGGTCACTGTGCTTTTGGCTATTGTTAGGATCATGGTGTTTGAAAACAGGCTGGTAGAGGCTTTATAGAAGTTGTAACATCTAGCCTTAGAAAGGACCCATGGGTAACCTAAAAATCCTCCCTGACTTTCTCTTACTATGTAACATGACTCAGCTTGGTTGGTCCACAGCTTTCCCCATCATATAAAATTCCCATGACTTGACAGTGCTGTTCACCTATCCATTTACAACCTGGTTACACACCACCATCACGCAGCGCCCCGCAGAAGGCAGCTGCCGGTCCGGACCACCCTTCCTCCCACGCCCCACGAGGCACCGAAGCGCCAGGCACGGACGACAGGACCTTCAGCCCACACTGGGACCGCATATATCGAATGCTAAAGGCGACAAGTATTTGTGTACATTCAACAGCCTGAAGTTGTTTGATGCTCCTGAACCAATCTTCAGTGCGTATCGATTCCGTATGTTCGAAAGCCTTTGGAAGCCCTTGGGAGGAGGAGGAGGAGAGCACACTGTGGAGCCTACTGCTCCGAGCTGCTGGGGTGGCAGCCGCAGGTAGGAAAGTGCCAGCACTGCCTGGACACCAGGCACCAGCACGAGCGTGGAAGGACCAGGAGTACTCAGCTCTCGTCTCG
>NW_008795442.1:2258925-2263614 GCF_000699145.1 Aptenodytes forsteri
GCGTGCCCGGCCCGGGGCGGCGGGAAGGTTGTCAGGTGCTGCCTGAAATTCTGAATTCAAGAAAATTCTATAGTTTTCTAAACTTGCAAATCTGTTCTTTCTATGTAAATTACGCTTTGGGGTTTCTTAGATCATGTTGCCTTGGGAAATGAAGAGTGGAATCCATGGGAAGGGGACGAGAAAAATGAACTGGTTGCTTCTCAGCAGAGATACGAAGCTAATCTTAAGATGATAAAAAATGCAAGATCTCACCTAGAACAAACCAGTCTTAGAGTACAGATTTGGGGCAAAGCAGCAATTGGTAAGCAGATGTAATCAATGCCTATTAATCATTTAACCTTTCTGATATAGCACTTTTCTCTGCTTTTTTTTAATAACTGAAATTTATGTGTATGATTAAATAATATGGATATCTGTACATGAAGAGCATTAAGGAAGTGGTAGCTGTTACTCAAAATTATGTTAATACCAATATAAGAGTAGTTAGACTCCAATTTCTTTGTATCAGTTCTTTTCAAGGCCGTTTTTCACATCTGTTGAAGAAAATCGTTAAAATGGCAGAGAAACACAGTTATTTTTGAATCCAATCTAGCTTACAGTACAACACAAGGACAGGTGTCTTAGTCGGCTATAACAGAATATTTATTTTTGTCACATTTACACTTCCTGAAATAAAGGATCGCACAGTGAGAAATAAGGCATTTTCTGTACTGCAGTACTACTGCCTCTGATGAACTTGGAAATTCTTCAGTTGTAGAAGACACCAAGTCTCTGCATAAACTGGGGGCCAAGGTCCTCTCTCAAGCTCTTCAACTACTGCTGAAGACATATCATTGTTCATATTTTAGCTTTTTTGAAAATGTAAAATTTCCAGCTCCAGTTGAATTTTCATGCGTAAAAATTTCCAGCTCCAGTTGAATTTTCATGTAGCATTGTAGAACACATTGGTATATTACATGGTGATGCATTCTATCACAAAAATTTGATGTGTTTCACAAAAGCTTAAGAGAACTATGCCTGTCGTTAAAATGCTGATTAATATTTGCTCATTTTTAAGTGGTAGGTGTACCAGAAAGAGATGCTGACATACGTGGTAGTGTGGTATATCTTCATCTACTGATATTTTGACAGCCAAAGAATCTTTTTAAATGCCCCGATGTGTGAAAAATTCATCTTAACTAATTCCAAGTCATATGGAATTTGGGAAACAATGTCCATATTGTATAGGAAGCTCTGACTTTTTTTCCCCCAAGTTCTTATGTTGTTATGCTTTTTCATTTCCCAGAAATACTTTATTTGCTGGGATTGTAGGGTAGGCAATATCCGTGCATTCAAATTCTCCATCATATCTTCATTTATGTAGGTCTTTACCTTTGGCAACATATTTTTGGAGGGCACCTTCAGCCAGCTGATGTGACTGCACAGTGGAGAGAAGGAAGCCAAAAAGTAGGAAAAACGTATTTCAGGTACTAGCTGCATGATGTTGATTCAATTGTGTTAACTTGAAGAAATGATGCATTGGAAAGTTAAAGAAAATTATAAGATGCACAGGTGCATTATTTTGTCTATCTCAGAGTTGCAGTTATTTTAATATCAGTTGCAAATACTTTAATTTTGTTATGTTTTGATAACTGAGGAACACGCACACAACTTCTCATTCAAAATTATCATAAGGAACAGTTACATTTATTCATGGAAACACTTATTGATAAAACCAGCAAATTCTAGCCAAAACATGTTGCTATTAGAAAATAGAAAACTAGGGAGCAATTTCATTTGCTGTTTTATGAAGATCTGTTTATTTGAAAGAAATGTGGAAAGACTTACAAATGCTGAGAGGGAAGGCAGCCAAGAGACCTCAGGAGGAGAGGAAATACAACCCTGAGAAAAGTCTAAGAACTGGGGTTTGGGGCTGACAGCTGACTGAAAGAAGCTTGGGGTTGTGAGGCAAGAAGATGTCTCCGGCTATTTGGTTTCTGTTGTATTCAGGGAAAACAGACTTCACTCCTTCCTTCATAAATGGGTTTGTATCAAAACCATAATTTGTTTCTATTTTAACAAAAACAATCTGTGAGACCTAGCATCTGGTTAACTACTTCATTTGCAAAGCAAAATTTCGTATGTAAAGGAAGATGACGCTTGAAGCATTGTTTGCTTTAAAAATGGATTTTGATCTGTGATCATGCATGTTTTAAAACTGTTGTCAAATGTTTTATATTATTTAGTGAATGATACAGAACTTTTCTCTAAGGTCCTATTTAATACCATTTTTAAGGCTTTCTGTAAAAATACAGTGAAAGCTGAAGGATTTTTCATCTATTTGGCCAGTTTGCCAGTCTGCAGTAGTAGCTCTCCTACAACATTTAGTCACTTGCACCAGGACCCATCTGTTAAAAAAGTTTTCTTTAAAAGCATAAATGACACACTTAAGTGACTTTAACTTCCGAAAAATGTGTTGCTTCAGAAAGGTGTTTTTTCCTCACACAATAAGACAGGGGGTTCTAGTTGAAATTTGCACATAATGTTTGAAGTAAATATGTGATTGTGAACTGAAAGGGGTTTTTTAAGTGATCACAAAACTTTTTTATCACTTTGAATTGTTTATCAATGTATCTGACTGTGTACATGGTACAGGCCATAGAATCTTTTCAGTAATGCCTACATCACATTCGTAAGTGATCAAAAAATGTTTTCTAGAAAGACACGTAGGCTTGATTTAAACATAGCAATTATTAAAGAGTCTGTCTTACATCTAAGGAAATAGACGAAATGACATACTCTTTAGAAAAAAAAGCTGTATTCCTTGTCTGCAAATATAACCTGATCCTGCAAGATTAGGGAATCAAGTATGAATGATGCTACTGCATCTTGGTAGTCTCCTTGACAGAGCAATAGAACTTTCCATTCACGGATTTGGAGAAGGGATACAATACTTTCTTTGAACAGGGAGCAGTGCCTGTAGTGTTATCTCAGTGGGAAGAGACTTTCTTGTTTCTGGAATTAAAATCTTGGAAGCTATAGAAATCAATGACACTCAAACAGATAGCTTGTCTTCTTGGTATGGACATGAGGGTTATTTTCAAGCCCTTGCTTTTCATATTTATAATACGAAAATAATTTGCTGCACTTAATGAGTCTGTCACTTGACTGATTATGGTTATTTTCTCTCTGGTGTGCCTGTTTCAGATGAATAATAACCTCACATGGTTCCTTAGGGTATGCATCTCTCAAAGACAGACTTCTATACTAGCATTTAAATATCTTCTTGTTATGTTTAGAGGAACCAGGGATAACAGAGTCTTTATTTTAACCAACTTGGATGCTAGATCCTATAAAAATATAAAGTTTAAGCTTGGTACCAACACAACAGAGGTTAAAATTCGACAGGCTAGTAGGAACTTCTGCAAAGTATAGAAAATATGCAAATATAACTGTAATTTTAATGATTAGGTTTCTGAAATGAAATAGCTGAAGTTCTACTTTTTAGTCAAATGGGAAATGTTATTTTGTATTTTTTTGTGAGGAAGAATTACTACATGATCTTGGCTGCTCGCTGGTTATAAGATTTTCTAGAATTGTTGACTTCTTTATTGCCTGGCTGAGGTAAATTATCTCCATTTGATTACTAGATGAGGCTAGAGTGAACTAGCTGGGGTGACATATTTGGAGAATATGTGCTCCTGTGCAGTTTTTTGTGGTAAGTCTAATGATTGTTAAAACATAGAGCTCTCATGAATATTTTTAAAGAATATCAAATGTAAAGACACAAAAATGCGAAAATACCACTTGAACACAGTTGCATGACTAAGCCCATTTCCTATATTTATGATGGAGAATACACGTATTTAATATAGGTTTTGATGACGGCTTGAAGTTTTTACCAAAGAAGTTGCCTGAAGAACACTAAAAGTATCAACTTCTACATGAAATGCAGGGACATTTATTTAAAAACACGGGTGGAGAAGGAACTGCATAGCTGTAGATTTTAGTGACACGTTGTCACGTTCATACAAGAAGTAGGAGAGTCGGGTTTAGCACTTTCCTTGGCCTGAAGCAATTCACATCCTTCTCTCCTGTCATCTGGGAGGATGTTGTAGAGCAGTGTTAAAGGGTGAGCGAGTCTTGCTGATCACTCCTTGGCTCTCCAGTCAACGAATCAGCTTATGGATGGGAATCAGGGAGTCTCAGTTGGTGCGATATTGTCGCCGGTGTACCATTGTGGTAGCCATCGGCACCTGTTTTTCTTCAACCCTCAGCAACCCCACAACAGAAGGGTCCTCCGAGAGACCAGGCAAGGTAGACAGCTGTTTAATTTCCTCCATCTCCAAGGGAGGGCAGGGCCCCTCTAGTCCTGGTCACAGTATTCATTTCTCACTTCTTGTAAATACAAGTCAGAAGTCTCTTCATTAAGATCAGAAGTAAGATCAGCCCTTCTACTCTGTCTGGGGAACTGCCCACTGGAAACTTTTTCAGTTTCCAGCAGCAATTTTTCTGGAAGAACCCCCTTTTGTGATTGTTTTTCCTTGCAACTCATGTACCCATGCCTTCAGGGCTGAGGTAGATTTTCCATCCCACTTCCTCATGTCCTCTCCGTGGTCACACAGGTAAAACCATATGGTGCCCCATGGTGTGTACCCTTTATATCCTCTCTTTTGAGCAAAAGAATGCTGACTCCTAATGGCTGAGATA